>NC_053438.1:71868441-72186496 GCF_007990345.1 Gossypium hirsutum | reverse complement strand
CTTGTGCTGGCTGCAAATCTTTGTCCTAGTGGCATCGAATGCACATTATTCCAGCCAATCCAATCTATATGCTACTAGAATGTTTTGCCGACCATGCACTATTTTAATTGTATTAAATAATAATTGTTTATTTAAATAGTTACAAAAAATTCTGATATAAGTTGCTGAATCCGAGTGATTTTGATATTTTCTTTACTAGGTTTTTAATTGATTGGTAATACATAACCTCTGGACTAGCAGTGTCTATAATGGTAGTGGTGTACCTTGGAATATTAAATATTATAATTTTTTTTAAATATTAATAACTTTTTAAACACTTCGTATTAATGTTTATAATATATATTAAAATTTTGAGTTATTATCATTTATGAATCAGATTTTTGATTATTTGATAATGCCTATTCATCAATACACTTAAATATTAAATATTATAACTTTTTTAATTTATTACATAAAATTTCCACATAATTGCTAGTGAAGCTTAATGAACCTCTAATTGGGATGGATCAATATTCCCGAGGAACTCATCATCCAATCTCTTATTACTGTTTCTGTACGTGGCTCTGTGCTCATGTAGAGCACCTTTTATTACAAAAAGAAAAAAAGAAAAAGGTACGCGGACAACCGCAGACCGTCCATTCTTATTACTAGAGATTATTTATTAAAACTGAGCAACACCCATCTCGGTTAGGAGAGACACCCAACATCAATAATAAAGTCTTCTCCTCTCTTCTCTGACCTCCCCGCCAACATCCCTCCCTTCCCCACCTTTCCTTTCTCTGCAAGTAACCAAGTATCTTCTCATTTTACCTTTTGATTTCTTTGTAAAGGTAAGGCCATCTCTATCTGCTAGTAATTTGCATTGTGTGTTGACTGCCTTTATTTTTCTTTTCAAAGTCTCTTTTACTGTTTTAATCTCTTTTATGGAAAAATTTTAAGGACATTGTTGGATACTTCTTTTTAATTTCCATTTTCTCATTCATTTCTTTTGCTTGTTGCTAAACCGTTGTTCAATTTACTTGGTTGGGTTACTAGTATGATGTTCTTATATATACCCTATGGTAATTATTTGTTTTGAACTGAACTTTGCAACTGTTGTTTTCTGACAGATAGGTTTCCACATGTCTTTGATTCAATTTCGTCTTACCATGTCTTTCTCTACCAGCAGTATGGCAGATTTGCCCTCCTTTTCAACTGAAGAATTTTATTGGCTAGCATCATGCTTTTGGGGCATCATCACCTGCAAACTAGTAAGTAGTCCAATATGCTTTTGCTTTCATCAACGACATTTTTGGTGGATTGGAATTTTTTTCAGATCTTTCATCTTCGTAGATTTCGGTCAAATTCAATGGCTTTTATTAATCTTCTTTTTCATTTCCATCTTTTATAAATTCAATACACTACTTTTGGTGGACCTGTATCTTTGAATTTTGGGCCAAAGTTATCGATATCTACATTTGCCGTCCATGCCCAAGTTGGAGTAGTTTATTAGGTTTGTTCTAAGTTGCCAAAGTTTGTGGACTATTTAGGGAAATTATCGAAACCGACTGAAAATTAGATTTAAACCACTTTAACTTTGGTTAATCTATTTAGGACTGCCTAAAGTTTGTGGACTATTTAGGGAAATTATCGAAACCGACTGAAAATTAGATTTAAACCACTTTAACTTTGGTTAATCTATTTAGGACTGAAAATTAGATTAAGACACAATATAGTGTCTTTGAATTCTTTCGGGCCTAAAAAATATAAGAGGTAAAATTTGAAATGAGACAGACATAATAAAGGAGAGAATAAAAGGGAAAGAAATGTTAGAAAAAAAGGAAAATGAGGAGAGAATAAACTATGAAAACATGCTTAGTATCACAAGCCACAGGAACTAAACAGAAACCCGAAAACCATGACCATTATAACAGCCCAAAAAAT
Organism: Gossypium hirsutum; assembly: GCF_007990345.1. Taxonomy (NCBI): domain Eukaryota; kingdom Viridiplantae; phylum Streptophyta; class Magnoliopsida; order Malvales; family Malvaceae; genus Gossypium; species Gossypium hirsutum. Next base: position 72,184,573 of record NC_053438.1, on the reverse strand, counting down.
AGGGCAACTATCACAAGTCGCAAAAAACCAATGGCCACATAGGCCCAATGAAAATTAAATTCAATCCAAAGAAAATTTACTTTAATTTTGACAATTTAGAAAACAACAATCAAATAAAACAAACGCATCAATGTTACTGCAAACAAAACCATGAGATTGTAGAGAGATACCTTGGGTTGATATGAATGGCCGACGTCCACAAAAGAGAAACCTTCGTTTTCTACATAATTAACAATACCAAAGCGAAAGATGAGTAATTTGGATTTTTTGAAAAATAAATCAGTAATACGATTCAAATATGAAACTTTGAAAGAAAACTCTCATGGTAAGATCAAAAAGGCAAATATACTGCGTTCTTCATAAGAAAGAAAACAACACCCAGTTAACATCTTCTAATGCAACACAATAAACACTTGTAACTACTTTGTAATATAAAACAACATTTTCAGTTAAATTGCATCCCTAATTCCATCCAGGCCATGCATTTAGATATTACCCGAATATTTCAATCAAAATCCAATTCCAAATCATACAAGCACCAGCACACAAACAGTTCCAACTAAGTTCATCGATGACCTCCACTCAACTATTTTAAAGAAAACCTACCCCGATCCTTACTGGTGAGTGAAAGCACCTAGCAGTGTGAAAAGAAAACCAAAGACTAATATGCACCACCTTAGCACCAGATAAAATGCAAGAATTTTCACTCCAAATATCACCATGTTAGAGCATAACTTTTTCACATTGTCCTAGTAGGCTTCCCCTAACATACCTATATCTTGACAGTTCAGAAAATTAGATCATAACTTTTTCACATTGTCCTAATCAAAACCATTAATGATTCGGAAAATTCTGAATTAAACCCAAACACCACAAGAAAATTGTAAAAGAATCAAATTCATGCAAACTAATACGATATAAACCGAAGTCATTAACCAATGGCTTAAAAAGGAAAGTGGGCTCAATTTGTTAGTTCCTTCTCCTTGGCAGGAGCCCCCTCTTTTAGTTTGGCTGCTTGTGCAAATGTAGATGGCCTATGAGTTAAGTAGATTTATTCATCATGCAGTTCTGACTGCTAATCATATTAAATAGAAATCTATGTTACTTAAATCACTTACAGCAAAAGGAAAGCAACATCTTCCAAAAGCTGCTTAAAATATGAATTACACAAAATCCGAAGCCACTTTTTTTCATATAAGATGCTATCCTGGAAGACATGAGATTCTTCAAACAGCTTCTAACCAACATTAAGAAAAACGAGAACACTTACAGATGTAAGGAACACACCCTTTTAACCATAAAGCTAGTTTATTAGTCCAAGTAATGCTCTAGAGACCAGAGAATCTAGGACAACATGAAAACTCAAACATCTGTCCTGGATGATTGACTGTAAAGAGATCATCCATCCTATGACAAATTTTAAGTCACAGCTTAGATACTAATGAAAAGTTCTCACTGAAAACCTGAGACAAGCACAGTGTACAATTTGATACCGGGCAACGCAATATCCCTATGCTACTCTAAAATAGATAAACTATTTTAAACCAACCAAAAGCATAAATTACAAACAAATCACTTTTTGAAACAACAAAGACAAAGAAATCCAAAATCCATTTATGGATTTATAATCCCAATTCACTCAATTGCTTACAATACAAAACAAAAACCCAATTTGGAAACCGATTCAATCAACCATCCTATGATCGACCCGTAATTCCAAACCAAAGGCTGTGTAAAAACGATAATGGCAAAGATTCAAATGAGAACAATCTTTAGGAGAAGAGAAATAAGGAGTCGAACTGTGAAACAAAGGCACGAATTCTTACCCGGGAGTCGATCTGAGTCAAAATCCAACAAACGAAGATGGAATGAAACGGTGGAGTTTTATTCATAATCATAAACCCTATAACAAAGGAGGGAGAAGCTTCATTTCTTAGTGACTGGCTTCCTTATTTTCTTCCCCTCATTCAGACGGTCCATTTGGTTTTTTGGATTAAAGTCGTCAATGGCCTAGAGTTGGCTTGTCGGATTTATTAAAAAAAAAAAACCCATTTCAATTAAAAAGAAATCTCATCCTCAATTTTTTTTTTAATAATTTATAAGGTTAATGAAATTTTTGGTATATATTTTGTTCAAATGACATGGTTTTTCTAATTGGTATATATATATCATGTAAATTTATTTTTAATTCTAAAATATTTAACCCTTAATATTTATACTGTATGATAATTTAGTCTTAATTTTAAAATTTTAAAAATTTATAATAAATAAAAATATTACATAAACTATTTCATTTTATATTAATTGTATGAAATTAATTAAATAATATTATAAATGGTATATACATCATGTCAATTTACTTTTAATTTTAAATTATTTAGCCTTCAACATTTATATGACAATATTAAAAAAATAAAATCAAACAACAGTTGTATGAGGTAATTGTCGAAACTGTTTTTTGAAATGAAAAATTTAGTTGTCGACTTAAAAAATAAAAAATTTGGAGTCGCCACCGATCTTTTATTGAAGTGTGATCAGCTCAGCTTAAAACGTGTTTTGGTCTACGAAATTTGAGAAAACGGGTTCAGGAGTCAGTTACGCACGAGGAAGTGTTAGCACCCTTGTAACGCCCAAAATCGGTACCAAATTAATTATTTAATGTCTTAGTGTCGATGGCTAAAAAAAGAATTTTTAAAACAACTCAAATGATGAAATCTGAAAAAGATAGTCAATTGTTCAATTCATGTAAAGAAATCGAGTCCCAATACGTTAGGGTACAATCTCTCAAAATTCCCGAACTTTGAATATCACTTTTATTTTATGCGAAAATCTTCATTTTGAGAAAGCAATATGTCATACCCAATACGTTAGGGCACAACAAGTTAAGTTCTCAAAAATGATTTTTATACCCGTGCATTTTGAATGAAGAATATGAACATGTGAAAATCAATAAAATAAAAATATAAAATTATGTATATATATATTTACAAAATAAAAAAATGTATAAGTATGTATAAAATATAAAGCATGTGAAAGTTAAAATAAAAAACTTATATAAAAAGAATTTTTTTTAAATAAAAATGTGTGAATGAAATATATGCATGCATGTATAAAGCTTAAAATATATATACGTTAAATATGCATATACATGATATATAAAATATGCGAATATATGTATAGAAAATATAATAATAATAATAAATAATATAATAATAATACAATGTCAAATAATATAAAAGAAATTAAAAAAACCGATTAAGAATCAAATTGAAAACTAAACAGAATTTAAGGGCCGCATTTAGCATTAGAAAACACGCGAATGGACCTAATCAAAGCGCGCACAACAAAAGAAGGGCCCAAATATAAATTAATCCGTTCTCTCAAAACGTTGCGCAGCATCATGGACCAAATTGAAACAGAAGCAAATCATGCAGCACGATTTAAAAGAAATAAGATGGGCTTGATTGAAACGCCTCACAAATTAGAGGGACCAATAGCGTAAATTTACCCTTTAAGGCCAGAACGAGCGGATCCTTCCCTCCGGGTCGGGTCACCGCGGGTCTGGCCATCAATACGGCGCCGTTTTACCTCTGTTATTTAAAACAAATTTTTTTTTCTAAAACCATTTGCAACAAAATGAAAGGGAAAAAAATTAAAAAAAAAACCCCAAATGCTCTGCTAGGGTTTTCAACCCCTAGCTTTTTGCGCCGCCGATCAAGCCTAATTCCCATGCTCCGACTTCGACGGAGAAGACACCAGTCTCGACGACTCCGGCGTCCAGGTAAGTTTTTTCTTTCTTTTCTTTGTTATTTTAGGTAAAACAAAATGAAAATAAAAGAAAATAAAAAGAAATAAAAAAGAAATATAAACAAAAAGAAACGACGAACACTACCAAAGTAAAAACCTTCGAAAAAAAGCAAATTTGATCTGTATTTCCCTTTCTTTTTTTACACTGAATCCCCCCTTTTACAGATTTTCGCCCCCTTATATAGCCGAAAATCATAGGAAAAACAATCAACATCAAATCCCTATTTTTTATATTATTCCCTATTATTTCTCTTGTTGCGTGGTAGTTTCCGTTGTGGTTGTTTGTTGGAGGAGCGTGCTTGGAGAAGAATGCGCGCGACGCGCGTGTAGCGGTGGGCGCGACGTGCGGGAGCGAGGGGCGCCATATGCGGGGGTGGTTGCGGCGGCTGGAGAGGGGAGGCTACTTAGGGTTTCTGAAATTTTTTTGTTTGGGTTAACGTTTGGGCCATTTTAGGTTTAGTTGGGCCTGATGTATATTTATTTGGGCCGGGCATATTTGGGCTTATACAGTAATATTTGTCAAACAATTGGTCAAAGACAATTTTTAACTTCTATAAGCTAACCCAAAACAAAAAATCAAAAGAAAAAAATAATTATCTAGCCAGAATGCATTGAGAAATCAACTAAGACAATAAATGAAGAAGAAATTGGTTATGACATTGTTAGAGAATATATCCAACACATTTTTTTTCAATATCATAAAAACCATCAATCAATAAGCACATGAATGATTTCAATATCATATAAGGCTAGGTAACACAGATGAATATAATTTTGTCTTTAACCAAAATCACCACATGAATATATCAATAATCACAAAATCTTCCCATTCAGCTATATATAAAGATACCATGGCCCATAGGTATACCTAAAACTTCCAATCAAAATCCATTTGCAAATCATATCCAATAGAACACAAACAATCCCAACTAAGTTTTTAATGTCAATTTTTTTATTTAATATCAAATTCTCTTAGTGTATTTTAATACTCAATATAATTTAAGTAGTGCTTTTTTTATTTCCTCAAAAAATAATGTTTTTTATTTATTGAAATAATACTTAGCATTTCTATAAAGAATGGTTAACTATTAAAATAAATATATAATTTATTATTTAATCTTAATTTTAAATAATAATTTACCAGCCTTTTCTCTCTCAAATTTTGTACTCATTGTCTCTCTTGGTTCATTGTCCCCCGCCCCCCCAAAAAAAACCATCCACTCTCATTATTTCTTTTATCACCTCTGTAGCTCACTCTCTCTCATATGTGTCCATGGAATTGAAGCTTTTCATCAAATCAGAAAAACCACAAAATCCTGATGAACATCAAATTTAAAAATCCCACACTCAAAGCTTCACCTCAGTTTCTTTTATTCATATTTCTTTAAGAAAAAAATCACCCCGTTTGTAGATCTAAAAACACAAATCATGACTTCAATATGTTTTTTTTTTTTGCTAAACATATTATTTAAAATGATTGAGTAGAAAAGATTATTATTATTTTTTTTATAAAAAAAACTCTGCTATTCTGTGAGGAGTCTGAATAATCCATTCAGAACCCACCACTGAGTTGTTATTACGAGAGACAGAAATAAGGAATGAACTGTCATCGAGCTGAATCACTCATTCAATGAATCAAACCTCTGAATCACCATAGCACAAAGAATTGAGACGGAATCGAATGCTGGTTACGTTGAACTACACCAGCTGCAGGTGTTTTAGTATAGTTGACTTCTTATAGTTGTCATTACATGTGAATTACTCTTTTGAATTAATGTATTTCTGTTGCAAAAGTCTGCAATGGATTTTTCTTGGTGTAAATTCCATGTCTTTGGGTATTGTAAATGAGTACAATAACGGACCTTTTTCTTATTGACAAAAGGAACATTTATATACCTTTCATGTCTCATCTATCAATGGTGTAATGTTAATGTTTGTAATTGTATATGTTGCTTCCATGAATACTTTTTGATATTGTCCGAGACAAGTAAATCTTAAATCATACTCCAATAAACGAGTATAAATGGTTAGGTCATGGAGTAAATGGGTGAGGGAAAGCTTTTATTTATTCAATTCCTTCTTGTCAATTTTGTATCTTCTGGAAATCTATCCTTTTAGCCGATATATGTTTGATTTGAGTTGAACTTTCAGAGAAAAAGACAATACTAGTCTTTCACCCCATATTCACAATTGTCAAAGGATCTTAACTCTCCATCAGATGATGATGCTGATAATGATGCTGCTGCTGCTGATGATGATAATAATAATAATAATAATAATAAGTCAGGTCATGGTGCTTAAGCTTGATCCACCGTGACGAAAACATTAGCCAGCACAGCGAGATCAGACTCAATCACAACTTGATTTTCAGACACATTTCTCAGGGCATGGCTAGGAAATGAGCTGCCCCTGCTTGAGCTTAGTGAATACTGAACATGCTTAATCAGGTTAGGAAATAAAAGAACAGGATTAAAATCAACCGTCCAGGAGCTGCTATTCCCTTCAACAGACCCTCTCGCAACTGTTGCTTTAATGTTCATCCCCTTGGCACTATTCCTATCAACTACAACCTGATCAATTTGTGTGAAAGGACCCTCTAACTGAACTATATCAACCCCCTTATTAGATCCACTGAACATGTTATCCACTATAGTCACTCCATTTGCTACCCCATTTATTGATTTCAAGAGGATAAATGCATCACCGAGGAAAAAACTGCTAGAGATATGAAGTTGCACTGGGTCTTCAGCCACAATCCCAGTGTAATCTAGGTATGAATTTACTATCCGGGTTTGTGTAAGACCAGGCAGCTTCAAGTAAATCCCCGTGCCACCAAAACCTGTTGCCTTGTTGTAACAATGCACCCCAGAAAAGGTGTTGGCTTGACCTGAGGCCATTATTCCTATGGCAGCTGAAAAAATCACCACATCCGTCACTGCATTATCGTTTCCCATTAGGTTAATGGCAGTGCCGGTATAGTTCCTTTCGCCTGCATCACCACCGGCCGTGATATGTTGCCCAAGGAAAGAATTCCTGATATAGGTCTCGTGCCCGCCTTGGACTAAAATTCCATTAGTGGAGAAATGGGCAATGTAGCAATTGTCAATGCTAGTCCTTAGTGAGTTTATAACTGAAATGCCACCACCCCTGTAATTAGAATCCAACATCAGGTCTCTGAGGGTTATGTACTCGTAGTTATAGGATGATGATGATGAGGTAAGCTGTAAATTCAATTTCAAGGAGCTCCCTTCTCTTATTTCTTCTTCAGTACTGCTAGCCCATGAATTTGGAGACAAATCAATAAGATACCCATCAACCGGAAAATCATCTGAGGCTCGTAGTGTCCCTCCGTGGATCTGCTCCATATATAATTTAAACAAAGAAAAACCCAACTCAGCAAATTAAAACGAAGTTTTATTTGGTGATATAATTTATATGCTTTATTAATTAACCTGACGTTGTTAGATACCAAAAAAGAAAAAAAATATAACTCGACGTTGTTAATTAATGCAACCTCAACATATGTAAATTTATATATGTTATATTACATCAATTACAGAATCTAGACCCAGACCCTCTCTTCTCCAACGATTGCTCACTGGAATTCAATATGGTGAGCAGGTCTACCATGTTGCAAAATGTACATACTATATTATATTATATACAGTCTGTGTCAGTTTAACCAATTGGAATTAGGTGCACATCACCTCATTTTCATATGATAAAAATGGTTGTCATTTCAGTCTTCAACAAATGTTATCATCAATTCCAAACATGAACATATCCTACTAGATATTATTATTACCATTTTTTCTATCCTAGAAAAGACCAATTGCTTTGCTTTGAGAGTTAAGTGCCGAAACATTAACATATAGAAATCTATCTGCAATTTTCTCGGGGACGACATAAGTCATCCAACCAGGTGTGTTTCATTCACCAAAAACACCAACTGCTTATATGTGTGTATGTGTGGTACTGCTAGCATAGAAACGGTAATTAAGTACGTAGATGATGAGCCAATATAAATACAAGTATATATATATTGTTCTACTTTATAAAGAAAGATTATGACATGACAGCAATTAGCTAGTATAAAAGATAATTTCAATTGATTAAGAATGTTTGGTTGCGCATACCATAAGATTTCCTGCACCGGCAGCAACTAACTGCAGTGGTTTACTGATAAGGTAGTTCCCACCTTCAAGATTAATTTGTGGCCCTCCAAGATTAGTGATCCCCTCCATCAAGAACCCTTCACTAGGAACCTGAAATGCATCCGCGATTGCCTTGTTTAGTGCTTCTGTGCTGTCTGATTTCCCCGTTGGGTCTGCTCCATAATTTGTTACATGATACACACGTGGACCTATGGCTTCCTATATATCCAAATCCATTCTCAATTACATTGCATTAATTTAATTAATTAACATCATTCCGCCATTGAGGAAATGTTAGAAACTAGATGCACAAGAAATTATTTACCTGCAGTGGCGAAGAAGAGGGCGAGATAGGTGAACCTGAAACGGATTGTCGACCAATAAGAGAGGCCTTAAACGCTTGCAATTGGCGCATTTGGTCGTGGTCAGGAGCAGCAGAAAACTTTCCCACTCGTGAATTATCGCCAGAAACATGGATTAGGAACAAACCCAATATCATGGAGAGTGTTGCTACAGCAATATTCCTTCCTCCCATGTTTCTTCTCTCCATCATCTTTCGATCTGTTTTCTCTCCGTTTTGAGAGAGAGACATACGGTTTAAATGACGAAGGGAAGGAGCAAGAGGAGGAACATGGAAAGAGAAGGGGCTAACTAAGATTTGCTAGGAAATCTATAGAATGTTTTATAATATTAGATCACACACATGACACCTATAGTTTCTGTTTAAATGTGTGGGGGATTTTTCGACATGACTTGCGAGGAGAGCTTGCTTAGGTAAAAAGCCTGTTTGAAATTTAATTTCTTGTCTGACAATGGATAAAAAAAAACTTCTTGTTTGACAAAACACTAATCACTTATCAGCTTCTTATCAACTTTTTACCAACTTCTCATATTCATGAATTGATATCTTGCGTTGATGGACCCAGACCTTCGCATGAGAAGGAGGAGGAGATATTTTTTTGTTCTTGAATTTTCTGCTGATTCACATATCAAATGAGTAGAATATTTATATACACACAAATTAATAATTGATTATTAAACGCGTATAAATTAATTGTGGAGTGAAATTAAAGAAAATTAAAAATGCAATTAAGAGTGAATATGTATATGTTACAATAAGGAATCAATAAATTGAAATATTACTAGGCATGCGATGTAAGTAACATACAGATCATGATAAATTTAATTAAGAGATGAATTAAATGGGAGGAACAAATGTAATGGTAGAAGACTAGCTAGAGGGCTGAAAAAGAAAGAGATAAGTGGTATATGAATTCAATGTGTTTGTCTATTTTTACGCCTGCCCTGCCAAGTAGAAGGATGGATCCAGTTCCCCTACTAGCTAGATTGCCAATGCATCAAAGATAGCTAGGTCCAATATTCTTTTTCATCTTGGATCTTATCTTTTACTTACTATTACAAAGCAAAAGCAATCGTCATAAGTCAGACAAAGGGTTAGGAACTATAATTGAAGTCATTTTGATGAAAACTTTGTGATTTCTTATACCATTTATTACTTAAATTACAATTGCAATTATAATTATAGTCTTAAATTACAATTGCAATTATAATTATAATTTAATTTTTTAAATTTTTTGTCAAACATCCATTTAACACGACTCCATTTTAATTTATATGCACACTAACATCACAAACATATAGTTTATCATTTATATATCAAATTGTACCGTTAAAAAGATTTTTCACCTCGTGCCTTCAGGGAAGCTAACTTCTTTGCAGATTCTTGGGCGAAAATGGCATTGAGAGAGTATCCATGTTTGAAGCGTGTTTCTTATTGTTTCATCTAATATTTCAAAACTGTAATGAACTTTTGTAAGACTAGTTTCTACATTTTAATTCAATAAATTTATTTTCTAAGAAAAAAAAAAGGGAAGAAGAGAAAAACATGGATGATTGTTTTTATGTTTTTATTTAAGTAATAATCTATGGTAGAAAGAAAGAAAGAAAACTGAAGGATTGAAGGATTATGCAGTGGGTTGAGTAATGGGTAAGGTAGCTTCCAATTGCTACTACATGGAATTGGATGTTCTTCTTCATCTTGAAGTAACCCAAAACTCAACCAAACAAAGAAACCTTTCTTTGCTTCTGTTAGAATATATAAAAGGAGCTGCAAGTCAATTAGTCAGTTCAGTTTGTTCAAATTGTTAGTAGGTTGTTAGTATTCAGTGAAAAGATTCATTTACCAGTGTTAGTCTCAAATTTGATTTTCATATTGTTCCATTTACTTTCATGGTTCATTCGCCTAAGATCCTGGTTGCGTTTCCTGCTGCGTTCTCATGGCTCAATCCACGAATTTTGTCTCTGCCACTAATGACCATTCTCCACCTGTGCGTGATCCGGCACCTTCGGTTCACTCTGAATCTGGTAAGACTGCAGTGTTTTCCTAAACAGGATACAGTTAAGCTCGATGAAGGCAATTTTATACAGTGGCAGCAACACATTAAACTCATTCTATAAGGTTATGATCTCACCGGTTTTGTTGATGGATCTCTTTCGTCTCCACCTCGTTTTGTGTCGACTCAAGAGGGCCAGATGGTGTTGAATCCTAAAGCTTCGGTGTTTCATCAACAGGATAAGCTCCTTGCGTCATGGTTGCTATCCACGATCAGTGGCTCCTTACTCTCGTGTTTCACTGATGTGCGAACCTCTAATGATGTATGGACCACCGCCAATCGTCTGTTTGCCGCCGTGACTGCTGCCAAGTTGTCTCGTATCAAACACGATTTACATTCCATCAAGAAAGGTACCCAAAGGATTAAAGAATACATTGCTAAAATTCAAAATACATGTGCTCTGCTTGAGGCCTCAGATCATCAGATTTCGGATTCCGAAAGGGTGGAGATTGTTCTTGCGGGGTTGTCGTCCGAGTATGACGCGGTTGTCACTCTTGCGTCTTTCTCCTCTGAGCCGCTTCCACTACGCAGGTTAATGGACGTTCTCCTTGAGTTCGAAAGTAGGCCGTTTGAAAGGGAACATGGCCAGCATCCTTCGATTGGACCAAGGGTGGGCTGGTCCACTAAGCCCAGGGCCCACTGAACCCCAAGTCACGGATACCATTATCAAACAGAAAAAATTGAAAGTTACTACATCCAAATTGAAAGAATTTGGGAACCCAAGCTTGGAAATGATGCCATTCACCCTAACACCACCGAACTGAGTCTCAAACAAACATATAACACCTGGACAAAATTCTCTTCCATACTCAGCCACAAATTTATGGAAACGGAGATGACTCGTTCCTTGACAGTTCCAGAAGAATAGTTTTGAATCCATAAAACAACAACAAACAGCCAATCCAAGTTTCAACACCAAATTCAGCAACTACCTCGACATTTCTGATAGCATTATCATCCATACCTTCCACCACAGAAATTAATTCTTCTGCTGGGGAACTATTCGGGGTTCCTTGTTCAATGCCCTCCATTGTCGTCGTTAGCTCCACCATTGGGGATTCATCACCTTCCAATTCGCAATCTGGTGGTTTCTTCTGTTGGATAAAACCGTCTACACTGCTTGCACATCCGAATTTGGGAAACCCATACTCGATTCTCCAAAGTGAAACACGTGATTTTCATTCCCCTTTGATCCTTGAAACTCTGCCCTTTCTCAACCACCTGAACTACACCATGTTTATTTTTGTCAAAATTTGACTTAAAAGTCACAGGTAAAAAATCAAAGCCCTTATCCTTAGCATATGGACCTATCGGACCTATTTAAGAACCATCATCAAATACATTCCCCCTTTCCAAGCTACCAACCCAATATTGACATTAATGGGCCTTAATGAATTTGGGCCAGATTTGGGTCCACTACCAAGTAAAATTCCTTTGCCTTTAAGCCTAGTCGACCCATTCTCCCCAAATTAGTTTCGTTTTGTCCAAATTCTTCAAATTTTCCATTAAAATTCTTCCCTAAATGACGTCCTTTGACTCTACTAAGCTGATTCCCCCATCCATGGCCCTGATTACAGGATCATTAACGCCCGAGTCCGCTGCAAAAACTAAAAATTGTGAACCCCTCAATCCATTGTCGGAGCCGTCGTCCCTTACTGTTTCTACATTACGTACCCTTTCTCTTTTTCATCGTTCCACAAGCATCCATGGCCCATAGTTTTCCTCTTCCACACGCCGCTGAATACCCATGTTTTCAACCATCGATTCTTCCCCATTAACACCACTATTCGATGCCTTATTCTTGCTCCCTGAGCACAGATCAGAATTATGCCCATAAAGCCCACAATTGTTTCATTCGTTGTATATGACCATTGATCTTGACTTTCAACACCAATGGTTTCTTTAAATCCACACATACTGCCAATCGAGTAAAACGTCCCCGCCTTCCACTGTCCATGTGAGTATAAGTTTGACCACCGGTTCTATTACATGAAATAATATAGAAATATTCAAAATATTATCTTAATTAAAAAAATTTCTATTTTATTAAAAATATAAAATTAAATTACAATTACTTTATTCAAAACAATCTTTTATTTTATTACATGAAATAATATAGAAATATCAAAAATAGTCTTATTTAAAAAATATTTATTTTATTAAAAATATAAAAGTAAATTACAATTACTTTATTTAAAAAAATATTTTATTTTATTACATGAAATAATATAAAAATATTCAAAATATTGCCTGATTTAAAAGAATTTCTATTTTATTAAAAATATAAAAGTAAATTACAATTACTTTATTCAAAACAATCTTTTATTTTATTACATGAAATAATATAGAAATATTCAAAATATTGTCTTATTTAAAAGAATTTCTATTTTATTAAAAATATAAAAGTAAATTACAATTACTTTATTCAAAACAACATTTTATTTTATTACATGAAATAATATAAAAATATTCAAAATGTTTATACAAATATATTAAAATAAAAATCAAGCTCCGTGCCAGTCGGATTCAGTGCCACATGAAAGTCGTCGATGGTTACACGCTAGATTCCTTCTTTGTCCAGCTTCCGGTGGGGGTTGTGTTGCTCCAGCGAGAATTCTGGTTTCTCCGGTAGGGAATCTGGTTGTCGGTGTTGGGAGGATGACCCACCTTGATAAAACAGTGACTGTGGAGGTTTTCACATCACCAACGGTGAAGGTGTTTGAAACCCATAAGGTGATGGGGATTGGTAAAAAGAAGAGCTCCCCTACGACCCTCGTGCAATCCCTCGTGTGACAGTGACTTATAGATCGGCGGTCCACTCGAAGTAATAAAAAATGGAGATGAACCGAGCCATGTATTCCAACTTGCCATAGGACTAGAAAAAGGAAACATATAAGGGTTAGGATACATAAAAGGGCTAGGACACGCACCTAGCATCATCTAAAAAGGTTGTGTTGAGGGTGCTATTGTTGGGCCTGGTGATTGTATGGGTGCTGTTGATTGGCTGAGTGATTGTGTGGGGGTTGTTGATGGGCCGAGTGATTGTGTGGGCGCTGTTAATGGGCCTACGTTGTCATCGTCCCTTCTTCTTGGATTTAAAAGGCCATGTCGTTCCCTTTGGACACGCAATTACCGCCGCCTCTCCTCTTCCGATAATAAATATGGCTTGCCATGGATTCTAAACCATGGCATGTATTCCGGCACGCACGCTAACTCTGGAACGATAATCGGTTCCCGAGTAGGTATATAATCATACTGATCTTCCCACATTTCGATATAGTGTGACCTGAATCTCGGTCAATCCGTATGCAATTGTCGTAAGTCGATTTTGTGATGATCATCCAACACCTCATGTGCCACGAGAATCGGTTGTTAAAATCCAAATTGTCGTAATACTCTGTCTGACTGGTGCATCTCCACGATCGCAAAGTTGACCAATGAGACTTTCACATACCAAGCGTTCGGATTTTGGAAGTATTTACCTGGAATTACTGCCCGAATTGTCGAATTCTCGTATAGTGTCCATTGAAACTATATGAATATGATGGAAATATTAGTTATATACACAATACTAAATACTAAATACTAATCGACTATCTCATTATGTATATCTAATTTATTTAATACTTACTTGTGCTTCCGACCGTTGGTCTAATAGAAGCCGTATATCTTCAAGAGAGTTAGGTAATCCAACATAATTTACCGAATGGTTCCACCTAATTAAATAAATTTTTGGCATACGATTATAGTTTAAATCTACGTAATAATTGTAAAATCTAATATAAAATTTACCTCGTTATAAGTGAGAATGTATATGGGTGGTCCACTCGAGGACGTAAAAATGGAAAGCAAAACCGTGCCCATGATTGTAGTAGTGATAGGCAACCTCCGATTTTTGCTTTATTCGGTCGCGTCACCCCGCACATCTCCCAGTACAATGTTGCTAACACGACAGACCCCCAACTAAATTCACCAGCTACTCTAAAATCAACGAGTTTCGGCAGCCATCTCAGATGTACAAGGTTCCGTGACAAGTCCGGCATCAGATAACCTCCAATTATCTCAATAATATATGCCCGAGCATATTGTATTCTTTCTAGTTTGGTAGAATCATCATCCGGCTCCGGGATTGTGTCTCGTAACCAGCCCATCTCGATCCGAACTCTGTTAATATCATCCGAAATAACACCCAAAAGCTCGTAGCATACCACTCCCCAATCACCAGATTGAATGGACCCGGTGACTACGTACCCGTCCACCGGCAATCTCAATTGGAAATTCACGTCTTCCAAAGTGATAGTACACTCTCCACATGGAAGATCAAATGTGTGCGTCTCGGGTATCCACCTCTCTATCAATGCACTAATGAGTTTCGGGTCCAACTTGCACCCCCGGCCCATCGTCGCCACATGCCAAAAACCCTGTAATGGCCCAAATTTAAGATTATCGGAACAGTGGTTTTGGGACCACAAATCCGATGAGGAAAATTTTATTTTTCTTATATTTTTATGGTCTATGATTTCATAAAATGATTTCATAAAAATTTCGTTCGAAAATTTTGACGTTTGGGCACTCAATTTAGTCAAAAGGACTAAATTGTAAAAAGTACAAAAGTTGAGTTCTACATGTTAGAGGTGTCCAATTGTTGTGAAACTTTAAATTGGAGGCCTTTATATGGTAATTAGACCATTGGTTAAGTTGTTAGACAAAAATGGACATGAGATAAGTGAAATAGGAAATTTTTAAGTTAGGGGCAATTTGGTAATCTATTAATTAAAATGAATTAAAAGGGACAAAGACGGCAAATTATGCTCATCTTCTTCATTTGGACGAAATTAGCAAGGGGGGAAGCCATATTTAGGGTTTTCAAGCTTCCAAACTCCATAGTAAGTGATCTTAAGCCCCGTTTTTAATGTTCTTTACGTTTTTTGTGTCCCGGTAGCTTAGTTTAGCTTATTCTAATAATGATTTAACCTAGGGTTTATATTTGAAAAAATACCCATAGATGAAAAGTGTTTATTTTGATGTTTTATGATAGAATATGAAGCTAGAAATTATGTTAAACAACTTTTGTTAGCCGATTTTAAGCAAAAACGAGTAAGTTGACATAATCGGTAAAAAATCTCTAATGTACATAAGTAAGTGTTAGAGTGAGAATTTGATGTTGTCATAGAAGAGAAAAATGCTCAGCATGTCATAAAACATAAGAATATCAGATGAAGTTTAATTTCCAGGCCTTGGGGCAAAAATGTAATTATGTAAAAGTTTAGGGGCAAAATCATAATTTTGAAAAATTTAGAGTCGAGGGCTGTTTTGATGAATGTGAGTATTAAATAAGTTAAATTTTCTATTTTAGATCAAGAAGAACGAAACTCGAGGTTAGACAAAGGAAAGAATAAAGTTGAAGACGAAGTTGGTGAATTGGGCTATATTCGGTACCGAGGTAAGTTTACGGTAAATAAATGTAATATTTCAATAATTATTATTAATGCTGCTATTTTTCAGCAACTATGAAATTATTTCATGAATTTATTTGATGATGACCCAAGCATGAAATGGTAGAGAATTAAAATTAAATAGTCCCGTTGATACATAAGGATGGTACTGGATACGAATGTCATGACATTTGGGTAAAGAGGTCCCATGTAAGATCATGTCTGGGACATGGCAATGGCATCGAGATGAGAGGTCCCATGTAAGACTATGTCTGGGACATGGCATTGGCATCGAGATGAGAGGTCCCCCGTAAGATCATGTCTGGGACATGGCATGGGCACCGACATGAGAACATCCCATGTAAGACCATGTCTGGGACATGGCTTTGGCATGTTATTATTAGAAGAGACCCGAGTATCCTTATTGTTCCAATGTAGCTCAACGGGCTAATAAACGAATCATGTTTAGGAAAGTTCAGTTAAAAACATAAATGGCAAGCTCAGGTAAGTTATAAGAGCTAAGAACTTATTATGTTATCAATTGATATTCAACGATGCAGCAAGAGAATAGTAAGTTATGCACACAAGTATACTAAGTAAACAAGCAAGAGAACTAGAATGAGATTAACTAAAGAGTAAACTAGAAATATAAACACTTGGGTTTAATTATTTGTGTTTAATGTTGTTATTTATTTGCTAGTAAACTTACTAAGCTTAATGCTTACTTCTTTTATTTTTTTTTCTTTCTTTCTCTTATAGTATTGTAAAGCTGTTTCAAGGATCCTAAAGAAGTCGGAGATCGTCTACACTATCAAAAACAATTGCTCTGGTATTTTATGATGAAACACGTTTGAGTTATGGCATGTATAGAGACTTAATTATTTTGCATGTTTGTAATTATGATTTTGCTAAAGAATGAGGTGTAAATATTTGATGATGAATGGTTATTAAAATGGTTAAGTATGAAGGTGTTTGTGGTTATAAGAGTCTAGGTGATAAATTATGCATGGAAATCATGGAAGGGGTAAAATTTTGCAAAGAAACAGAATTCAGGCTACACAGTGACTTGACTTTGAAAAATCACCTAGGATAGTATATAATGAGTTAGAAGGTGAATGATATATAGATTGAAATCTTTTTAAGTCTATTTTCATGGAAAAATAACGGTGTAGTAAAAGGAATTTTATATTTTAAGGTATGTGAATTTTAGTGAGACAGGGTCAGAACTGTTTTTGGATTCCCCTGTTCTGAGTTTAGAAAATCACTAAAAATGGTGAAAAAAATAGTTATGAGTTTTATTTTATATTTATAGAATCCTTATTGAGTCTATTTTCTTTAGAAACAAGCGGTAACACTATATGAAAATCACACAATGAGAAATTTTATTTTTAGTGACAATAGGTCAGGGCAGTCAATTGGTGAAACAGGGGAGACTTTAACTAATAAACTGTACTAATTGGCTAAGCCAAAAATTCTAAAAATTTTATGGTAGGAAGATATATGAGTCTAGTTTCAGGGAAAATTTACGGAGTTAAATTTTGAGTTTTGTAGCTCGAGTTATAATTAATTAAGTAACTGCTGCGCGATTAGACAGATTGCTGTAAATAGTGAAATTAATTTTTAAAACGAGTTTTTATGCTTTGAATTAGTAAGATAAGATAAGTAATGCCTCGTGCTCGAATCCGGCAACGGTCTCGAGTAAGGGGTGTTACAAACCCGCTTCCCGCAGGTAATTATCTATCAACGGTGATGGAGGACCATGCATATTACGGATATAGCATTGCAATATCCGATCTACATACTTTTATAAGAAATAATAAAATAAAAATTATTTAAAATTGCATAAATGAAAAAAAAAATCTTAAATAATATTTAAAAATTAAATTTAACACTTACCATTTTCATTTGTTCGACGGATATGTGTTTATCATCGAGACGAATTAATTCTCCGGCCATTACTAACACGATTAAATTTTTATGATTTTAAAAAATAAATTAAAAAAATAAAATTAGAGTTTTTTTAAAAAAAATTAAAGAGAGCTTTGAGAGGAATTTGAGAGAAATATGAGAGAAATATGAAAAGATTGAAGATAAAAAGGATTTAAGTGTGAAAAAAAATGAAAGGAGGTTTTATAGTTTTTTTTTACCGTTGGGGGTACCAATGGCTATTTTTTTTACCGTTGGTACTATAGCAGACACGGGGAAAACGTTTCCTCAATAAAGCGCTTTGTTCACGTGGACACAAAGCGCGCCCTCAGGGACGTGTTTTCTGTCCACATGGACAAAACTCTTCCTTGAGGAAGCATTTTCTTGTTTTGCCACCTGACAACGCGTTGACGTGGACACATTTTGGGGAAATAGGCCCATTCCGGTAATTAATTTAGAACCTGGCCTATTTTGGTAATCCAAAAAAAAAAGAGACTTTTATTGGTAATTTGACCCCAAATTGCTTGCAAAATAAACAGATCATTTTATTGAACACCATTCCGTTGTTTTCGTCAACAATTTGCTTGTGGTTCTGTTGTCTCCGTTTCTTCTGTCCACCCCTAAACCGAGAGGATCCCTCGGTCATCTCCAAAGTCTTTTTTTTTTGTGTTTATCTTTTCTCTTTGCTCATTTGCGAGGTTGGTCTATTCCGAATCTCCCACCCATTTACTCGGGGCATAAATGGGATTCTATTCCCTTGCAATGGCCGGGTCCATGTAAATTCAACTTTTCATGAAATCAACCCATAATCAGATAACATGGCATCTTCTCAGGTAGAGATCGCTTCTTCGTCGCCTTTTGGTTGTGTCCTAAGGAACCACACCCGGAAGGAAAGATGCAGAGAGATCAATGTGAGAGCTGTGTTAGACTTGGACACCAATTTCAAAGGTTTGGTTAGGGATCATATCAATTGCTGCATCTCTCTCTCTTCCGCCGCTAATTCTCAAAATAAGATGACACATGTTGCTACGTCGACCAATGAACGATCCAATATTGGTAACCATTGTAATTTGCACACGACTAACATTAAAAACGGGGAGCCCTCACCAATCACCCCAAAGCATTCTCCTCTTGTTCTTGATCGATGGGTGACTAGGCAGGCACAAGATGTAACCACCGACAAACATGTAGTAAATGAAGGTGCGGGCCAATTACTAGTTCCTACAAATTCAAACACTGCCTCGCCCATGGCATCAAACTTGTCCACTCCATTAGAGAATGTCATGGTCAAACACAATCTTGGTGCTTCGTCCCTTGTTCAAATATGGGAGGCTAGGCTACACCGCTCATACCAAGGCCAAAGTATGGGTTCAGACACTAGCAGGACAAATCCTGGTTCAAGCTCTAATGAGAATAATATTAATGCCTCGTCCGTGGAAGAAGCTTCAACATTAGACGAAAAAATAGAAAACAGAAGAAACAATGACCCTGAGGATTCTTTAATAGATTGCGACACAAGTGCGCCACCGTTCTGTTCTTCATGCGATGCTGGGGAAAGAGAAAGAGTGAGGGTAGCGGATATCATCAAGAGGTTGAAAAATGGTAGAGAAGATGCGGATGATGATGAGCGTATTAATACTAATGTTACCGACTCACGATCTAGAGAGAACAAGCATAGCTCCACATCAGATCAAGGAAAGGCAGGGCGGAGGTATTTCTTACGGATTGCGAGTTCACCCCGACTAAGAGGGCGACAAGCATTCTATGATTTGCTTATGCAGATAGAACGAGACAAGAATAGAGAGTTGGATTCGCTACTGGAACGCCGGTCAGTCTCAAAATTCTCACAGCGGGGCCGCCTTCAGGTGTGCTTTGCTTTTCAGAGCCAAATAAAGCTAAAGCTTATGGGTTATGGCACTATTGAATCACTCCAACTCCTTTTTGCTTTCTTTTCCATTATTGTTACAGTCAATGCTACGGCTTAGATGTCTACAACGCAGTCTGACAATTCAAGATAAATGTCATCCACAAGGACCCGGAGTGCACGGGACCCGGTTCTCACATGGGTCTACAATGATGCAAGCCAGGTATCACTATTTGAAATGAATTATACCATATGATTATCCATTCAAGCAAGCACTCTTTTAGCTAAATAAGTAAGTCCTGCTGCTGCTGCACCCCAAAAACACAGGACCGACATGTAGCCTAACTAACATAGCATGTGATATACAACACCCAAATACCATTGATACGACTCATAAACGTGGTAGATATTAGTCACAAGTCTGAGTGAATCATTCACCATCACGTAATAAAAGTTGTTCCAAAACCATCTTCAGTCTTCGCAATTGCCTCCAAAAAGTTTTATAAACCTAACATCCTTAATATTTACCACAAATTCATCAATGCCATTACAGATTACGCATAGCTTCCAAGCTCTCATTTGCCTTAATTTATTTAGAATACAAGTTAGTCCTTTTATAACAATTTACTCTAGAAAGATCATACCGGATGGAATAATACAAGCACTACTTGTCATTCTCGAGTGGTTAAGGAGGAGTCGAGGACATTTGTGAGTAAAAAGGTGCTAGGACAGAAAGGAAAGAGTCGAAAGAAAAATAGGAAAGACCATTCTCATTCTCTTCTTCTTTCTATTTTTCTTTCCTACCAACATGCTATGAATTATTTAAAATGTTTCTCTTGCCGCTGCATCATATAGCTTTAGCTTAACTGCTTCAAGCTAACTGATGCGATGAATTCTTCACAAATCTCATAGAACTACGTTTCACTTAAAAAAGGAAAAAAAAAACTTTCAGCCTCCATTTTCTGATTTATTCAATTAGATTTCCTTTCTGTTTGCCTTCCATCAACTTATTGACTCGCAACTTAACTAAATCCAGGGAGAAGTTTAGCACTGGTGCTGCGCAGAATGATTCAGCTACTTCAAGATGCCTTCATAGGGATCAGGTCTCGACCCAGTTAGACAAAAGCTCCACTTCCAAACTGCAAAGTGAAGAAACTCATTGCCAAAAGGCGTCAATATCTGGGCACCAGAGTATATGTCCAGTTAATCGCTTCACAGAGTACAGAAACGAAAATCTTAATGAACAGGCAAAGCCAGCTTCATATGCCATACACCAAAAAGAAACAAGCTTGGAAGTGAGATGCCTTGAAACACTAAAATCTGCAGATACAACAACACCATTGGCGAGTCAATCTGAGAATCAAATGGCAAAAGAACAAGGGTCCAACTGCCAACAAAATCTATTCCTCGACTCGCAAGGAACTGCAGAAAACGTGAATCCCTACTCTCAAAATGAAACTGCGGAAGAACGAGATAATCACCAGCAGCATCTCTCTCTTGGCTTAGAAGAAACTACAGAAACATCCTTGAATGAGATAGGTGAAGAACAGGAACTGGAACAGGATATCGATGACAAGCAGCAGCCCCACCTTGACTCTCAGGAAAATGCAGGGAATTCAACATTCTACAGTGACAATGATGGTAGTGAGGTAACCGAAGAGCTAGATGATCATTACCCACAATATTTTGATCAAACAAATTATGACCGGTTTAGTGATATATCTCGACCCAGAAGTTATTGGGAAGACTTACGAAAAGCATGGTACCAGGAAGTGCTTAACACCACCTCCAAAAATGAGGAGATACGTCAGCTCCTAGAAAGGTACATCACTTTTTACTATTTTTATACGTTTTGTTTTGAATTTGATATACACTCAAATATAGTATGCATATTATTTACTAGTACATATTTACATAAAGGTTGGAATGTTTCACATACACACTCATATAACCTTAAAATATGAGATGAGGTTATATAAATTGATGTTTGATCTCTCTTATGATCTTGCAAGACGTAAAAGGCCAGTGTCATAATTTCCTAATTACCTACCAATGCAGGGGAAGAGTTTCAACTTGTCTTGCAAGTGATTTCCGAGAGAGAATGGACCGATTAATGAACTCTCGGGTACAAATTATGCAAGAGGATGGAGGTGCAAGTCAAGAAGAGGCGGACGATGAGGATAGAATGGTCCAAGTGAAGTCCTACCTACAGAGACATTTGCATCCAGCTGGTGATCTAGGAGTAGAAGAAGAAGAAGAAATGAGCATAATCAGCCATCAATCGCATGAAGCCCATACCTACTTCAATGAATCCCCACCATCTATCCAAATGCCTTCACCATCGGACCTAACGAGGTCATGGAGTTCTCAAGATGGTAAAGAAACAGGTAATTATTCTGATCGGGGTCCATCTACGTTTTCACCACCATCTGGAGTATCTGAAGCTCAATATTATCAGGATACTCGACGGTCCTCTTGTTCGATAGCCCCTACTTCCTTGGTGAGTATTCATTCATTCTATTAATTAAAAACTTTCCGAGTCAGGTTCAGGGTATTCATTCATTGGTTTTAATTTGCCGTGGATGCATGTGTTTACATATTAAAGGAAATCGAACTGATTTGTGATTTAAGAGGACACATCGAGCAACTCCAGCGTGAGATGGGGGAGCTAAGCAAATCAATTTTGAGCTGCATGGACCTGCAGATGAAATTTCAACATTATTCCTTCAATCGGGAACTACTTCATTCAGGTTAGACTGCTTGATGTATTTACTTTATTATAGTATATTTATCTTCTAGCTTCTCTGTTTATATCCCATTAATTGTTTGGCCTTGTACGTACAGGTGGAAGGGAAGAGAACAAATCAACGGAAAGAGTAGCATCACCATGGAAACGCTGCTGTTGTATATGCTTAGAAATGCAGGTCGACTCACTTTTGTACAGGTAATAATAGTATTAATTTCATGATGAAAAGCAAGCAGCATAATCTGGCAATGGATAAACTGCATGGTTAAGGTGTATTAATTAATTGATTGATTAATCTGATGATCAGTTGCGGGCACATGTGCACCTGCCTGAAATGTGCGCATGAATTGCAATGGAGTAGTGGGAAATGTCCAAAATGTACAGCTCCCATCCTGGATGTTGTGCCAATCAAGTGAACATCTCTATTATAATCATTCTCTTCGCATTAGCATTGCATCGAGTTCTTGCTCTAGAGGACCGTACCCGAACCAGTACGCCTGCGGCCAGCCCAGCCCACCCACTCTTTGGATAATCGCCAATTAATGTACGTATTAATTGTGAGAGTATTTATTAATATAAAAAGTACTAATTTTTAGTTTACATTTTAAATTGTTATCAAATATGAGTTTTTTGGGGATTATTATCAATAGAGTTAATTACATCAAACATCCTCAAATTATAATTTTTATTTTAAATTGATCGCTAAATTTCAAAAAATTCTAATTAAATTCCAAAACTATCAATGTTATTAAAGTTCTTTCATTATTAAAATTGTCTTTTTTATTATTAAAATTGTTAAAAGACATGTAGCTTAAATCAGAAAAAAAAATTAAAAAGAAGTGTTGCTACATAAAACTAAAAATAAAATAAAACCAAGAGAAAGTTAACGATAAAAAACCTCAAAGGCATTGATTCCCACATTCATTTTTACAATATTTATTTTTCTTTAAATATTTCATTTTAAATTATGAAATTAAAATGTTATAAAACCCATCGTGTATAGTTCTTACCCTTTTAACAAAGCGTAAAAACATGCGAGAGCCTTCGAACTAAATTATGCAGTCGAACCTGCTCTATAACCCTACCTGCATTAGTTTCAGTCTGGGCAAAAGTTCTATTATTCTTTTCCTACCATACAAGATAGGTTAGATGATAGCATTCCAGGCAATTTAGTAAACTAAAAATCACAGAATTCAGCAACTTATGTCTTCCCGCAAAAGGTCCGACTATGTATACGCCTCATGATTTTTTCTATCAAA
Source organism: Gossypium hirsutum (assembly GCF_007990345.1). Taxonomy (NCBI): domain Eukaryota; kingdom Viridiplantae; phylum Streptophyta; class Magnoliopsida; order Malvales; family Malvaceae; genus Gossypium; species Gossypium hirsutum. Next base: position 72,160,968 of record NC_053438.1, on the reverse strand, counting down.
GGACCACAAATATTGCTTCTAAGGTTCCTTGTCACCAAAGGTACACCCAAGTACCTAACTGGCAGCCTTATAAGCTTTAAACCAGTATGCTCCACAATAGACTGCAAATCAGCTTGACAAACACCTGAACTAAACACCTCACTTTTTAAGAAATTGACTTTTAATCCAGAAATCTTACAGAAAAAATCAAGAATATTCCCAATAGCAAGTCTCGAATCAGTGGACCCTTTAGCAAACATCAACAAATCATCCACAAAACACAAACAAGTCAACTGTACTTTCTTTTTTTTTTCTTTTGGCCAAAAAAAACACTGTAATTTCTTAAACTTTGGATGATAAGTAAAAATCTTATACCTGCAACCAAGATTTAAAAGACCTGAAAGAACATTCATAACAAGAATAAAGGGGTAAGGGGATAAGGGATCCCCTTGCCCGACTCCCTTAGCTCCAGAAAAGTAGCCTACAAGCCCTCCATTCAAAGCCACTGAAAATCTAGGATAAGCAACACAAGCATAAACCCAATTTCTAAAATCATCAGAGAAACCCAAAACTCTCAACACCTGAAATTTGGAGTTCCAGAGAAGGGAGTCAAAAGCTTTCCTAAGGTCTAATACAAAATTTATCAAATGACTCGAGCTTTACCATCCATATAGAGAGAGAAAGAGCGAAATGTGCCTCTTGATACCTGTTTTTATATACAACAAATATATATATATAAATTTGTAGAAAATCAAATGGTTAACAAAGCAAAGAAGCATTGCGGCATGCATCCAAAGACAGATAACGAGGCTCTGCAAAATTCACTTCTTCCTTGGATGTTGTGGTGGATGTTGGTGCATCACTAATTGTATTGCACAATTCAACATAGGAAAACAAAAAGGTAATAAAATGAAAACCATATTTAAAAAGAGGTTATACATTATTGATTCAAGTCAAAAGGAAAAGGGTGTGTCCAACCTTCCTACTGGAGTGAATTATAAAATAATATTAACACTACAGATATACCGATGATAACTGGAAAAGCTGTGACCAAGTATAGTGCCCCATAACCCTGCAAAAAAAATAATACTAATTTCAAATTAAATGGTAGATTGTCGTATGCGTCCATTAAAAGAAATGCTTTGAGTTTCTGACCCTAGTCCACAGTAAAAACACAGTAAAGAAGCTCCCACATTTACACCCTTCAAATTCAATTAATCAATCAAGAACAAATAAGAAAGAAAAACTATAGTAACCTTCTTAGAAGTTAAATCATTCAATTGAAAAACAAACAAGGCAAAAAACACCCACTGCAGATATTAATTAACCAATTCAAGACAATAGCCAATCTTGTCCAATTCACAATCTTGTCTCAGTAGTGCAATCAAGAAAAATAGTAATAGGGTAGAACAAAAAGAAGAAATGAAGTAATGTTGTAGGGAAGGTACTATCAAGAAGTTTTCTTTAAGACAATAGTTTCCCTAAATGGTGCAAATGGTCTTTTATAGAATTAGAAATGTTATCCCCAGAATACAATACCCATTCGAAAAAGAACACAAGTTCTTAAACACACGTGAAGCAGAACCAAAAGGGAGTTAAGGAAGAGAAATGTTTGTTGAAGCGAATTGAACGTAAATTTGTGTAAAATGAATGTTAATGAATCACTTACAAGCACCAACTGGTGTTCAGCTTTTAGAACGGAAGAGTGTTTCCATTGAATTCATTTTTTGAATTTCTTCATGAGGGATTTGAATCCTCAAATATGGAATTCTAATTCCTTAAAACAAAATCCTATAAAGGATTTTATCCTTTTCTTTGGTGATTTTGACCCCTTAGGAATATGAGATACAAGGAAACATATTCATACTTCACACCCATTTGTAAAGTGTATGTCTAAAGAAATATGAGATACAAGGAAAATTTCAAATAAAAAAATATGTAAAGTGTATGTCTAAAGGTGAAACTTTATATATAATATGAGATACAAGGAAATAGCTTCATACTTCACACCAATTTGTGTGTTCTTCAATGGCTGACGCAATTTAATATAGAAGGAAACATATCCATTTCCCCTTGTTATTCCAAAAGTTGATGCATTTTAGAATATTATCTATCTCATACATAAATTTTTCAGAAAATTCAATAATAATATCAACTGATTCTCATATACATTGATCATTGAATGAAGATATTATTTTTAAAACTTAAATGATTAATTTCTTAAATGACACCAATGAGAGAGTTATCATCACTCATCTCTACTAACGAATACCAATCACATATCTCTCATAGTGTAAGCTATTTTATAACCCAAGGAGGGTGTAGTAAGGGGATCTACTGATATTTTATATGTATGTAGGTACTCTAAATTAGCCTTACCTTTCGTTACAATACTACTCACATGATTGTATCTTATAGCTATAAGCTTGTTATTATTGGACAATCTTCGTTCTTTGTGTTGTAACTAACAGCTAGAATATCACAATATAAAGTGATTGATCCTTTGGTTCTCTCAACTCATTTGACAATTCTTTCTATAAATCAAACTACTAGCGCCCTTTATTACTAAATGCTCAAAATATATTGCATGAGTAGATTCAATAATGTTATCAGTCTCAAGATTATAAAACCTACATGCTTTCCTATTTCATATAATTTGGTAGCTTTAGTGTAGCAAAAAAGAGAACCTAATGCAACCAAATAATATAATTTAGACATTCCTTCTTTCAATAATTCAAAAGTTCTATTAAAACAAGTAAATAATGCTTCCCCCCAAAACTCAGGCACACGAGAATGCAAAAGCATGGATCTCACCATTTCATGTAAAGATTTACTCTTCCTTTTTGCCACCCCATTTTTAGGTGACGTATTAGGGGCAAAAAATTCTTTATTGATACAACTGAGTAATGCACAAAAAGATGTAAACATGTCTTCTCTATTGGATCTATTTTGTTTATCTTCTTAATAGTCAAATTCTTAATTTTTCATTTGAAACTCCTAAACTTTTCATAAGTTCCATCTTCTTTTTGAAGCAGATAGGCATAAGAATGCTTAGAGAAATCATCTATAAAAGTAATAAAATGTGTTTTACTAGTAATTTATGATTGACACAACATTCACAAGTCTTAGTACTCAGTATAATTTGATTTAGGAATTATACCATGAGAGAATATGGAATTATACCATGAGAGAATATTCTACTCAATGCATTCATGCAAAAATGCCTTAATCTATAATGCCATAAAAAATTAAAGTCATTCAAATCAACAATATAAACATAATTAGAATTACTTTTGTTGTTATTTATCTTTCAAATAGTCTTTTCCCACAATGATTCTCTTAGAAATTTTCACTTTTTGAGAGTCAAACATAACTTTGAAAGTATGGTCATCAAGTCTCTTAACAAGAATTAAACTCTTAATAAGATTAGGATGTCATGCACATCTTGAAATGTTAAAGGTTGGCAACAACTTTGCAAGTGAAGTAATTTCCCGTGAAGACTGATTTGTACTCATTGACCTCTTCATAGTTCTTGAATTCACCTTTGAATGCAGCGACATGACAAGGTACATCGAAGTCAATCCAGTAACCATCTTGGTTGTCAACCATGAGAAGTTTTGTATGATTTGCAACCATGTCATCTTCTAACACCATGTTGACTTCCTCTTTCTTATCTTTGCCAAAGTGACACACCTTCACCAAGTGGCCCATTATCTTCATACACATAACAATGACCTTTCTTTTTGTTGAGTCTTTCCCAAATTTTTTTAACTTCCACTTCATTTTTTAAGAGTTTCTTTTTCCTTTACCGTCAATGTGAGGCTATGCTAATTTTGTCACACATTTTTAAGGTTTTCTCTCTTTTGGGTTGCACTTTCAATTTATGTGTTAAATCAAATAGCCATAAAGACAAATTAAGCCCCTACCGCTTACCTATTTTGTCACTTTGGGGCTAACTCTTTTTCTTCCTTTTTTTTTTTTTTTGAGGGGTGGGGGGTGGTCACTTTGGCTTTCAACCTTCTAATTTTAATCAAATTGCTTTGTTTAGGACAAAAAAATTTGATTAAACTGTTAAAATTTTAATGGCATTGACGTGGTAACTCAAGCAAAAATCTACATGTACCTTATTGCTAACATGAATAAATTTTATATAAAATTTTATGAACTTTTTTGAATTTGTAATATTTTCTTTTTAAATTTTTTATGAAGTAAACCTGAACTGCCACACAAGTTTCCACATCAATAACATTAAAAATTTAAAGGTCCAATTAACTTTTTTATATAAAAAGGCAATTTGACTAACTTTTAAAGGTTGGGGGACAAAGTGATCCAAAAAAAAAAGATTTAGGGCTAAATTGACAAAAAGGGTGAATGCTAAGGGCTAAATTTATCATTACGCCAATCAGAAAATCAAGGTAAACTAACTTATCTATGATTCAAATACCTTTAGTAATCTTTCCAAGATGGTAGTAATTTACTAATGATGGTGGATACTTGAAAATTTTAGAGATTGTGTCTCACATGACATTGCACTCAATTGCAATGTCATTTCTATTCATTAAATTGATCAATAACTTCTTCAGAGTTCATCATTTTAAAGCCAATATACATCTTCACAAGGAATGACTTGCTTCCCTCGTCCTCACTCTTATACCTTTTTCAATAGCGTTCCATAATTCTAGCATTGAATATTGTTTGTGAAACACATTATAAAGAGAATTGCTAATAGCTTGACGGGTAATTAGGCGACAAAGTAGTCATCTTCAATCCACTTTAGTCATTCTGCCAATGAGTTGCCATTCTCACTTGTGTCTTGTGGATTGTACTTAGACCATACATATGCAACTTTCAACAAACAGATTTGATAGTAAATCTTCCTGCTCTATAACTTTTAGTTGAAACCATTATATCTTTAAAGTTTCTATACTATCATTGTAGGGAAGACACTACTAGGAAGCTTTCTTTGGGATAATGATTTCACCACTATGGTGCAAATGGTCTACGTGGAAATGTAATCCCCAGATCCAAAGCCTACTCAAAGAAGAACAAGATTGCATTTCAGGGTTTTTTCTAAAACTCACATGTACTATGAACCATGAGACAGAAACGAGTGAGAGTAGAAATGACTTTGAAGAGAATCAAATGTAAAATTAATCTTAAATGAAGCATTTATAAGCACCAACTAGCATTAGAAACACATTTTCATGATTAGACATGTCGTTGATGAAGAATTACAACTTTTGGAAAAGCATGTCCAACAGATTTATTTTTTGAATTTCCAGATGAGTGCTTCGAATTCTCAAATATAGCATTCTCATCCCTAGTAACAAAATTTTACAGAATACAAAATCTTGTAAAGGATTCAAATCTTTTCCTTAGAGATTCTGATCCCTTGGAAAAATGATAATAGATTACAATTTTAAACTTACCATTCAAATCCTCTTTTAAAGGGATCCAAATACTTTTCCCTACTTTCATTTCATAAGGCTTATTAACAACTTCCCAGTTTCATTTTTCAACAAAATTGTAAACCAAATGATTTCAAAACTTTGTAAATCGTTTAAGATACTTATAAAAATATCTTTTTGGTACTATTCTTAACAAATACCTTTCATATGGTGTTAACACCTCTATTGCAAGTATCTAGGTAGGATACAAGCAGTCAAGCTATTAGATATCTGCACTCCTATTACTTGGAGTGAAGAAAAAGCTAAAATTCATTCTAAACTTAAAACAAATGCACTTTCACGAGCATTCATATGCCAAATGAGTCTTAAGTGAATGATATAACCAAAAAGTGAAGATTTGATAGTCATCTAAGTTCTTTATCCATTTTTGTTATAATTTGAAAGACTTCACAAGCTTGGAGCATCCTAATCTCAGTGACTTCTAAAATTGGTAAAGCATTAGGGCCTTGATAAGGCAAGCCTCATTGCAAAGAGCTGACCTTTAATAGATGCAGAAACTGATAACAAATTTACTAGTAAAGAAATTAGTTTTTAAAATATTAAAAACTGGGATAAGAAAACAAACCACTGCAGAAGGGACTTCTGTTTCATCATTGATTCCAACATCTTCGATTTCAGCAGCAGAATCCCAATCAATATTTAGTCTCTTAGCAACTTCTTTAGGATCAATGCCAGTGTCTGTCGCCCTTGCATAAAGGGATTTGCTACGTTGTTTCTTCGATGCTTCAACCTACTCATTAAAGACATCAAGCATTCTCAAATTTCGATCTAAAAGAAGAATAATCAACTGTGTACATAGAAATAATGGGAAAATATAAGTCATCTCAATGGAACTTATCACTTATGAAGATGCTTAGGAAAATACACAACCATACATATATAAAAAATTTGGTCCTAGAACTCCAGAAGCTGAGGAAAATACAAGGCAAAATAAAGCAAGTTGAACTTTAAAGAAGCTAAGAATGATGACAAAACTATACAGTTGAAGGAAGTTGAAAACGTGGGAATGAGGGGAAAGAATAGCATTAAACCTATTGTTCAATTGCTTTCCTTTCAGTGGAAGTGAAGTTACATTTTTTAAAGTTTTGTACATTCATGGAAAATTTTACAAAGAGGGTAGATAACAAGTAGATCCCAAGCATGTTTTAGGCCAAAGATAAGAAAAGCTAACTTTCTACGATCAATGATAACTGGAATGCATAATACATGCAGACCCAGGTCAAGTAACTCCATTCACATGCGAGTAGCTTCCGAGAATGAGGGATCCAGAGTCATCATTACTCATTTATCTTAACAAAGAGATCACAGATTCAATAGGTAAAGATATTTTATAGGGAACTAGATACTCGAAGAAAAGGACTTAACCTAAAAAGTCTTTGTATATTCTCATGAAAGGCAAGAGCCATTCAATCAAAAAGTCACCCGAAATTCATTATGATAATAATTTCTCCATTGGTTTCTAAAGTTTCTCATTTTAATGTTATGGATAAAGGAATTACTTCATACTACTACTAGTAACCATCTTCTCATAAAGCCTACAAGTCACTTGAATTTCCATCATGAAAGGAATTCCTCCAATGGTTTCTAAAGTTTCCCTTTTTACTGATATGGGAAAAGGAATTACTTCAAACCACTACCTATAACCATCTTCTCAAAAAGTTCAAGAGCCAGATATCCATACAGAAATTACCAAAGCCATGCTGCTTAGAAGCTACATAATGAGCCATTCGTACAATGGTTAAAAACAAATCCAATGTCAAGGGATACAGAAGATGTAAAGAAATTTGGAGATGCCTAAAAGAACTTAGTAAATATACATAGTCTAAAGTAGCAAAAACAAAAGTACCTCTATATTAGGCCAGTTGGTCATTTCCTCAGCTAGCATCCTGAGAGCAACACGATTAGTGGGGATCTTCCCTTCATTGACCTGGTAAAATAGAAACAAACAGCATATTAGAATAGTTTCCTTAGATTTAGCCTTTGAAAATTAACAGCCGAGAAAGTATTTGGATAATGTTTGAAATAGGATGGTAAATATTTTAATATGATACTGAATTAGTAATAGTGTTTGTTTATTGAGATTGAGAATATAGCAAGCATATAGAAATTGAAGGTCGGTAGGTAAAAGGAACTCACTTGTTCCAGAGCTTCGACGAGATCATCCCTGGTAGGGGCATCAGGATCCTCAATGCCAAGCAACCTCCTTCTCTCGACTTCCCTAGGATCCTCTATCATCACGGTCAGTTTAACCTGTATGTAAATACCCAAAAAAAAAAAGTAAAGTAGAAGGATAGCATAGCAGGAGTACCAAATAGTCTGCATACCTCACTGAATAACATGTCTCGGTTTTTCCTGAGAAGTTGTAGAACCTAGTAAGCAATAAGCAGATTTAATTAGCAAGGAGTAGTGCAAGTATAGTCGTAGGTAATAATGGAAACTATCATCGAAAGAATAGAAAGAAAGGAATGGTGTTACTCTTTGGATTTGGCGAACGCATTGGAGGTCCTCATCTTCCTCCGGTTGGGCGGTTGCTGATAAAGAAGTATCATGACCATCATCATCCTCACCAATGCGCACTGGTTGTACGCCTTCCTTACCGACCCCAACAACTCCACCACCAATCTTACGCAGTCGCAGACTCGTCGAACTGCATACTTTGCTCAACTTGACATTCACAGCCAATGATTTGCATGCGGATAAGGTTTTAGGTGCAGCAGGGGGACAAGAAGACGAAGATGAACAAGTCGATGCAAAAGGCACTTGGGACGCTTGCAAAATCCCCATTTACTGTGATTTTTTTCCTGAACCACTAACAATTTGTTTGTTCCATTGATTCTGATTGAGATTTATTGTGATTTTTCCTGGTTTTCTTTTCTAGCTAGCTATCACCATCAGAAGCCTAAGCTATGCCTAGCACATCGGTATCAGGCTATCAGCTCTGGGCCTTGACCTAGAGGCCTTATGGTCTAATGCTGAATGGGATCCCTGAAATTAGCCCACCAAGCCCAAGCTTCAGGCCTTCAGTGACTTCTAAAAAACATTTGGTTTGGGGCTAAAAGTCAAATCTCACCATGAAACTGGAATCTGCTATGCCTTCCAATTTTTTTTTATTAAGGTATTTCTCTTGACCACAAATTTTAAAACTGTTTTATATTTTAGGGTGAGCATCAAACCTTCAACTATTAATTAAGGTAAGAAAAATATTTATTATCCCACCTAACTCCGGTGGTGTATGGATGCTAATTTTTAACTGTGCTTGTGTGTATACGGTTGTAGCCATACACAATTTTGTTCAGCTTACATGATTCTGTCAATGACCAAGTACTTGTATAATGATAAGCTGCTTGCTTCAAACATCCAAACTAACTATGTAACTCTGATTCAGATATGTTCACGCGCTGTAATTTGTTGATTCGAAACTATTATTTTTCCATCCCCTCCCTTAAAAAACATATAGAGCTGGGATTATTATTTAATCTCAATTTCAGACAAAAAAAATCACTTTACCCACAACCTCAACCTCCTGAGTTCAGCCCTTTCTCGAAATTTCACAGTCTCAATATATAATGAATAATATATTAGATACAAACACTAAATATTATTATTTAAAATCTCCAGCAATGCATAATTAGAATTACAATACCGGATACAAAGATATATATACAATTTGAATCCAGCTATAATAAGATCTTGAACAATGAAATATTATTAATAGGAAAGTAAAAAAAAAACCTACAATATAGTAAAATATATAATTTTCCTTCAACAAGGATCAATATTATCATGTACTCCTTGATAGATGATACATAGACTATAGTTACTAATATATTCTTTTTGCTACTACTACTTGCTGCAGGATAAATTTCTACGATGGACGTCAGAAGATAATTATCTAATATGAGCTAATTAGTTAATTAAAATAGTGAAGATTAATTAATTTGTTCAAACCCCAAGTCAAGATGAAGATCCGAATGAGGCTGAGGCTGAGGCTGAGGCTGAGGCTGAGCCATTTCAATAGATGGATTAATATTTTGCTTATGATCGTCCAAGAGCTTCATCATGTGATTGTTAACATACATCCCATAAACGTATGAACAAAACCCCCACCCACACATCACTGTAGAAACAATCTTCACCCCCCCAAAATCCTCTCTGTACACCAATACCCCTCCCAATACATTCAATCCCAGCAACGCCGTCATGCATATCCCGCCCGTTAGCGAGCACGTTAAAAACACCGTTCCTGCCGTTCCCATAAAGCACAGTTGCCAAGTCACCACATTGGTGATCATCGTCACCCAATAAACTCCCTCCCCCTTGTCGAACACCTCCTTACTCTCCTTTCTCATCTCCGTAAATCCCCCATCCCACACCATCCCCACACTCGCTAATATCGTCGCCGATAGCTCCATCACTAACTGCATTTCTATAATCATCGCATAACAGTACACCTTCTTGTATATCATCTCCATAATCGGCAGATACAAGGCAAATAACAACCCCGCCCCTATGGTTGCCACAAACCCTATCATGTATTTGGTTGGGGTCAGGTCCTGCGGTTTGTCGTGGTTGGATCCTAAGGCTAGGAGGATTGAGCTTAACGTCAATAGGATGACGCAGTTGAGGTTTGTGAAAGTGATCTTTTGCTTAACCATAATTGCAGATAGGATGAGATTGAATACTAGTTGAGAGGATAGAAGGAGAGCGGAGGTTGATACTGGAAGATAAGAGTTGCCCCAAGAGAAAAGAAGGTTGTTTAAGCCTAGCATAAGGCCTATGAATATGGACAAACTTAAGATTCTAGGAGTGAAACGAGTGAAAGGCTTTCTCTGAGTGCATTGGAAGAGATAGTAAGGGAGGAAAACCGGCAAGAGAAGGAAAGGGAATCCAGCTGACTGAACCCATGTGGAAACCCATTTGTTGGAGCCTTTGTGGTTGAAATAGTACTTGGAGAGCAAGCTTGAGGATACAGAACCCAAAAACAGGCACGTATAGTTGATCAACAAAAGAGGCATATAACGCTTCTTTGAGACACCCTTTTGGTCTTGTTCACCATTGTCGTGGTTGTTGCTAGTGTTGATGTTCATGGCTATCTAGCACTTACTGATCTGACAAGTATAGGATTGTGATACAATACTAATTTACGTATCGGTAGATGTTGTTGATGTTGCTTATTGGTGTGTTTTTTTAAGGTGGGTTTTTGAAGATAGCTATGGTGCTTCTAGTGATCGGACCTCTATATTATAGAGGAGTTCAAACCCAAGACCCGAGGATGAATCGTTGTCTTTTATATTTAAGGATGTGACTAACTGCAAGATAGAGATGCTTTCCTTTTCCTCTCTTTTTCTCTCTCAATGAAAGCGTTGTTTCATCATTAATTAATCTCCTATCTTGAGTTCAACCCTCACTTTTTTAATAGAATTTTTTTTGTTTTTCTTGATAAAATTTAAAGCTACCTTCAAGATGAACTCACGTCTCTTTATTATTAAAAAAGAAAAAGAAAAAATATATATTAAAAGATATAATGAGAAACAATATTCATGAATTGATCCATACAGTTTACATGTGCTTTTCCCTAATATATACCCACTGATCTTTTGACTATGATATATGATATAATTAATAACATTGGCTAAAGCATATATGTACAAAATAAGAAATATGATTCTTTTCAAACATTTCTCTGGGATGGGGGCATGAAATTGATAATCAATTGAGAAGGAAATGAATTAATGTATTCCTAAGTAGATTTAGCTCGGAGGGAAAAAACTCAAGTAAAGAATGAAATCCACTATTGCTAATATAGATTCCAGTTAGTACATATCAGAAAATGGACAGAGTCAAAAGAATAATTCTTTGTCGCCATTTTCTTAAAAGATATATATCAATAAGTTATTGGTTAATGTGCTAGCAGCCTTTCCAATAAAGATGAGCACATAAAATCAAATCAATAACTTGGAACACTTAATTTTTTTATAGATGATTATTAAAAGAAATGATCCTGACCCAACAAAAATTCTCAAACATTATTCCTAATAATAGTAATGGTATGGATTCATATTTACATGTGGAAAACGAAAAAGGAAAAAATTGAAATATTGCATTTGGTATTGGAAGAATAACTGACAAAAGATCAATGATAGTGGCCTTGTCTGCTTGCCCTTGCATGGGCACCACAAACATAAAAGAGGCAGTTGATGTCTAGGGTTTCTCCAGGACGAATTCGATCTCTCACTTTGTTGTATATCTATTTTTATTTTTAATAAAATCTATGAATTAGTATCACGGGTCAATTAGGCACCAATTTAGATTAAAATAAGTTAACTTATTTGAGTGTACGTTAGTCTTTTTAGTTTAACAAAAATCAATAAAAATGTGTATATAATATAATTTAAACCTACATCGATTAAATTAGTAAAATCTTTAATTTATTACTGAAGTTTTATTTTAATATTTTTTATAACTTTTTTTATTTTAATAAGTATAATTTATTATTGAACACTAATAAGTGATAAAAATAACATGTTTTAGTCTCATTCTTAATGCGTTTTTGGATAATTAGTTGATGTAAAATGGTGAATTTTATACTCCTAATCCTTTAAATTCATGTTTCTATACTTGGAATAGTATTTGGGAGTAAAAGGAGCGAAAAAATGAGTAAAAATCATAAAATAGGAGCAAGGTATAAGGGTCACACAGGCACGTGTGTCAGACCGTGTCAAAATCACTATTTTTTGGGCATTCTAAGACCTATATATGACAAAGATAATAAGATGGGAGTGAGCTGTCATAGAATACTCAAGAAAAGAACTCGAAAAACACCATTGGAGCCGACTCTAAAGCAGATTTCTATTAAGATTGAAGATCTCCTTTTGATTTCTTTGAAGTTTATTATGAGTTTTTTTGTTTCTTGTGGTTATATTGTCTTTTGGGCACTTTTATTTGCTATCATAAACTAATTTTCCAAATACCTAATGAGATGAACCCTACGATGGATCATGTTATTTAATTTCCATTTTTACGTAATAAATACTTAGATCTTGTTCTCAATTATGTGTGTTTTAATTCTTGGTTTAATATTTCTAGATTATTAATCCATGCTTAATGTGCTTAAATCAAAGGAGAAATAGACTTTGTTTAATAGTAGATCTAACGTAATTGAATGGAGTTGCATGCAATCTTAAAAATAGGACAATACAAATATATCGGATTAGAATCAAATCTAATAGAGGAATCCATGAATCGAGTTAATGCGGTAATAGATGTTTTAATTATATAGAAATTTCAATTAATCAACCTAGAGTCAGTTGCTCTTAGTCTATAAGAGAGATATTCGCATAATTTAGGGATTTCTACAGATCAAGATACTAAGTGAAGAAATTGCGTAATTTAGATTGATAATGACAAATTAAATCTAGGTAGATTCTTTCCTGAGTATTGTCTCGCTTATTGGTTGTTAATCGTTTATTTTCTTGATTTGTTTTTTGTCATGTTCTTTAGTTAATTAATTTAGTTAATATTAGCTTTAATCAATCACTTTAATTTTTCGGTTAAATAATAGAAAGACAGTAATTTCTAGTACTTTTAGTCCTTGTGGGAACAATATCTTTGCTCATCATAGCTATGATATTAATTGATAGGTGCACTTGTCTTAGTCAAATTTTTAGTTGGTTTACGATTGTATCAAGTTTTTGGTGATTTTGCTGGGGACTAAAATATTAGAAAAATTTTATTTCTATTAATTTAGCCATTTTTATTTTTATTTGAATATTTTTATTTTTAATTTAATTTTTAAATTCTAATTTTTTTCGTTTGTTTGATTCTGACAGGTTCTTTTGGTTTATGACGGGAGGAAACCCGTCAAAACCTTTAATTGTTTATAATGAAGTTGAAAAGACTGCTCGCAGAAATCGTAAAGAGGTTAGAGAAGCAAGACAAAATCAACAAAATATAGTAGACGATCAAGATGAAAAAGATATTACCGTGGAGATAGGTGATAATCAACATAATCAGCAGCTTCCTGCAACTACTGCTCCTCGTACTATGTATGATTATGCTAAGCCAACTCTGATTGGGGCTGAATCGAGTATTCTGAGATAGACTATTGCTACAAACAGTTTCAAGCTGAAGCCGAACACAATTCAAATGGTACAATAGTATGTTCAGTTTGATGGTTTGCAAGATGAAGATCCAAATACTAATTTGGCTAACTTTCTAGATATTTGTGACACATTTAAGATCAATGACACTACTGATGACACCATGCGCTTATAGTTGTTCCCATTCTCTTTGAGGAGCAAGACAAAACAATGGTTGAAATCATTGTCACGAGATTCTATCACAACTTGGGATTAGATTACCGAAAAGTTTCTGTTGAAGTACTTTCCACTAGCTAAAACAGCTAAATTGAGGAATTATATCTCTTATTTTGCTCAAATTGATTGGGATACATTGCTCAAATTGATTGGAAGACATTATATAATGCATGGGAGAGATTTAATTAAGGATCTTTTGAGAAGGTGACCTCATCATGGATTACCTTTGTGGTTGCAAGTTCAAACCTTCTACAACAGTTTGAATCACTCGACTAGGCAATTAATTGATGCAGTAGCTAGTGGAACACAAAATAATAAAACACTCGAGGCAACTCAAGAATTTATTGAGGAATTAGCACTAAATAATTATCAGTGGCAAGTCATGAGAACAAAACTAATGAAAGCAGTAGATATTTTTAACATGGATGCAGTTTCTATGTTAGCAAATTAGGTTGAAGCTCCTGGTAAGAAGATTAACGGTTTTAATTTTTCTAAGTAGGTGAATCCAATGATGCAGTGTGATGCGAATAGAGTGGAGATGATTAATTCAGAATATTCACCCTTCAAGTCTAGCATGAAGCATGCGCAAGTCGACTTTATGGGTAATGATTTTAGATCTCAAAATAACCCCTATAGCAATAGTTATAATGCAGATTGGAAGAACCATCCAAATTTCTCTTGGGGTGGTCAAGATAATCAAAGGTCACAACCCACTTTGGGGTTTCAGTAACCTTATCAGCAATAGAAGAAACTAAATCTTAAGGAGATGTTGGCTAAATTTATTTCAGTGTTAGAAACTCGATTTCAAAACACTGAAACAGCTTTAAAAAATCACTAAGCATCGATTCAAGTAGGGGTGAGCAAAATCCGATTCAATTCAAAAAACTCGATAAAAAATTCAAATTTTGAATTAAATAGTTCGAGTTATTTGAGTTAATCAAGTTATTCGGATTAACTCGAATAAAAAATTAAGTTTTTTGGTTTAACTTGAATATGAATTACACAATTCGAGTTATCCGAAAAGCCGAATCAGAAAAGGTAAAACAATGTCGTTTTCATAAATGTTTACCTTTTCTAAAATTAAAAGTCAAAACTATTAAGTTAAAAGGCAAAATTACATTGTTTTGATAAATATTTACTCATTAAGTTAAAAGGCAAAATAATTATATTCTTTATATAGTTAAATAATCTTGTACTTCGTCTACTAGTTAAATAATCAATCCATGTAAACGCAACATTGAGTATAAATAATATGATTCGTTAACTCGACTCGACTTAACTCAAAATTGAGTTGCTAAAATATGATTTGTCAACTTGACTAGCTCAAATTTTTTTGACTTGATTCGACTCGACTTGATCGAATACTTACCCCTAGATTCAAAGGCTTGAAAATAAAATTGGACAGCTTGCCAAACTTGTTTCAGAAAGACCACAAGATAGTTTACCTAGCAACACTGAAACTAACCCAAATGAGCAAATCCATACAATCACTGTTCGAAACGTGGAAGGGTTAGTCGAGCCTAAAAAGAAGTCAAAGCTAGAAGCTGTTGTGAAAAGTGATGAGGTTGAGGAAAGTAAGAAAGAGCATAAGCTGGTTATTAAATATTACAAACCACGAGTTCTATATCCAACAACATTGAAGAGAGACCACAAAAAAAATAATATAATAAATTTCTTCAACTTTTAAAAAATTGCACATTAACTTACTGTTTGTTGAAGCCCTTTCGCAAATTCCAAAATATGTAAAATTTTTAAAGAAGTTGTTAACAAATAAAAGGAAGTTAGATAACTTGTCAACTGTGGAGCTCAATGCAGTTTGCTCAGCCATTCTCCAAAATAAACTACCCAACAAACTTAAAGATCCAGTGGGTTTTACTATTCCTTATCTTATTGGTAGTTTAAATGTTGAAAAGGTTTTGGCTAATTTAGGGGCTAGTATAAATGTCATGCATTATAAGATGTTCAAACAACTTGGTCTTGGGGAACCCAAACCCACTAGGATGAGTATTCAATTAGCGGATAGATCAATTAGATATCCTAGGGGTATTATTGAGGATGTACTTGTGAAAGTCGATAAATTTATATTCTCAAAAAAATGATAGATGAATGAGGATATTGAGGTACTTGTGATCTTAGGTCGACCCTTTTTAGCCACTCTATTGTTGATGTGGGTACTATGAACATGTGCTTCGTGTAAGTGACGAAAAGCTTACTCTTTAAGCATGTGATTTTGTGAGAGTCCCTAGTGAGCGAGATAATATTAATTATTCTATTAATGTCAGTAATCATGTGGCTCAATGTTCTTTATAGGAAATCCCTCATGAAAACGTGTTGAAGCCGTATTTTATTCAAAGTGATAGAATACGTGGGACAAGTGAAGAGCAAATGGTGTAACTCGACGAACTAGATGAATGGTAACCGAAGGTTGATAGGAAACAGAGAAAACACAATGAAGAACCAAAGCAATGTCATGATGTGCATGTGAAGAGAATGAACCAATTCAAAGTTGGGTACAAAGTAATATTAGACAAATCGCATCCACAAATTTTTCCTTCAGAGTTTAAGTTAAGAGGGTCAAACCCATGTGTGGTAAAAACCATTTTTCTATACGATACAATTGAGGTAACACATCTTGAATACGGCACATTCAAGGTAAACAATCATCGTCTCAAATTTTATTGTGGTGGTAATAATGATAATGATAGAGAGGAGCTTCGACTCTAAGATCCGCCTTAACCATTTACGCAAAAAGGGAAAAATCGAGCTTAGACTTTAGATAAGTGCTTATCGAGAGGCAACCCTAGTGTTTTATTTATTTTTAGTTTACTTTTATGATCTTTAAAAAATTTCAAGAAAAATTCAATTAAATTCAAAAAAAAAAGTGAACACATGGTTTGAAGTGTTCTACATGGCCTGGACACACGGGCATGTCCTAGACCATGTATATACTGGAGCTAACTTTTTTAATTTTATTTCGAGACACACAACATAAGTGATTAGTTACACAGCCTGAAGAGACGACCGTGTGAGACACGCGGCCTTGCACACAAGAGTAGGTGAAGCGAAGGATCATTACACATGGCTTGGCACACGGTCATGTGCGACACACGGCTTAGACACACGGGCATATCCTAGGCTGTGTTGATACAGGGAGTATTTTTATTTTCTTTTTGAAGCATCACATGAGAAAAGTTATTCATGAATATTATGCATATAGTGGAAAAGTGACGTAGCTTAGAATACGCCTTAAGTGTCTGTTATTAGTAAACTTTTTTATTGTAATGATCTTTATGATGTCTGATGTAATAAGTTATTTTTAAAGTTTTCCTTGCTTTTAGATGTCAAGTTTTTTTCCAGTTATAATGTTAAATAAATATTTAAAGAAACGTAAATTTATAAACTGTTTTGATAAAATGTTAAGTTTTGTGTGTAGTAACACCTGAGACCCGAATCCGATGAATAGAATCGGGAAGAGGGCATTAAAGATATCACAAATACTTAACATGCCAATTCATGTCACATCAGGTAGCAATATCAAATTCATATTCAATCAAGGGATGTTAAATTCACATATTTATATATCAAAGGCATTACAATGTTTCTTGCTCGATTCATATAATAAATTGCCATTTGAATTATCAAGTTCAATTCATCCCATTTCAATTTATTATTTCCATATGAACTGATTTACCTGATGAACCCTAGTAAACATACTTAGATTCACAGGTATCTACATCACACCAGCTGCTCATCCGAGCTAAATATATACATGTTAGGTTACCTATCTGAGCTAAACCTTTATAGCGACACATCAAGTTACTTATCCAAGCTAAACCCATGTCACATATAATTGAGAATCCGCAACAAATGTTGGACCTCAATAACATCTATAATCAATTCCGTACAAGCGCGCACAAGACCCTATTGGCATGTTAATCATATCTTAACCTTTGCTATGTTGACATGAGCATTTTTTACACATATAAACATCACTTTTCAATCTATTCTAATTCTTGCTTGATTGTACCAATTCACTACCAAATACACACACGCACACGCGCGCGCACATACAATTTAAATACATAACAACCTAAGTAAATAATTATCATATAAACTTACCTGATCAAAACACCAAACAAGTTGATTCTTTAGGGACTACTTAATAATTTTAGCTTTTCTTCAATTACCTCTGGTCTGTTCCAAGTCTTGATCTATATAATTATTCAATTCAATCCATCAATACTAAAAATTTATACATTATGTCATGATATGAATGAAGCTATATAATCTCATTTTTTAATTCTCCTAAAATTTTATATTTTATTCAATTTAGTCCATGAATTCGAAATAACCATATCTTTCAATTTTGAACCTTGGTTTGAAAATCAACTTCAATTACATTCATTAGGGACCTTCTATTTCTTATTTATATCAAAATTGCACAATAATTTCACATGTTATTCACTTTAGTCCCTATATACAAAACTGACAATTAAACTTTACAATCTAATCCATTTTCATATTCTAAGCTTAAAATATATCATTTTAACACCAAATTCTTTAAGAAATCAACAATGGGTACTTTCAAAATTTTAACAATTTTATAAATTGGTACATGGGGTAATTAAATCAAGCTCCTGTGACCTCAAAAACATAAAAAATATAAGAAAATGACTTAATTGAGCTTACCAATTAAGGGTCGAATGATTCAACTTTTCCCTTAGGTTTTCTTCTTCAAGCTAAGGAAAGAAGAAGAAGAAGAAAATAATGGCTTTTATGCTTTTCCACTAACTTAGTAAATATAGTCTAATTATGATTTAATTAAGCAAGGTTAATCAACAAAATTATGGTTTATTTAACATTAAACTAATCTTAATTAACATTAGTGGACTTCATCAACATCATCTACTAACTAGCATTTAAAAATGGTTTAATTACCATTTTAGACCTTTGGCTAATTACTATTTATGTCATTAAGTCTTTGGCCAATTAAAAACCTATAGCGATTGGACTTTTATAATTTAGTCCCTGCGCCTAAATTAACTGTTTGTTCAAAAAAATTATTGAAAAAAACTTTAATATACTTTTATACAAATTTCATAAATTTTCATATTTAATTTTACGGAATTCAATTTACGAAAATGAGATTCCGAAATTGTCTTTTTCAACACCACTAAAAATTAAATTATTATAGAGCAAGCTTGAGGATACAAAACCCAAAAACAAGCACGTGTAGTTGATCAACAAAAGAGGCATATAACGTTTCTTTGAGACCCCTTTTGGTCTTGTTCAACATTGTCCTGGTTGTTGCTAGTGTTGATGTTCATGGCTACCTAACACTTATTGATTTGACAAATATAGGATTGTGATACAATACTAATATATGTATCGGTGGCTGTTGTTGATGTTCCTGCTTATTGGTGTGTGTTTTTAGAGCTGATTGGGTTTTGAAATTAATGCTTTAGGTGGGTTTTGAAGACCTGCGTAGTGCACACTGTGATGCTACTAGTGATTGGACCTCTATATTACAGAGGAGTTCAAACCTAAGGCTTGAGGACGAATCGTTGTCTTTTTATTTTTAAGGATGTGACCAAATACAATATGGAAATGCTTTCTTTTTCCTCTCGTTTTCTCTCTCAATGAAAATGTCCCTTTAAGAAAATGTAGCTTGGTCATTTATTAATCTCCTACCCCTTGAGTTCAACCCTCACTTCTTAAATAGGTTTTTTCTTTCCTTGATAAATTTTAAAGCTATCTTTAAGATGGACTCACCTTTCTGTATCAAAAAACAAGAAAAACAAATATATGTATGTATATTAAAAAATAAATGGAGAACCAATATTCATGAATTGATCCATACACCTAAATATGCATTTTACATATGCTTTTCCCTAATACATACCTGCAGATCTTTTGGTTGTGATATATGTTATAATTAATAACTTTGGCTAAAAGTATATATATATGTACAAAATAAGTACTATGATTCTTTTCAACATCTTTTTGGGATGGGGGCATGTGGTTGATAATCAATTGAGAAGGAAAGGAAAGACCTCCCATATTCCTATATATTATTAAGTAGTTATTGTAAAAAAATTAGCTTGAAGGGGGAAAAAATCTAAAAGAAAATAAGTAAACAACGAAATCCACTATTGCTAATATAGATTCCAGTTAGTACATATCAGGTGTATAGAAAGAAAAATGGGTCAAAAGAATAATTCTTTGTCGCCATTTTACTATAGCTTGGAATCATAGCTCTTTTCTCAAAGATATCTATCAATAAGTTATTGGTTAATGTGCTAACAAACTGTCCAGTAAAGATGAGCACATAAAATCAAATCAATAACTTGGAACAGTACTCTATTTTTATAGATAATTAAAAATATATATTTATTAAAAAATGATCCTTACCCAACAAAAATTCTGAAAATTTACTCCTAATTATAATATAGGAATGGATTCACATTTACATGTGGAAAACGAAAAAGAGAAAATAGAAATATTGCAGTTGGTATTGGAAGAATAACTGACAAAGATCGATATTAAGTGGCCTTGCATGGGCACCGCAAACAAAAAAAAAGAGGTTGTTGGTGTCTAGGGTTTTCCCGGGACGAATTCGATCCGTCTGTTGTGTCTGAGCTCTGAGCTACTTGTGCTTCATGCCGTCCTTTTCTTTTCTTCGCCTATATATGTATACTTTATGATTTATGCATGCATAGTGTATATATACGTGTGTGTGTGTGCAGATCAAATGCTTTACCCTTCACTCCTTTATGCTCTTCATGGTATGGATAGGACAAGAAAGTGATGCTACTACTAGTTTTTAACTTTTTATACCTATATATAATCTATATTATTAATAAAATATTTTAATCTTTTTATTTTAACAAATAGTGAAATTTAAATTTATACTAATTAAATTAGTAAAACTTTAAATTTATCACTTAACCAAAGCTTTATTTTAATATTTTTATACGTTTTTATTTTAATATGCACAATTTATTATCTCTATCAGTTGTATATTTATCTATACTATTAATAAAACCCCTTAGTTGGTGTCACGAGTCAAATATACATATGGTATAGGATTTGAACATACACCAATTAGATTAGTAAAATCTTAAATTTACCATTCAATCAAAGCCTTATTTTAATATTTTTCATATATTTTATATTTTAACATGTACAATTTATTATTGAAGACAAATATGTGTTCTAAATGTGTCGTTTTCACACGCATATGTGTGCGATAAGATATCTAGTACTATAAAAAATCAACTCCTAAGGAAAGTGACCATTCAAGGTATTAAAACTTAATAAACACCATATTTTGAAAAAGAAATAATTTTTAAAATGTATTATTGCATTTAAATTACTTGAGATTTGGATACTACTTAATGTTGAAATATATTTTTTTATAAATTTTAAATTCTATTATTATATTTTAATTATTTATTATTAAATTATACTTAATAAATTTATTTATGTTTAATTATTATTTTTTAACAATTATATTTTTATTTTATGTTTTCAACCCCGTCAAGATTTAAGGTTTTTAATGAAACTATTAAAATTATGTGTATTTAATTAATATTAATTTTATTTATTGCATTTTAAAGGTTATTTTATGAGATATTTTTAATTGTGTCTTTTAAGATTTTTAGATGTTATAATTTTATATCTTAAAATTTAATTATATTTTAATAAGGACATTTTATAAGTTTTTTAATTGTGATGAGTTATATAATTTGGAGGTTCCAATTTGTATCACGGTGCCTATAAATAGTCACTCTTTTATTTGTTAGATGCATGATAAGTTGTTTTTATGATTATTTTCATTTGTTTTTCCTTCTCATCATTTTAGTATAGATTATGTTAATTGTTTTTAATTTCATTGCTATCAATATTTTCACAATATTTGATCAAATAGAGGGAAGGGTTTCTATTTCATTTTCAATTTTATTAACAATTTATTCTTTGACTGAGCATAAGAAGCTTTTATTCTCTTCATTTTAATTAATATAGTTTTTTTTAATCGCGGCTTAAAATTTTTAAGGGTTATAATTTGTATTATTACATTGTATTAGAGGTTGCAATCTTATGGTATTTATAAGTAGAGATAAATATTAAAATTATACATTAATTTTGATACAATTTGTTATGTTATACATCAACTTTAATTTGGTGTATTTGTACATATCAATCTTTTATTTACTCCATTATCCATGTGGTACAATTTTTCATTAAGTCATTCGAAAATTGCTGACTTGATATTTTATTAGGTTAAAAAACAAACAAAAACAAATTTAAATTCTTTCCACTTAGATTTAAAGAGAAAACAAATCTTAGGAAAAATGGCTTCTTATTTGTCCCAATAAATCTATTTTTTAATATGGTGAAAATAATTTAAATTTGTTTGCTTGTTTTCTAATAATTTAAGTTAGTAATTTACACATGATTTAACCAAAAAATGTGCCACATAGATAACGAGTTAGTGAAATGTAAAAATTGAATCAAAATTAAAGTTTAATTTATATAAATACACCAAATTAAAATTGATATAACGTTACAAATTCTATCACTTATCCCTTATAAATAACCACTCTTTTATTTGTTGGATACATATTTTCATTTGTTTTGTTTTCTCATTATTTGACACATATTGTATTAACTATTTTTAATTTTATTGGTATTAATGTAACAACATTGACAATTTAATGTATACAATGTTTTATAAATTTTGATTTATATTTTTAACTACTTATTTCCTTATTATAAATTATTTACTCAATTTTTATTACTATATTTCAGAAAATCTCTAAATTTATAAAATTCAATTTTCCTTTTTCATACTATTTATTTATTATTATTTTACAATGTAGATAAATTTTTTAATGTCATTTTTTTATGAAATGAAAGTATTAATTATTATATTTTAATGTTATGTTTAAAGGTTGACAAAATGGTTGCTTATGTTGTGATTATTAATATATATATTATTATAATGATACGTGTATTAACCTGCAATTTGATTGTTGGAATTTAGTTTTAATTTGATCTTTTCATTTTCAAGCTATATATCATCAAACTTTAATTAGAATGTACATATTTTTATTTTGATTGTTTACAAATATATGTTAATTTTGTGAATATAACTTTTACTTACTCTCTCAAAATTTTCATTCCTATTTTTATTTTCATCATTTTCATAAAAATATAATTTGTTTATATGTACTTAGAATTAATAAAAGAAGATGATTACGTAAATGTAATGTGAAATTTTCACTTTTGATTGTGTTTTTGAAAAAAAAAATTTAGGGTGAGTTTGGATGGGTAGTGCGTTTACCTGTGGTTAGTGTAAAAACAGTGGTAACAGTGAGATTAGATACTATAGCAACATTGTAATGTAAGACAAAAAGTAGGCTAAACGCACCGCACCCAATCGCCCATCCAAACCCACCCTTAATAATGTTGTTGCTATTAAAATAAAATTATAACTGTAAACAAAAGATTCATGAAAACGATTAGGAAAAAATGGTAGACATTAGTATAGTAAAATACATAAAAACATTCATAACTTGCATTTAAAAGTTGGTGAATAGTTTAGATTTTGCATTTCTACTAGGCGAGGATAACAAAATAAACATCTTTTGAAAAGCCCCGAAAGGGGTATAGGCTAATTGAAAAGCCCGGTCCAGAGAGGTGAGGAAGAAGGATTAGGCCGCTTAGGCGGGAAAAAGCATGGCCCCCACAGTAATTTCCCGCCAAGGGGAGGGGACTTAAGCTGTTGTTCTTCTACCGGTTCAGGATGAGGGCAGCCCCCAGTCACTAGTGCAAGGGTTTTGTTTTGTGTTTCTTGAAGAGAAGAGAAGAGAAGAGAATGGAGGCGTTCAGCGGATGCTTTGTAGACGACAAGGCAATTAGAGTGGAGAACATATTCCTGGACTTCCTCAAGAGGTTTGATTTTGGTTACAGATACAGTTTTTAATCTTCTTTTCCAATCTGAATCTCATTTCTTTCTTTCCAAAAAAAAAAAACCAGCTTCAGGTTGGACCCGCGAATGGGGGAGTCGTATTACGAGTCGGAGATACAGGCGATGGAAGCGAACGGGTCTAGCACCATGTACATCGACTTCTCGCACGTCATGCTCTACAATGACATTCTCCAGAAGGCCATCGCTGATGAGTACTTGAGGTAAGCTGCCCAATTATTATATTTTAGTATTTGAGATTCAATATTGACCGCTATTGCTATTCCTGCTACAGATTCGAGCCATACTTGAAGAATGCCTGCAAGAGGTTCGTGATGGAGCAGAATCCCACGGTCATCGCGGAGGCGGATGATAACCCTAACAAGGACATCAATGTTGCCTTCTTTAACATTCCATTCACCAAGCGGTACACCTTTTCATTTCATCATCATCTCTCTCTACTGCTACTACTAGCATTAATTAGTCTAGATTTATTGTTACAAACAAACCAAGTAATACAGCAGTCAATTTATATGCTCCTTTTGCTAATGCATCTCCTTAGCCTGAGAGAATTAACCACTGCCGAAATTGGAAAGCTAGTATCAGTCACTGGAGTAGTCACTCGTACAAGCGAAGTCAGACCTGAGCTTCTCCAAGGATCTTTTAAGTGCTTGGAATGCGGAAGCGTTGTCAAGAATGTCGAACAGCAATTCAAGTACACTGAGGTCTGCCGTCTTTCTTAAATATCATATTTCTCTTCTTTTGTTGGATTTAACTCGTATTTTCATTGTTTTCCTACATTGCTAATACAGCCAACGACATGCGTTAGTGCAACATGTTTAAATAGAACAAAATGGGCATTGCTTCGACAAGAGAGCAAATTTGCAGATTGGCAGAGGGTAAGAGTGCAGGAGACCTCTAAAGAGATTCCTGCTGGCTCCTTACCTAGATCATTGGACGTTATTCTTCGCCATGAGATTGTTGAACTGGCTAGAGCGGGGGATGCGTAAGATTATTTGCTTTTTATGCATCCAACACTCACTCTGTTCCCTTTTGCCCCATTGCTCCCCTCTCTTTGTTTTCCCTCTTTTCTTTAACTTATACTTTTACGTGGTTATAGTGTTGTCTTCACTGGTACTGTGGTTGTGATACCGGACATATTGGCCCTAGCCTCCCCTGGTGAAAGAGCGGAATGCCGTCGAGAAGCTTCTCAGCGTAAGTCTTCAACTGCTGGACAAGAAGGTGTGAGAGGTCTTCGCTCATTGGGAGTTAGAGACCTATCCTATCGTTTAGCCTTCATTGCTAATTCAGTTCAGGTCTGTCTTTTATTGGCCCATTGCTGCATTTCGCTTAAAAGGCTTATTGCAGCATGCTTTGATCGATTTCTGAGAAAGATTTATTCTTCAGGGTGCTGATGGTAGAAAGGATGTTGACATTAGAAATAGAAAAAAGGCTGGTGACGAAGATGACCAACAGTTCACAGTTAGTTCTTGATGCACCTTACTTTTGTTATTATCCTCTACCTTGCTGTTATGTTCCATTGTCCATTTTACAAGCCTAAATTGTTCATGTTATGCCATGTCTACATCTTAGGATGTTCTTCAAAGTGTTTTTGCTTTATCTTCCTTTCTAAGCTTGCCTACTAAGTAATTGATCTACTTAAAGGTATTGTTGCCTTTCATATTTAAATTGATGATCTCATGACTATCGCACATTGTGATTTACATACATGACTCTTCAATTACCCTAGATCTTTGCTTAATTACTAAACTAGCTTTTATGCCACAAATGAACTAAAGCACCCGATGGTTTTTTATTCCATTTATTTTATCTAACTTGTAGTCGGAGGAACTTAAAGAAATCCAAAGAATGAGAGATACCCCTGATTTCTTCAATAAGCTTGTTGATAGCATTGCACCTACTGTTTTTGGTCATCAAGATATCAAGAGAGCAATCTTGCTTATGCTTTTGGGTGGTGTCCATAAGCATACTCATGAAGGCATTAATCTGAGAGGAGACATAAATGTTTGTATTGTTGGAGATCCCAGCTGTGCAAAGTCCCAGTTTCTCAAGTACGTGTTTTATTATACAGAGCTTGTGGGTTATAACTTGTAGAACTCAAATAACGGATGTCTTTATTCTTGTAGATACACATCAGGTATTGTTCCCAGATCTGTCTATACATCTGGCAAATCCTCTTCTGCTGCTGGATTGACAGCAACTGTGGCCAAAGAACCAGAAACTGGCGAATTCTGTATCGAGGTAAAATTTGTATTTACTTAATCTTATTGGTGTTATGCCCTATATTTGGTTCTGTTAACCATGAAAACTAGCAAGTTGTGCTCTATTAACATTGACAACTAAATGGAATGTCTTTGATATGATTCTTAAATACATGAAAAAGATTTATTATTATTATTTTTCTTGAAAGGATCAACCTGGTTGGAAATACTCTAAGGTGGATGACTTGAAATCTGGAAAAGAAGATTTGATTTGGAAATTGTATAAATTGTACAATAGAGTTCATAAAAGTACTGCTTCTGTGATTACTGTCAGATCCATGATTTTTATTGGATCTTACTTGGTAGTAAATTTGAAATACCTATGTATTATGATGCATCTTATACTTTATCACACATGAAGATTGCTGAATCATTTCCAATTTTTCAATATGCTTTAGAGATCTGAAATGTATACTTAGAGAAAATATGCTTGTTCACTTCTGTACCCAGTTGTCAACTCATCAATCTTGCCGAAAGAAAAAGAGACTAATCAAATCCTTGCTTTTATGTGTCTCTGAAAAATTACATCTGATCTTATTTCCAGGCAGGTGCTCTAATGCTGGCTGACAATGGCATATGTTGCATTGATGAATTCGACAAGATGGATGTCAGAGATCAGGTAAGGTTCATATTGTCTTACCAAAGAATAGTTTTGTACATTCAGAAGCATCTGGTGTCTGATATGTAATTCTGTGTGAAGGTTGCAATTCATGAAGCCATGGAACAACAGACCATAAGCATTACTAAAGCCGGGATACAAGCGACACTGAATGCTCGGACGTCAATACTAGCTGCAGCTAATCCTACTGGAGGGCGCTATGACAAGTCTAAACCACTCAAGGTTAGGACATTCTCATACTGCATAGAAAGCAATCAAGTCTGATTTGGATTGGCATTTACATTGTTTCCCCCAGTTTTTCAGTATTTGATGCTGATTGTAAGTTTGGTATATTTGCTTGTAAACTGATGCTCTGATACATTTCTCCTCTTCAGTATAATGTTGCTCTCCCTCCGGCTATTCTTTCTAGGTTTGACCTGGTGTACGTCATGATTGATGACCCAGATGATCAAACTGATTACCATATTGCTCACCATATTGTGAGAGTTCACCAGAAGCGTGAAGATGCACTTCAACCTGCTTTCACTACTGCAGAACTGAAACGATATATTACATATGCAAAAACTTTAAAACCAAAGGTTTCTGCACAACCTTTCACTGCATTGGATATGGTTATTTTTCATTACATTTGTATAGCTAAATGGTGCTAGTATAATGCAGCTAACCTCTGAAGCAAGAAAACTCTTGGTGGAGTCTTATGTTGCACTCAGACGAGGTGATACGACTCCTGGCAGCAGAGTTGCATACCGGATGACAGTTAGGCAGTTGGAGGCATTAATCAGGTTGTCTGAGGCCATTGCTCGAAGTTATTTGGAAACTCAGGTGCTTTATCTACCATAGAACATATTCTTTCATTATTATGCACCTTGAAGTTAGAAAATATTTCTTTTGCAGGTGCAACCACGACATGTTCGTGTAGCGGTGAGATTACTGAAAACATCTATAATCAGGCGAGTCTAATAACATGGCCATTGTAGAATCATGAATGCCCTTGTTCCATCCTTTCTTTCTCCTGTTTTTGTTTATTGTGGCATTCTTTTTCTTAATTGTGCAGTGTGGAGTCCACCGAGATTGATTTGTCTGAATTTCAAGAAGGAAATAGTGATGGTTCTGATGATAGAAACAATAATTTTGGACAAGCTGATGTTCACCCAGCTTCTGAAAGTGAAGGTAGAACTATATAAGCTGTTTTACTTGTATAACTTTCTTTTGATATATACTTGGCTTGAGGATTTATGATGAACCCATCTTTCTGAAAAAGTAGGTACTACCAATCAACAAAAGGAAGAATACAGGGTAAAGGAAGACTATTTTCAGAGGGTTACTCAGGCCCTTGTCATGCGCCTTAGACAGCATGAAGAAGCTGTAAGGCAAGAAGGTAAACCTGTCATGTCTTCACAATCAGCTTTATGGATTTCTTACTGAAACACGGGAATGAATATTTGTATTTAAAACTTTTGTATCAACCTAGCCTAAATTTGCTTCTGAAAGTGCAAGATCAAGACAGTCTATAAGAATGAGTCAATTTTATGTTCTGCAGAAACTGGCTTGGCCGGAATGAGTCAGGGCGATTTAATCCAGTGGTATGTGAATCAGCAGAATGAAAAAAACAACTACAGCTCTACTGCAGAAGTAGAAATAGAAATTAAACGAATCAGATCACTTATTGAGGTAAAGCTACTGTTGTTGTTGGTTTTTTTTATTATTTATAATTATTTTGTTTTTGAACAAAATGTGGTGATTTTTATGTATTTCCTAATAATTTGGGGTGACTACAGAGATTGATTCGGAGGGAAGGCCACTTGATTGTGATAGATGATGGTAGGCAAGAAGGTGGTGAAGGTGCAGCGGCACGATCAGCTAGAGATACCAGAATTTTAGCTGTAGCTCCGAATTATGCCATGGATTAATGCCACTGAAATCCCATTACAAGAATGAGCCAATCCAATGTGAAAATGATGAATTATTACCTCTGCTTGCATGCTTGGAAGATTGGGGTGGCAAAAAAAAAAGGTGAAGTGAAAGTAATGGAGGGCTTTCTTTTGCTTCTGCTGGTAGTACTAGTAGTAGCAGTAACCAACATTTTCTTTTGGGCCAGTATATGTTGTGTTACGTAGTAATGTGATGATGTATCGATGTTTAAGACTTCGCATCAGTTGTAACCAAGTAAAAAAGTATATTATATTGGTGTCTAAGTAGGTGTCTTTCTGGCTTGATTTGATTTAAGTTAATAATATTTTACATTAGATTTCTTATTTTGAATTCAATTCAAGTTATTTTTTAATAGACTGATCAATAGGTGACAATTTAAAGATTATTGCATTAGATTATAATAACTCTGCATTTGTCACATGTCAGTTAAATAAAATGTTTACAAAGGGAAAGCTGGATCTTATGCAAACAATTTGCCACGACTAAGCAAAAATCTTGCTTCTAATCTTGTAAGTTTTGTTTTACCAATGGGGCTCCTAAAACAGTTAATTGGCAGAAGATTCAACATCTTTGAAATAGGTACGTAATAACTATATATATATATATCTCAATTGGCATGCGTTTCAAAGCCTTCCAAATACAAACTCATTTGGAGACTAAGGTATCAAAAAAGAAAAAAAAGAGAATTGTGAGCCCGCAGCTGCAACCATGCAAACGATAAGGACATAATAATATTAATAGAGGGTAGAGAAGTTGAAAAGTGACAAAGTCATTGCATGTGAAATGTGTTAGGTTGCTTGGCCTGAGCAAGCATTTGAACAACTTCTCTCATTGTAGGTCGCTCCACGCTGTGCTCCTCAACGCACAACATTGCCACAAAGAAAACCTGCATGACTTCCTCCTCGGGAATTGTATTGCTTACTCGGTGGTCCAATATCTTCACCACCCCTTCTTTCTTCAACTTGGTCTCTCTCTTGCTCCACTGAACAATGTCTAGCCCTTCTTCTCCGAAATCTCCAACTGGCCTCCTCCCTGTTATTAGCTCTAAAAGTACCACTCCGAAACTATATACATCACTCTTCTCGTCAACTTTCAGTGTATATGCATACTCTGTCATATCATGATGAAAAACTTAATTAAACACGGGAATTACATTTATAAAATTATTATTTGTTCACCACATATATAATATATTTTATTCAAGTATAATCTATACACAGTTGGTTCCTCTTTATTTTTATTTATTCATTCAGTCTGTACACTTTTGACCTGGATGAGGAGAAAAAGAAACAAAGGCAAAGCTTAGCTCTTTTCCCCCAAGCAAAGTGAGCGGTAAAGAAAATAAAGTGAAAAAGAAAGTTGTTGGAGTTACAATTTTATGGGACATAGGGAAGGGGAAAGTAAAACTTAGATCCCAATCAAGATTTTGAGAAGATTGTAGGCTTTGCGTTAATTTTGTTATTCATCTAAGGAGTCTTGCTAGGTTTTCCGTCAAAAAGCTTGTGAGTGATTTACAGGACATTCAAAATACAAGTCTGTCACACCCACACTCATTTTATTATGTTTTCTGTGTTAGTGGAGTGGAGCCTGCCTGCCTTTGTAACTTTTCTAATGATAATATTAACAATTAAAAAAAAAAATCTATCTGCTATAAGATGGGGTCAATATGGTTCTCAAATAATGATGCAACCGGGTTATCATGGGGCATACTTTATATTCTATCCAAGATCAAATGTAAATGTTAATTTATGTCTGATAAAAAACTGCTGATAAATAGTTACAATATGGAAGGTAGATGTACCTGGAGCAATATAACCATATGAACCAGCGATCGCCGACATGCACTCTGAAGTTCCAGTGTCCTGCAAGAACTTGGCAAGGCCAAAATCTGCCACATGAGCCTCAAAATCGGAGTTGAGTAAAATGTTGTTGGACTTGACATCTCGATGGAGTATGAGAGGGGAACAATCATGGTGCAGGTAGCACAGGCCTTTGGCAGCTTCTATGGCTATTTTGAGCCTAGTATCCCACCTAAGGTAGCCGCCACCCTTTCCATGAAGAACCTCACCTAAGCTTCCATTCGGCATGTACTCGTATATTAGTAAATTGATCTCTTTATTGGAACAGAATCCCAGCAAGCGCACGATATTCCTGTGTCGAATCTTACCCAAAGTCTGTATTTCTGCTGAGAGGCCATTATCATGCGAAGACCCTTTGCTTATGCCTAACAGCTTCTTCACTGCTACTTGCTCTCCATTTGGCATCATTCCTCTGTACACAATGCCAGCTCCACCTCTCCCTATCACATTGTTTTCTTTTATACATTCCAAGACGTCTTTGCTTCCAAATTCCAGCTTCTGGAATGCGGTCAGCTTCCAGCAATGTGAATTTCTTCGACCCTTGCGGGTCTTGATGATTGCCAAAGCAGCAAATATAACAGAACAAACCAGAAGTCCCAATGCAAAAAGAAACTTGTATTTTGCAGGGACTTGAGGAGACTTTGTGCCACTCTGGTGACGGAATTCTAACGGAGAGACTGAAGAAGAAGAAGAAGAATAGTCGCAAGAATTCTTCAAGTATGACCCACAAAGCTGAGGGTTACCCGCGAAGGAGGTTGAGTTGAAAAATGAATACTGTCCAAACTGCGGTATTGGTCCAGACAAGTTGTTGTGAGAAAAATCTGCACTAGTTAGGCTTTTTATAGAACCAATTTCCCTGGGAAGGCTTTGGTTTAAGTGGTTCCAGGAAACATTGAGGTAATTCAGTATGTGGATTTGAGCGATTTGAACTGGGATTGGACCACTGAGTTGGTTCTGGCTCAAATCCAGGTATGTTAGTAGGAAACAATCACCTAACTCGTATGGGATCGTGCCTGACAAGTTATTTCTACTCATATCCAGCTTTAGCACCGTTTTCAATCGGCCAAATTGGAAAGGAATATTTCCGCTGAATCTGTTGGAACCAAGTAGCAGAAGCTGCAAGCTAGAGAAATTCCCAATTGAAGCTGGGAGTGACCCAGATAAATTGTTGTTGGAAAGATTCAGCTGGCCAAGTTTTTTGGGTATCTTAGCCGTGTCTTTTGGAATTGGTCCGCTGAGGTAATTGTTGTGCAGTTCCAGGAGTGATAGCTCTGGCAAGTAAAGCAATCCATTTGGTATGGGCCCAGTTAGATAATTGTGTCCCATTCGAACTCTTGACAATGTATCGCATTTACTAAGATCCTCGGGTAGAGGACCAAACAAGGAATTACTGAACAGAATTAAGATCTGCAGCCTCCTTCCGAAGCAAAGAGATTCTGGGACCAGGCCAGTGAGATTATTAGTTGACAAATCAAGCTCAACCAATCTACCATTTTGTCCCAGCTTTGAAGGGATGGATCCTGTCAAATTATTGTGCCACAGCTTCAGGACTTGCAACTCCGGTAGCTCCGCAAGAAACTGGGGGATCTCACCATGAAGCCTGTTGACGAATAAGTTGAGGAGGAGGAGGTGACGAAGACCAGATAACTCAAGTGGAATGTCCCCTGTTAGCATATTGTTGGAAAGGTCAAGGGATTTCAAGTTACTCAAATTGCCTATTTCAGGAGGGATACCACCGCTAATCTCATTTGTTTGCAAGAAGAGAGTATCCAGCTGCTTTAAGTTTCCAAGTTGGGAAGGTATTGGACCATCCAGGCTACAGTTAGCTAGGTCTAAATGAATCAGATTGACCAACTTGCCAAACGTAGGTGGTATTCCACCATCAAACTCATTGTAGTAACCCAGGAAAAGGTACTGGAGATTTGTTAGATTCCCCAGCTCTGCAGGAATAAAACCACTCAAATCATTCCCAGCAAGAGACAGATACTGGAGCTGCTCCATACTTGCATAGGCTTTAGGAATTTGTCCGCTAAAGTAATTCCCACCAAGATTTAAGTGCGTCAGCTTAGGAAGCTCCGTGACGCCTAATGGGAGTGAGCCATTGAAGTTGTTGTCGTAAGCATCTAACGACACCAGCTCTTTCATCTGAGAGAAATCCCACTTCATCTCTCCGCTAAACATATTTTTGGATATGTTGAGAAACTGAAGCCTCTTAAGCTTGTGAATTTGTTGCGGAAACTCACCCGAGAAGCTGTTGCCAGACACCGAGAGATAAACAAGGCTTTGAAGTTGGGAGATAACGGGAGAGAGAGAACCAGAAATGTTGGAATTGGATATATCAAGAGAAATTATTGACCTATTCGAGCCATCACATTGGACACCCGTCCAAGAGCAAAGTGACAAGTAGTTGGACACATTCCAACCACCTAGAGCTAGAGGAGTGGAAGAGGAGGATTCCTCAATTTGTTGTTTTAGAGAAACCAGGACTGATGCTTGCTTTCTGAGAGACAACTTATGTGAGAAAGCTGGACTAGAAGAAGAGAGGAAGAATAATGAGATGAGAGAAAAGAGGAAGAGAAGCTTCTTCATATCTGAAACTGGTAGTATGAGCTAGAGGAGGAGATTCCTACCCTTTTTTATTCAGATAGATATTGCAAGAGTGAGCATACTTGCCGTGGCGGTTTCAATCGCAGTAAGTAATGTATATTAATTAATATGTGGATGGAGGACACACAGATGCGATCGAGAAGCTGAGAAGTGTAGCAGCAGCTTTGAATCTAATCCAATATAAAGGCAAAGTTGCACGTTAACAGCATCCAAGGTCCTCCGCCGGCCCAGTCTAGTATTTTTTTGGTTCGTCTTTTGCTTTATCAAAAGAACAGAAAAAGTAAAAGCAAAAGCAAAAGCAAAAGATACGGCGTTGCTTGCCACAGACCGTTCGATCAGCCAATATTTGTATATATATATATTAGAATCCATGCAGCTGCAGGTTGCTTTATTTCACGCCAACTTGCATATCTGACTGCCTTACTTTCTTTCCCTATTATTTGATGGATTTGAATCATCGGAACTAATTAAGATGGAAGATAATATTTATATAAAAATAATATTTAGAATTATTTTGTAACTTTTAGCTGTGACATAAAATAGAAAGGCAACGTAAACGAAGGCTTCATTTTAGATTGGGACTTGAAGAAATACAATTGATTTATCATTTTAATTAATATTTGGTATATTTTTATCGTATAATCCTTAGTAATAATGACAAGGTATAATGAAAGTATATATATTGGATACTAACTTACATATTTTTTAAGTTTTATTGGTATCGTTATTATTATATCAATAAAGAGAATTTAAATTCCAAACATGTTTAAAGGTGTCTTTTTTTTCTATTTAAGGGTAGGAAATATTTACCGGTAAAAATAAACTTTGATAATGAAATAGAAGGGGCCGGATATTGTTTCTTGGGCCAGTATGCTCTCAACAACCAGTAGCGGGTTAAGTAGTATTCAAAGTCCATGTTAATTTCGGGATGCAGTCAGTTCAAAATCCATGCTAATTTTATGGACCGGATAAATTATCCACATCGAATGAAAGACACAAAAGCCAGGCTTTAGATATTTTACCTGCTGCTTCCAGAGCTTGTTCGCGTGGACCCTATCCCGGCCCTTCTTTCTCTAGCTAAGCTTCAAAAACACATTAGCTGGCCCATGGCATCTCAAGGAAAATAAAATTTGATCATGGGCGGCATTTCTTTTTGCTACAAATTATCTTTGGGCATTATTATTCTTTTGAAGCATACTATTTCGATTTTATTCATCGAAAATAGTATCACTCAATTTTATATTTGATAAATTAATTGATGTGTATATTTATATCCTATCATGGAATAAGTGTTTTTTTGTTTTGTTCCAATATATAATTTACTAAAAAATAAAACTGTAGCTCCAACATCGTTATGTGCTGTATCTGTTTTAAGAAGTTTGTCGGTGACTCAGTGGTGGGGCAGCCTCCAGCATTTCATGTTCCAGACGGTTTTAATTGAATTTACATACTTCTTGGTTGGTAATTGATTGATTGAATATGGAATTCGGACCCCCAATGTCTGTCCCATCGGGATTCTATTGCCATTGCGCTTTCTATTACATACATACATACATACATACATACATAGCATTTGAAATCAGTGTTTTCAGATTTGATTAGAAAATGATGGACGGATACATTCAGAATAAAGGTCATTTCTTTCATTATTGCTTTTGCCTTTTTATTGGATAATAATAGGATTTGTCGTCAACGATGCATGAGTAATACAGTAATTTGGATGGGAGGAGAGGGCATTGAGGGAATTCCAGTTGTATGTCGACCCTCCACTCCACAGGTTTCTTGTCTTTGCTTTGCCATGGAACCAACCACCTAGGCTACTTAATAATAACTAATACAGAGAAGAGATGAGATGAGATCTACCAAAACATAAACAACATTTGCAGGTTGGTTTGTTTAGTTCCTACTCAGCTTCTGGTAACAAAATGAGGGAGCCGATGGGGATACACAGCAACGCTGTCGCTGCGCCCCCTCAGCTACTGCTGGAGAGGCTCAAAGATTACGGCCAGGAAGACGCTTTCGCTCTTTGGGACGAGCTTTCCCCTGAAGAACGCCACCTCCTCCTCAACGATATACAGGTCACCACTCTTTTTTATCAACTACCACGTCCAATCTCGTTTCGCTTTCCAAACATTTAAAAAAGAAATCCTTTCGACATTCAACTGCAACTTCCAATTATTCAATTTCCATTCTAATTGCAACTGTTTATTGAAATTCTTCAATTCCAAGCAAGTTCGACTGCAGCTTCGATCGTTAACTGAATAGAGCTATAACTCAAATTTTGTTCTTAATTATTATTTGAACTTCTGTTTTCATTCTTCATAGTTTGGATCTTTCCAGAATAGATCGGATCATTCGCTGCTCGCTTCGATCCCAGGGTGCGTATATACAAATAAATCCTTACTTCTCATCTATTTTGGCTATTTCTTTAATATGATTTTGTCTTCTTGTTGGCCTTTAGGACTGCCGGTGGCAGCAATAGAGCCAGTGCCGGAAAGTTAGGTGTCATCGGTGGATGAGAGAACGATGGATCACAAGGAAAGGTGGTGGAAGATGGGATTGAAGGCTGTCTCAGAAGGCAAATTGGCTGTTTTGCTCCTATCTGGTGGACAGGTATTGCTTCCTGTTGAGCTATATTCTATGTCTTTGGTAGGTAAGGAATGGAGAGAAGGGAAAAGGTGAGGATTGAGGAATGGGGGAAAAAAAGAAAGAAGAGGGGAAGGAAATTTATTTACTGAATTGTATTGAGCATGAGGGGATAGAAGTGGAATGATTTTTTTCCTGTCCCATTTTGAATGATTGGATTTTGAAGAAAAGGAATGCTGCAGATACACTAAATTTGTTTCCTCTTCTTATTTTCTTTCTTCCCAAAAGGAGTGGATTGAAAGAAAGTAATCGTTCTTTCCCATCTACCTATTACAGTGTTAGTAATTAAATGGTGCTGTTATTACGGGTTCTGGGCTAATGAGTTTTTCTACCTCTGACCATAATTTTGGAATGATGTTGCCTTAGAGTGGTTTGCACATTAGACATGATATTTTGCCACCAATGTCTTCACTTTAAATGCAAAAAGCAGATCCCATTAACTTTTAAGTGGATGATCACTATTTACTAAAGGTTGGTATGATGTTGCTTTATTGGATGTCTAGTAATGATTATTAGTGACATGTTTTAACTTAAAAAGTGGATGCTTCAGTCTGTTTTTTTCAATAATTATTTCTAGTTAAAAAA
Organism: Gossypium hirsutum; assembly: GCF_007990345.1. Lineage (NCBI taxonomy): Eukaryota > Viridiplantae > Streptophyta > Magnoliopsida > Malvales > Malvaceae > Gossypium > Gossypium hirsutum. The sequence continues at coordinate 72,124,706 of NC_053438.1, read as the reverse complement.
ATTGATTTACAGGATTCTATACTTTTCCATTAATGAAAGGATCCAAATCTGCTTTATGAATAATAGGCCATGTTCACTAACCTTTTTTCATTTTCCATCTTTTGTCTTATCTTGGTATGATTGATTGAAATTTATTGCAGGGGACTCGGCTTGGAAGTTCAGATCCCAAGGGATGTTTCAGTGAGTACATTTTATCCATTGCTGACATGATTTTGAAAATCTTATGCTACATTAGAGTTTCTTGGATGACGATGTCAAGTGATTTGTGTGCTGAACGGTTCAGGGAATGAATGTCCTTTCTGAAAACTAGAGTTTATCCATGTTAATGCTTTTCTGTCCTCACTCTTCTTGGTTGCCAAATTCTCTCGAGTTCTGAAATCATCGTTTAATTCTGGGTCATAAATAGATGATAAGGTTCTCGAAAAGTGCTGACTGTGATGATTATACCATAATGCCCTGGCTCTGTATGCATTAATCAGAGAGATTAAGAAGGAAACGTGTTTCAAACATATAAAGCAAATGAGGAGAGAAAAAGTTAAAACGAATGAACTTGTTGGATAGTAAATGGTGCAAGAAACGTTTTATTAAATATTTGAAATTTGAATAGCTTTATATTATTGTTTTCTTCAGTAAAGTCTGTATATAGCTTTAGTCCTTTTGTTTAGTAAAGTCTAGCTCTATAAATGAATAGAGCATTTGATGAATGTTTTGATTTCTCTTTGTTTATCAAGCTACATAAAGCATTATGAACAAGGTTTTTAGGCGCATTTGGTAAACGAACCAAACTTGAACAGAGTACATGCAGTTCATTTATTTATAATCACAAAGAAGCTCGTTTTTGAATTGTTTAAAGATTGTTTAGTAAATCGTTTAAAAATGGCTTATTATTCAATTATATGCTAGTAACATTAATTTGTTGTTATTTGTGTTTTATTGTATCCTTTGTAGTTTAATTATTAAAATTCCTGTTCCATTATTTTGTATCCAAAATAAGAAACATGTTTATTTCTTGTTTGTTTGTTTAAATTTAATTATATAGGTTGTACAGATTTTTAATTGTTTGAAACATGTTCACTTATGTATTCATGAATATGTTTGTTTAGTATTCTCGAACAAGACCATTTAATTTAAGTGAATTCATTCCAACACATAATTTTAAGCAAACAAGCATGAGCACAATTTAGAAATTCTTAACTAACACAAGCTTAAATATAAACGAACAAACAAAAACAGGGGTCTATTCATTCATGCTCAGTTCATTTACAGACCTAAAATTGTCTGTTTGTTATTCATTAAAATTTATTGTTTTTACTTTTTTGCATTTTCATTACAGACGTTGGACTTCCTTCTGGGAAGTCGCTTTTTCAACTGCAAGCTGAGCGGATTTTGTGTGTTCAACGACTAGCCGCACAAGCTATGAATGAGGGTAAACTTCTTATCTACTACTCTGCATGATTCTCTGTTTGTATGTTACCCTGATGATTAGGTATTTGCAGGTTCAGTGACAATTCACTGGTACATAATGACTAGCCCTTTTACTGATGATGCAACAGGCAAGTTCTTTGAGAGTCATAAATATTTTGGTCTTGAAGCAGATCAAGTAAGATGGTCTCTGATTCTCTGATTTTCTTATTGTCTATCTTTGTTAATTTTGCTGACTTTGAAGGCTGGACATGGTGCAGGTTACTTTTTTCCAGCAAGGAACCACACCTTGTATCTCAAAGGATGGTAGATATGTCATGGAGACTCCATTCAAGGTATGGTTTCTTTTGTGAATGTGCAAGTCAATAAAAAAATTAAGTTCTAATTAAAAGGTGATCAAGTCCTTGAACAGTTCTACTTACTGTATAACTGATTCGGATTGGATGTTAACAAATACTATTATAACATTGCAACAGCACTATAGGGTTGAGAATTCTTGTTAAGTAATGTTGATTGCTGAAAGGATAGAGGTACCTGTCAAAGTTTTAGGATGGAAAACTTCTGATTCTGTTGCGTAAAGCGACAGTATTCCTGCTACACTATTCTCTTCGAAGCAATAATACGTGAAGGTTTTTCATTTGGCTGACAATTGTTGACACCATTTTTTTGATGAAAAAAATGGTGTCAACAGCTTGGCGACTCCACTGGGGACTTTAAATAAGAGAGTCAAGCCATGAGTTGATTATTTATTGTCTTTTTGTCGAAAGTTGAAAATTTGGTTTAAATATACGATCCTCTCATTGCATTTCATTTGTTTTGAGTTATAGTTTTTATCATGTTTTGTATTCTAAAATTTTTTATTTTTGCACATTGCATTGCATGACCGTTGGTCACACCCTTTTTAAGTGGGAGTGAGAAGCTACGCCTTCGTGAGGTTTTCACCTCCGCATGGGATAGTGAATCGCTTTCGGGATACATCCGTACCTATGTCTTCGTGAGATTTTCATCTCCGCATGGCCATAGGGAAATGTATTCCCCTGAACTGAACTCGGTCCGTATGAGCCTATAATGGGTGAGGATCGAGGAATCTGCTGGTTCGGGTACCCTTACTTTAGAACCAACCCTCATATGGTAGACTTAGGAACTTAACCTAGGTAGAGCCACTCCAAACCCCTAGTATCTACCTGATTAGGTACTTTTTGTTTCCTTGTTTGCTTCTGTTTTTTTACTAACCGATCTTGTTTTGTTCTGATTATGATTGCCTTGCATTTGCATTTTAGGAAAGAGATATGGATTCAAATCCAATTACTAAATTAGAAAGCTTGTCATGGAATACGAATTCCTTGATAAAGTGGAAAACAATACGACTTCCCAAACATATTCTGAGAAACACAAGAATGGCGATGGAGGAGTTCGTGACCGTGCTTGGTGGCCTGGGGATTCGAGACGATTGTCCAAAAGCCTTCAACAAGCTGACAAGCCTTATGAAGATGGGCAGATGATGGATCGCGACCAAGATCAAGAAAATGAGCTAGCAATGGCATCTATTGGTGAGATTACCTCAAACATGCGGATGAAGAAAAAATCGATGTTGTTTCTTGGAATATGAGGGTGAGGTCGTACATGTATCCGTTTTATGTAAGGGAATTTGCTTTCTAGAAAAGTTTCCTAAATGTAATTGAATCAGAATCAACGTCTCTTTAGGCATTCATTTCATGCATTTGCATTACATTGCATCATATGCATTAGATTTTCACGAAGTGACCCTAATTATGTAAAATTATTTCAGCTAATCTGGAAAACCAATCAACCAAACATCCTTACGGTACTCGTCGCAAAGCCAAAGAAATGGATCAAAGATTAGAGAAACTGGAGCAAACGCAAAAAGAGATGCAAGACCAGTTACAGGTGCAAATGAAAGAACATATGGAAAAGATCCAGAAAGACATGGCACAAAAGATGAAGGAGTCTCAGGATGAACTAATGACTAAATTGACGCAATTAATAACCAAGGGAGTGGATAAAAGGAAAAATCCTGTGGTTTGCGATGAAGAAGGAAACAATGATGAGCCACTTTTTTCTCCAGGATACACGCCTCCGCAAGCGCAAATTCAGATTGAACCACATCCACGAAGATCTTCTGTTTCGATTAGACCTCAGCACTTTCAAGGTGACGCTTCAATACCGAAGAACCTTCAGGTCAGATCTGGTTCTAGTCCTGACGATAATCTGGTTGTCCCGGACTTCGATGAAGTAGCGGAGAAAGACAAGATGAAGGAGGAGTTACCAAAGCAGTTTGAGGAGAAATGGAAATGGATTGAAGAGAAGTTTAGGGCGATAGAAAGTATCGACGGCTATCGTGGAATAGATGCGAAAGATCTGAGTTTAGTTCCGGATTTGGTACTTCCTTACAAATTTAAGATGCCGGAATTCGAGAAATATAATGGGACCAGCTGCCCAGAAGCTCATATTACTATGTTCTGTAGGCGTATGGCTGGATACGTCAACAACGACCAACTGCTCATACACTGCTTTCAAGATAGCCTCACAGGGGCAGCGTCTAAGTGGTACAATCAATTGACGCGTATCCAGATTAGTTCTTGGAGGGATTTAGCACAAGCCTTTATGAAACAATACAGTCATGTAGCTGATATGGTCCTTGACAGAATTACCCTTCAAAATATGGAGAAAAAGCCTAATGAAAGTTTTAGGCAATACGCACAAAGGTGGAGGGAGGTCGCTATCCAAGTTCAGCCGCCACTCCTAGAGAAAGAAATGACGATGCTCTTCATCAACACATTGAAGGCCCCGTTCATCACCCACATGTTAGGAAGTGCTTCGAAGAGTTTTTCAGACATAGTCATGAGCGGTGAAATGATTGAAAGTGCCGTGAGAAGTGGAAAGATTGATGCTGGAGAAAATAATAGGAGGTCAGACTTAAAGAAGAAGGAAAATGAGGTGAGCAATGTGAACACCTACAACAAATCGATTACACAGCCAAGAAAGGTGATTACAAGTCAGCAAAGTTCATCTAGACAAGAATCGTATGTGAAGCAAGGCACTGAGAACCTTCAATTCACGCCAATTCCGATGTCATATAAGGAGTTGTATCAAAGCTTATTCAACGCACGTATTGTCGCCCCTCTCTACACGAAACCTCCACAGCCTCCGAACCCCAAATGGCACGATGCAAATGCACAATGCGAGTATCATGCGGGAAATACGGGGCATTCCATAGAGAACTGCATAGCCTTCAAGAAACTGGTTGAAAAGCTCATCAACATGGGTGTCGTCAAGTTTGGTGACTCATCTAATGCAGAAAATTCGCCACCCAATCATGATTAACAATGGGGTGAACGCAATATATGAGAAAGTGTTGGGAAGTTTTCACATCAATACCATATATGAAGGCATAATTAGATGTTCGCCCTTATAAACCTGGGAGTGTTCTAAAGAAACCTTTGTAGTATTTAGAGCTTACTCAGAGTAATATTCAAAACACACTTGTTGTTTTCAGCCTAGAGCAACAAGAAGTCTTTTGTAAAAAAGGCTTATGGCTGAACGTCATTATTCTAATGGAATGCATCTTTGCGATCTTTTGAACTAATATTTTTTCATTGATCATTCTTTTATTCTTCCATCCAAATCATTCTTTCGTTCATTCATAATCATACTGTGCAGATACTTATTCTTAAATTCATACATTCTTTATATATTATTTTGTACCTACAATAGGTCCCTGGATATCAATTACGTGAATGACTCTGCTGCAGACCCATATTTTCCTTTTGAATGAGGCATGTGTTTAGAGGGATCTCAGGGCTTTGAAAATGACAAAGATTGTAGTTTATCTCCTGACTTGTTAAAGATGGTTGAACAAGAGGATAGACAGATCCTACCTCACAAGGAATCATTAGAAATTGTGAGCTTGATGAAGACTAGAATTGACCTGCCTACAGAGACGAAAAATTCAAAGATGTCTTTGTATGATCATACCAGGGTATGCCTCGATTCTTATAATAAAACCTGCACAACAGCACGATGTCAGAAATTTACAGTGCGAACGATGCAATTCTTTGCCGGGGCAATGCCTCTCTCGTTGAGTCAGCATAGCTTTACCCATTTGAAGTTGAGTTTCCATCCCTTCAAGATGTTGTTGATTAAAGAGGAAGATCCAAATTTTTCTGTCGTAGCTGCGTCCCAAAAGGGCTCTATGAAAAAATTTTGTACCAAAGAAGATTTTTCACATACAAGATGAAAGTGAAAGACTTTAGAATAACATTGATTCTGGTCGAAAAACATGACCAGAACTTGCCTAATCTCATGAATTCAAAAATAAAAAAAAATCAAAGTCAAAATAGGAAAAAAGAAAAAATGAGAGGCCAAGGCGAAAACCCGCAAAGGGCGCTTTGACCAAAGGTGGATCTGAGTTGAAAATCTGAAAAAGGACGACTCAAATTTTGAGCACATTGGGGCACGGACATCACCATTATCGAAGACTTCTAATGGGCATTGTTTCATTTTGAGAGGCTACTTCATGAGCTAAAGTCATCGTATACCGATACAGAATTTCAGAGAAGAGAGTATTGGAGAATGCATTGAGGTTAAACAATAGCACGATAGCTGAAGTCTCAAATTAGCTCAGAAGTGGACACCACGATTCGTCACTGAAGTTCCTAGAGTTGAACATCAAAAATTGAAGGAAAATGACTGAGACTTACGAGGATTGACGTGAGAAATTACCATTTACCCTCATTGTTTGTCGAACATCGGTACTGGGGCAACACTTCTCTTTTTGGTTTACAGGATTGAGGTAGTTCTACCTATCAAAATCCCCTCATTGCTTGTTGAAGGGATCCAATTGCAATGTGATTAGTTGGCCCTAGGAAAAGGGTTAAAAGCTATTCATCAGGGTCAGATGTACCATAAATAAATAATATGAGCCCATAATAAACATGCTCGTCTTAGAGAATTCCACAAAAGGGCTGGATGTTGAAAAAGATTCTTCCTTAACGAAAGGATTCTAAAGGGAAATGAATGCCAAACTAGGAAAGTCCCTATGTTGTAAAGAAGACCATCTTTAGAAGAGCACTGATCCTGAGTGAGAATGCTAATCCTATAAACTCGGATCCAGTCTAGAAACACTTCGTTTAAAGAAGAGGGAAGGACCAAGGTGAAAACCTGCAAAAGGGCACTTTGATTCAAAAAAAAAAAAAAGAAGAAGAAGAAGATGAAAAAAATGAAAAATGAAAAAGTAAAAATGGAGAGGCTAAGGGGAAAACCCGCAAAGGGCACCTTAGGCCAAAGGGGATTTGAGTTGAAAACCCGAAAGAGGCGGCTCAAATACTGATCAAAATGGGGCATGAGGTGATATAAGCTGCTCAAGTTTTGTTCATATTGAGGCATGTGTTGATCTTGCCATAGGCGACATCTTGGGGGCATCGACAGAGCATTGTAGATCTCCTGAACACATGTCAAACTCAGGAAAGTCTTCAGAAAGTTTGTACAGAGAAGTTCAAGCTGCGATATCTGGGGCACCTAACCTTCATACTATTTATATTGAATTTGTTGTTGTTCTTGGAATACTTCATTCTTTTTCAAGATACGTGTTCCAATCAATTCCTCTTTTATTACCCTTGATAATTCATTCATTTCGAGCTTGCTCTCAAATCAATTCTATTTCATCCATTGTTATATTCTTTTTTGCAAGTATGTTGCATTGGAATGATGATACTTTCACAATGAAAGTTTTGCATATTACTCTAGAAGTTTCTAAATAATATAGGAACCTGAAACAGGACTATCGTTTAGAACGCACCAAGTTTAAGGGGTGAAATATCTAAGAAGGAATAGTTTAAGTTAAAGGCTATCTTTTCAGATTTTGTTGTCCAAATATTGATTGAGCAAAATGACAAGATGTCGTGTTGGTGGCAAAGCTTCAATGAGCCAACAAGCGATATTTAGCAGGCAAAAGGAAAAGGTCTTCTGGGAGAAGAAAATTTTGCAATTATGCATGAGCATTTGGTATGACACCTTGGGAATGAGGTAAATGACCAAAGAGTTTCACATTCAATATCATTGAATTGCGATAGGAGAAGATTGAGAAAAGCCATACCTTTCTACCATTGGGTTACAATGGGAGATTGATGGTACAAATTTTATGTCCCAGTGGATTAAACTTTGACGTGCACAGTGGGGGCAATCAGATTAAGTGTTTCTTTGGATATGCTAGCCGAGCAAGAAGGCGGTGCAGCACGTCAGTGAATAAAGCCTTAATAAGCTTTTGTGTGATGATAAACTAAGCATTAAGGAATCATTTTCATGACATTTTGAATGTTATTCCTTCACATCTAGTTGGGAGTATTTGATTCATTTTGATCATGCCATCCTAATCATTAGGCATAATTAGGTTCATTATACAGGTCATGTTCCCTAGAGAACAGATCAGTGAAGACAGCAGATCTTGCCTTCCTGCGTTAACAGTGAAGCAGATCGAAAACAAGCCTTGCCTTCATTGGTTGCAGTGGAGCTGGTTAAAGAAGTAGATCTTGCCTTCCTGCGTTAACAGCGAAGCAGATCGAAAGCAAACCTTGCCTCTCTCGAGTGTAGAAGAGTTGGTTGAAGACAAAAGATCTTGCCTTCCTGCGTTAACAGCGAAGCAGATCGAAAACAAGCTTTGCCTTCATTGGTTACAGTGGAGCTGGTTGAAGATAGCAGATCTTGCCTTCCTGCATTGACAGCGAAGTAGATCGAAAAACAAAGCCTTGCCTCCATCGGTTACAGTGGAGCTGGTTGAAGATAGCAGATCTTGCATTCCTGCATTGACAGCGAAGTAGATCGAAAAACAAAGCCTTGCCTCCATCGGTTGCAGTGGAGCTGGTTGAAGATAGCAGATCTTGCTTTCCTACGTTAACAGCGAAGCAGATCGAAAACAAAGCCTTGCCTCTCTCGAGTGTAGAAGAGTTGGTTGAAGACAACTGATTTTATCTTCCTGCGTTGACAGTGAAGCAGGTCGAAGACAAACCTTACCTCTCTCGGTTGTAGTGGAGCTGGTTGAAGAATTGCAGATCTGATCTCCTTGAGATTACAGAAGAGCAGATCAAAGATAGTAATCCTATCTCCCTGAGATTACAGTGGAGCGGATTAAAACAAATGATCTTATCTCTCTGAAATTATAGTAGAGTAGATCGCATCAGGATTTACTTCCCTGTGGTTACAGTGGAGTACATTGAAGCCGATAATTCTATCTCCCTGGTTGGTAGTGGAATAGATTGAAGATCGAAGATGACAGATTTTGCCTCTTCGTGGTTACAGTGGAGTACATTGAAGCCAGGGATCTTATCTCTCTGAGGTTACAGCAGAGTAGATCGCATCAAGTCTTATTTCCCTGAAGATGCAGTGGAATAGACTGAAAGCAAGTCATGTCCCCCTAAAGTTGTAGCGGAGCGGACAGTAGATAGCAATTCTTATCATGTCTAATCTTATTCCCCTAAAGTTGTAGTGGAATAGATGGAAGCGAAGTCACAAACCTTGTCTCTCTGAAGTTGCAGTAAAGCAGGTTGAAGTCACGAATCTTATCCCCCTGAAGTTGTAGTGGGGCAAGTTGAGGATGTGAGTCTGATCTCCCTGAAGTTGCAGTGGAGCGGGTCAAAATGATGGACCTTACCCCCTGAAGTTACAACAGAATGGATTGAAGCCACAAGTCATATCTCTTCTTGAAGTTGCAGTGGAGAGGATCGACGCAACAAGACAAAGTGGACTGAAATGAAGCTACTTGAAGAAGAAAGGCGAATCTTATTTCCTCAGCAAGACTGGGCAAAAATTGGTCTTTCTTAGTCTTTGCTCTGTTATCGTTACACGACAACGAGCAAAGAGGGGCAGCTGTATAGCCCAATTAACGGAGCCCAAATCCAAAAAAAAAGAAGGAAACCTAATCCCCCTAACCCATCTACCGCCGCCGTCAATCACCTCAGCCACCTGCCCTCTGCCACTGCCGCGCCGCACGTCCCCTCACCCACTTGCTCCATTAACGTCAATTACCTGCAACAAAGAAGGAAACACGCAAGCAGCAATAGCAGAGAAAAATAGAAACAAAATTGGCTATAAAGAGGCCGAATATCATCTTTGTAGAGGGAGGGGGGCTTCTTCCGATTTTTGTAAAAAACAAAAAGAAACACATTAACAGAAAGAAATAAAAGAAAGATAGATTCAAGGTTTTTTCCTATCAGATTTGCATTTCATTTTATTTCTATTACTTTCTTCATTTTGTATATTAATAAAAAGGGAAAAAGAGGGAAAGAAGGGTACCTGGAACCACCGTGTAGCTCTGTCGACGGAGATCTCCTTTGCCGTCGGCGGAATCGGGCTTTAAGGTGGGTCTAATAGTCCCTCGGGTTGGAAACCCGACTCTCGGGTACGCCGCGAAACAGGGGCTGAAAAGCCTATGTTCTTCGTTGTCGGTCTTTGATCCCGGCGGCGCAAGCGGTGGCTTCGTGGCCGAATAGGGGGAGGGGGCTGAAGAGGATCCCATTTTTTTTTTTTGTAACAGAGGTTGCAAATGAGGGTTTCAATTTTTTTTTAAGTAATAAAAACATTTAAACGGCGCCGTTTGATGGAGATCTGCGCATGTTTTGCCCTAATGGGTAATTTGCGCATTTGGTCCTTCCATCTTGCGCTTGATGCGCAATCTGACCTTTCTATTCTTTATTTGGACCGCGAATTTTGTTTCTGCTTCAGTCTGGTCCTTTGACCATGTGCGGTCATTTGCATTGAAACGCTGCACTCTGTGATTGGGGCATATTGCCTGATCAGTCCTCCAGTCTTTAGGCGTATCCAAGTTCAGTCCCTGAGCTTTTTATTTACAGTTTAGACCCCCGGATTTTGGTTTGATTTTAATTTCATCCTTTAGTTCATTTAATTTTTTTTTTTAAAAGAAAAGGAGAGTTCCTTTATTATTTATTTTAAGTTATATATATGTGTATATTTTATTTACCTAATATTTTTCTTATTGTTTGTATTACTTGATTTAAGTCAATATAAATACATGCATGCATTGTTATAATACACGTACATATTTTTCCCAATTTATATGTATACATACTCATACATATATTCTTTATATTCTATAATCTATATACCTTTTTTATTTTCATATATATATATATATACATACATACATACATACGTACTCATATATTTTTGTCTATATACATCTTTCTACTTTCACGAATATATACACACTTATATATTTTTTATATTTTATAATTTTTATTTACATATATATATTTCTTTTAAATACATATATACTTTTTAGGTTTTATAATTTTAAAATACATATATACGCACATACTTTTGACATTTGATATATATAAATTATCATTATTTACTTATATTTTTATTATTTTTAAACTTTGATGTATACTTACATATATATCTTCTTACATTCTTTATAATTATATCTATTTACGTTTTCATCATTATTTTAAAATATTTTAATCTCATTTACTTATATGCTTGTTTTCTTGTATGTTGTTGATTCATCCTTTTTTATTTATCTTATCTTTGATGCTATTGCTCGTATTATCATTCTACTTACATACACTTCATACATGTTTATTTTTTCTTTATATTTTAAAATATACTTTATATATATTTCATATATTTTGTAACTTACGTATACACACGTATTTTAATTTACATTTCTATACATATATATATTCCTTTACGTTTTATTTGTGTTCACTATTTATTTCATTTTATTATTATTTTGAATGAAAGTTTTGATTTATTTGTTTATATACATTGTTATTTTATATGATTGTAGGACTAATGTTTATTTATTATTGTTGCTATTGCTCATATCATTTAATACTTTTGTATTCATTATGATTTTGCCATGAATAACAACAATGCAAATTGCTTTCACATTTTTTACTACGATTTTAGTGTTTTATCTCATTCGACATAACATAATTTGTTTGAATAAATAATATTTCGTCTTTAGATTCGAGAGGATCGTATCTTAACTTACTGGGTTTCGATTTTTCACGATAAATCTAAATGACGAATCTTTTTAAACTCGAATTTTAAATGATCTCGGGATTAAAAAATTGCGTCCTAACTTACGGGTCGTAATCTCATTTTTAAATCCGAGATGGCTAAAATATCTTTTAAATAAGCATTTTTCATTTGCGTGTTGGGAATTTGAATCATTGTATCCTAACTTACTGGATATGATTCTCTTTCTCGATTAACGTGAAATATGCTACTTTTCCCAAAAATTTTCATTTTTATATAAGGATCGCACTTTTAAAGTTCTTCAAAGTTTTCGACATTAAGACATTAAGTAATCAATTAGGTACCAATTTTGGGCGTATCGAGGGTGCTAATCCCTCGTGCGTAACCGACTCCCGAACCCATTTTTCTGAATTTTGTGGACCAAAATCGTTGTTTTAATAAAACTAAACCGTATTAAAAACAACAACTTTTCAAGGTGATCCAATCACACCTCATAAAAAAGGATTGGTGGCGACTCCCGTTTCATTTTTCAAAACCCAAATCGACCCCGTTTTTTTCATCAAAAAAATGGTGTCAACAACAATAATATTCTTTTATTTCACAATCTGCATCCTTTTCTAAGTGGCAATCACGTGAGTGCCTTTTTTCAAGACAGTTTGCTAAGTCTCCAGATGGGAATGGAGGAGTATATACAGGTATTTTGAAAATAATGTACAAATAGGTGGTGTTTGCTATTCAGCGATCTTCTAAAGTGTCCTGGTTTCTTCTATTATATGAATATTGGATACCTAAATTTTTGTTCAGCCTTGAAATCTTCAAGATTGTTAGAGGATATGGCCACGAGAGGGAATAAATATGTTGATTGCTACGGTGTTGACAATGCATTGGTGTGTTTGTCTTTGTTTTGTTTCGTTAAAAATTTCCTTGATATTTCTTATTTAAAGAGACAGTGATAAGGATCTCGAGTGCAGGTTCGTGTAGCTGATCCAACATTCCTGGGATATTTCATTGATAAAGGTGTAGCTGCAGCTGCTAAAGTTGTCCGAAAGGTAGTTAATTTTCTCAATGTTCATGTATATCTGGGAACTTCAGTTACTATTTTTTCCTATGTTATGCATATTTGAGAAATTTAAGCTGGACTGCAACAGTTCAGAGGACTTTTGTATATCTAGTTATCTACTGTTTTCTAACGTACCAGTTAAATCCTTGAGTTCCGGTACCTCCTTTGACCTTTAGCTTTCTTCGGGTCTTGCAAACAAAGATTGTGGGGTGTGTGTGTGTGTGTGGGGGGGGGAGGTAGGCAAGAAAACAGAAAATAAGAAAGAGGGATTTATCTGATTTGCAGTTAATGGTATTTCATTGCTAGCAAATTATTATTTATTAGCATGATATTGATGTTTGAAAGTTACATTTATTGAGCTCTACTTTTTCTTATTAAATATGAAGGAATGCTTGTGCTTTCCATGTGTTTATTCTTGAGTAGCATATATTGCATTGGATCTGTTATGCTGTATCTCACTTCTCATGTCATGCAAATGAAGAACACTGATTGCGTAAAGGCATGCCAATGCTTTATCTTTTTGTTGCGTAAGCTTGTGGAATTTGATAATATTGTGAACTTTAATCACTTTAAGATTTTATGATGTCTTAATTTCTTCTAGTGATTTGGTTACAGGCCTATCCCCAGGAAAAGGTTGGTGTTTTTGTAAGGAGAGGTAAAGGTGGACCACTTACTGTGGTTGAATACACTGAATTAGATCAATCACTGGCTTCTGCAGTAAACCAGCAAACTGGGCGTCTTCGTTTTTGTTGGAGTAATGTACATTAATTCTCACCCTTTCTTTTTGGTTTTTATAAGAAATATTGCTTGCTTTTAACAAACGCTAGTGCTTTCAGATTCAAGTATGCTATATCTTTTGGCTTTTCTTAGGCTTTTATTTGTGAGATTGTAGGCAGTTCGTTTATAGGTGAGAGATGAGGGTCATGCCCTTAATGGAAAATATTTTTGAAACCATTCAAGAAACAAAAAGTTTTGAAGGTCAGAGAAACTGTTTGCAGCTGGCGAATTCATGTAATTTGTTGTGCATTTCCTTGCTCTCGAACTTGAATGACTTTAATTTACTGTTTATTTCCTTCTCTTTAGATGATAGATTTTTAGAAAAATTTCAATCACTGCTAAATAGATAATTGCTCTGGGGTATTCAAAATTTCACAAACAATTTTTGTTCTTCGATGGTTTCTATTTGGTTTGTTACCTTAGGAAATGTGTTAGCGACTTATATGCCTTGTGCTAATTTGCCTAGACTATGTTAGAGACTTTGCCATAACATCTCAAATATTTGGAATAGGTGTGACTATATTCCTTGTGCTAATTACTTTATGTTTTTCAGGTGTGCTTACACATGTTTACTTTGGATTTTCTAAATCAAATGGCCTTGAGAAAGACAGCATGTTAGTGTCTTATTCCTGACCTTCAGCATACACATTTTGATATGTTATGCCTTGAGCATTTCTTTTTCTATTAATGCTGTTTAGAGAATAAAAAGCTCATGAAATGATGCAGTTCCATGTCCTGCATGATTGATGTATTTCCTCCCTCCCTCTCTCTCTTTCTCAGTGAATTGAAAACAAACCTGATAGTGAAGTGCCTTATGTTTCCTTCAAAGTACCCTTCCAACCTGAAAACTATTATTTTATTCCTAGAAAATTGCTGAAAAGATAGTTTTCCGCGACATCATTGAGAGGAAAAGAGGCTGAGCTCATAGGGTCCTAAAGGAAAGGTTTTCTTGATGCATGAAGTAATACTATAATACAATTTAATTAAGCTATCTTTCCTGTCTTTTAAGAGTATATGACATGTAAAATGGACAATTGAGAATCTGAGATCAATTAGTATATTTCTTGGTACCTCTATAGATCAGATTTGTAATTGCTTGTTAGTGCCTTCCTATCTAACCCTTAAAAGGATTTGAATGTCTATATTTGTCTTGACTACAGCTACCATCTGGCGGAGAAAAAAATTCCATCTATTCATGGTTATACAATGGGTTTGAAACTAGAGCAGTTCATATTTGATGCATTTCCCTATGCTCCTTCAACTGCTTTGTTTGAGGTGATCACCTTTCTCACGCTCCAATTGATTTTCTTTGTTGTTGTTGAGAGGTATATTTTTTTCACTGTTTACGGAAATTGCATCAGGGGATTAATTACTCATCTAATTCTTTGTGTTTCCAAATATGTAGGTATTGCGAGAGGAAGAGTTTGCACCAGTGAAAAACGCAAATGGTTTCAAATTATGACACTCCAGACAGCGCGAGGCTGCTTGTTCTACGACTACACACACGTTGGGTAGTTGCTGCGGGTGGCTTCTTAACACATTCAATGCCGTTATACGCCACTGGTAATTTCACGGTTAACTTTGCATGTTCTGTTATGGCTCTATTGTTGGTTTTGGATCTCTAGTGGTTCATGTGGTGTGTCGTATATTTTCTCATTAATCCTCGACATGCTTTGAACATATGAACCCAGGTGTGGAGGTCTCACCGCTTTGTTCTTATGCTGGAGAAAACCTAGAGTCCATATGCCGGGGAAGAACATTTCGTGCACCTTGTGAAATAACATTTTAATTTGAGTTGTATTATCCACACATTCTTGATTTCTGCAGCACCAAGGCAGCCTATTTGGTTGAAAATGCAAGGTCGTATCACAAATAAATTGGCAATGGCATGATCTCAAGATTTTGCAATAATTCTATTTAACGTGGCGGTTTTTTTAAAGTGTTTGGTGCATTAATTGAAGCAGTTGTTATAATTGGTAAATCTGTTTATAACATTGTATCAAATGTAGAGTCCTCTTTCAGAACTCAAAAACACATTATTCATTCCACATTTTGATTTGGTTGGAGTGTTATGTATTCAACATTTGAATTAGTAATCACTTAATTATTTTTAATCACTCGCATGATTTATTTTCAATAAAAAAACATTTACTTATTATAAAGATATCTTAATTTTATTAATTTAAATTTAAAATTATACTAATTTTTATTTAGATTATAACAAATTGTTATAATCATTATCTAATAAATAAATTGTTGTACCAAACAAAATGTCAGTCGTTTAACTTGCTAGGTGCACGGCTATATGCATTTATGTTTCTTGATTAATAACTATAAAAAAAAAAGATCCTAATATTTGAACGGAAATGTTTGCAATGGCAATAACTTAAAAACAATTTCAATCAAGAGGTTTGCTATTGGGGCTGAGCGTGGATCGATGATTGAACTTGAAGGGGTGGTTCCATCCTAAAACAAAATAAACACTATACTAATATCCTTGCAAATCAGCTTGGTTTGTTATTTTCTTTGAACGAGCTTGTTGGGTTGGCAACGCATGACATTGCTTTGGTCTTTTAAAGTTAAACCCGGCAACCAGGCGCTCCTTTTTCTTTGGAGGGCCTAAAGATAAAAGCCCAAATTCTAAACACTTTGAGTCAAGCTGCTGCTTCTGCATAGATTTTTATATTTACTGTTAGTCATCACCACTATTACAGGCTATTAACCTGAAACTTGAAGAGGCGCAAAACCCCCCTCTCTCTCTCTAGTGTTTTATTCCCCATCCTGCATCATTTTAGTTGCTGAAAGAAATGAGCTTGCTTTTAAGATTAAGGCATCATTTACCTAATGGGTTTTACTGCAGATCTCAGATTGTCACTCTCAATGCTTTTGGCTCTTCAATCAGGAATTTTAACCAGCCTGCAAAGCTAGAACAAGACGAAGAGGACGAAGAAGTTGAGATAGATCAACGGAGACTCCCAGCTGACTATGATCCTTCTAATTTCGATCCCACCGAACACCGCAGTCCTCCAACTGAGCGTGTCTGGAGACTCGTTGATGAAATTTCTGGCCTTACTTTGTCTGAAATTTCCGAGTTAGGCTCTATTATAATGAAGAAACGAGGAATGATTGAGCCGCCGACTGTGGGAGTCATGAAGGCTGGTGCTGCTGCCGGCTTGGCAATGAAGACGGCTGGTGGCGGGGCGGCAGCGGCGGCAAAGGAAGAGAAAAAGCCAGATAAGACAGTTTTTGAATTGAAGTTGGAGTCATATGAAGCTGCTTCGAAGATTAAAGTAATAAAGGAGGTTAGGAGTTTTACTGATTTGGGTCTCAAGGAAGCTAAGGACTTGGTTGAGAAGACGCCCTCTGTCTTGAAGAAGGGTGTCTCCAAGGAAGAAGGTGAACAAATAATTGAGAAGATGAAGGCTCTTGGTGCCAAAGTTGTTTTGGAATGAACATTGGACAGGTATTTTTGGTTTATACCAGACCATGTATTCTTGCTGATACTTAACCTTTGCTTAATTGCTTGCACATCTTTACGTTACCAGCTTAAGTTTGAACTTGGAATTAATTATTGCCCAAATTTTACTCTCTTATCAAAGTTGGAATGGAAAATTACTCCATCCTGTTACCATGTTTTTCTATTAAGAATAATAGTCCAAAATTATTATTATTATGATGGTTATGATGATGATGCCCAATTGCTTTGAGAATGCCAACTAGACTAGATTTCATATCCCTCGACAATTGTAATGTAATACCGGTTTCTCTTCTGTGCATCTGGGATGGTGCAATGAAAGAAAACACTTCGAGCATTCTCAAGTTCTGAAACTTGGATTTGGGTAATGTTGATAGTCCAGGAAGGTCTAGGCAGAAGATTAGAATTTAGAAACTAGCCCTTGTATCACATCATATAACCATGTTATTGAAACTTGGATTGGGTTACAGTGTTCCTTCTCCATTTTGCAAGAAATTTAGAGATAATGGAACTTCATTCAGTTAAAAATAAAATTTAAAAGACGCCATACCAGAAAAGAAATGGAACATAAATAATAAATATATCCACTTCCTAGGAGCAGGATTTTTTTCTCAATTTAATCTAATGCTCCCTTTCTATTGTTGTATGTTTTCCTCTGTTTGCTTTACTCAGCCCAAACACACAAGACTACATTAGCCTATTTGTTTAAAATACTCATACATATATATATATGGCAGGCACTAACGGTGCTCAGATTATGAATTCAAAGTGATTTTATATTAAAATCTTTTGGCTGAAAGAATTATTTGATTTGATGAATAGAAGAAGGAACCAAATCCAATTAATATGCAGTTGTCCATTTTTGCAATCTATATTTAAATGAAGAAAAGCTTTTGTTCCATTATTTTGGTAAGCTAAGAGCAGCGATGATTGTCCAGTACTGTACAAAACTACGCTTGGTCTGTCCTCTTAGTTGTGAAAGTAATGTCATATAAAAAATGTACGTTTGTACTTAGTTGAGAAAGTAGTTCTGTTTTTTGGTTACTGTTATCATGAATTTGTAATATGTGATGCCTAGAATGTTTAATGCATTTATTTTTTACCTAAAAAGGAAGTATCAATGTCTGAAGTGCCTCACATTGGTAAAAAGTAACGAGACTCCATATTTATTTGCTATAAACAGTCGATGGCATCTCCATCTCTCTAATGCTACCACCAGGCCGGCTCAGGCGGCTGACCTAGCGGTTGTCCTGACAAATGAGGTTAAGGATCAGAAGATCTTACAGAACTATGTTTTCTATCCCAACTTCTCCTACTAGGTGGAGGAGGGGGGGGGGGTTAATATTATTAACTATCATAAGAATGTGTCAACAAAATCATTTAGGCACACCAGTTAAACCAGAGTCTGGGTTTATCCAAGTAACAAAATATTACTAACCTTTGATGTAACAATAGCATTGCTTTTGACATGCTTAACACACAGCCAGGCAGATTCTGCATCACGAAGCTCGTCATTGGAATCCTGGAGATGCCATCGACTGTTTGTAACAAATAGAATTATGGGGACATGTGAATAAGATACAAGGTAGGTAGACACACAATAGTTTCAACTATTTTGAATATGGGTATATGTGAACAAGATATTAATTATCTGTTGTAATATAATGCTTTTAATTCTTTTGTTAAGTTGATTTTCAACTTCAACCTTATATATTTTGAATACATTCAGTGTGATTTCTCATTAATGAGAAAAAGGTAATATTGTTGACCATTCTAAAAAGTCATAGGGAATGGACCACAAATATGTGTATTAGTTTCAAGATGTCTAATTTTCTATTGGCACTAAATTCTTAATATTTGTTTGTTCTCTTTAATATAATTTATTTGTTCTCTTTAATATAATTTACACACATCAAATTCCGAAAAATTAAAGGGATCGAGAATATTGTCATACACAATTTTTTTTTAATTTTCCTTTTGGAGATATGACCTAATCTCTTGTGTCACATTGAACTCGAATTCTCAATGGTTAATTTGTTTTTCTCACCTATTACTGTAGTATACATGGATCCGTTAAATGAAACAATAGTCTCAAGTAAACATAGATCATCATGACCTGATAAATGGAACTAATCAAATTTAAATTATGAAAGAGACTAAATTTTCTATTTTCAAATTAACAGTTATCCAATGTTGAAATAGAAATTAAGTTTTGCCTAAAAGATGATATAACATAAGTCTCATTCAAATCCAAATATAATCAAGTCTTTAATAATAATCTGAAAGTTCTCATCACTTCAACTTCTATCAAATTACCATTGCTTATGTAGATGTATCTTTCACCATCATTTAGCTTTTGATAGTTTTGACAACCTTGCATAGACACTTATGTGAGTTGTTGCACTATCATTTAACTTTTGGTAGTCAAAGGCCAAAAATTATAGCCATTATCAAATAAAATAATTACAAAAAGATTGATAATATATCTATTGAATTCATTCGCGAAGCTTTAGTTCTAAATGACGACATTAGAAAATTGATTATCTTATTAAATATTCGGGTAGAGTTAGGTATAGTTAGCATGTCATAGTATAGATTGAATTCAAATTACTTCGATTGTATGCCAATGAGCTTTTGATGCATTTTCCTTCAGACGTTCTGATGAGTGTTGGATACAATTTTTACTTCAATTAACCGATGAGAGCTGAGCGCAATCTATTTGCATTGGGTGTCAAATTGATGTGTTGGTTAATTAGAATTTTTGTATTCATTTAAGCCCGAATCAAGTTAATAAGAATATAAAATATAAATTAAAAAATAATATACAAATCGGATGAAAATTATGAAGTGAAGAATTAATCTAAATAAGATGATAAATTAGAGCATATTTATTTTTTATGTTTTAGAAAGAAAAACAAAGAAAACTAGAGAATGTAATAATACGTTGGACCGAAAGGGAGTGAGCTAAAGAAATCGAATCTACAAAACGTACAAGGATTAAATAGCTAGTTGTTATGGCTTCTCCAATAGTGGATCTAGCTCCCATTCACTGTCAAACTTAAAAACTATCTTCAATAAACATATTAAACTAATGGAATATAATTACTCATTTATTATACTTAAAATCTATCTTCAATAAATAAATTAAACTAATGGAACAAAATAAATAAACATAAGTACCCATTTGTTATAATATGACAATCAATGCGATTAACTTAAGAGAGAAAGAAAAAGTTATTGTACATTTGAGACATGATACAATAACAACAATAGTAGAACTTAGATCAAATCGATTACATCCAAATTTTATTCTCATTCTCATCGCTTATTTTGAAAGAAAATAAATGACTAAGAGGTAGAAGTAGGCAATGAATTAGGTCATGATGAAAGGATCTGTTAAGATTCTTGGGATCTTCTACAAATGTACAAATCCCGTTTGAATTAGTGAGAGATAAACAACTATAATAGCTCCAAGGGTGGAGATGCCTACCACCCAACTTCTGAAATAATGGTGTACCAACCCCGCTCTAAACCAAGCGTAGGAGCCATTGCAATAAGTGTTCATATCGTGTACTATTTTGCATAAATAAGACTCCCTACCATCCATTGCTATTTCCTTGCACAGTCCATTCAAAAGTTTTGCCACTTCTTTGTTGCTACCTAAACAATGGTGAAGAACCCCTTTGTGGTGAATAAATCCCTCATCTTCAGCTGAGTTAACCAAACCATCGAAAAAGAACAAATACGATGTGACATAAGGTTTGCACTTGGGATGGCATTGTTCATAGGCCACCATGTTTCGAAACAGGGTTCCCTTGTGATCATCGATGTATAGAGGAGGGACTTTTAGCCACCTGCCCTCGGAGCTTACATCTAGTGGAGGACAATTAACAGCTTTCTCAATCACGACACCAGCTTCCATTAGCTCCGTCATGGACCGCACCATGACAATCCCCTCTTCTGCTGCATTGCTCGAATCGCTCGTCTTGCTAGTTTTTAGTCCTTGTGATAAGTTTATAGGAAATGGGAGGATACTGTGCCTGAAAAGGTCAAGAAAGTGCAACCTGTTCTGAATTCCTTGTGCATTCACGGCCCGCACACCCCTTTGCGACTGCAATAGAGGATTGAAAAAACAAAGGGCAAGCTGTTCCAAGCAAGTGCTTGATTCTTCTGATCTTTTGGTCAGCTCAAACAATTTCTGCAAAACAAAAAGTGGAAACTGGTTTTCAAGCATGATCAGATCCCGACGAAGAGTAGGCAGCATCCACCTTTGAACAGAGGGAGCACACTGAAAGTTGTTGTGCTTCAACTCTCTCAAGAGCTCCACAATGAAGCAGCCATCAACCAGCATCATCCTAACAAATTTATCCTTACTATGTTGTTCAGCATTGTCCCAGTAGCACCTACGAGCATCCTGCTCCAATCTTCCATGGCTTTCATCGCTGGGTCTAGTTCCACCCCATTAGGCTGTTTTGGACGAAAGAGGCGGTGAAAGAATTTCCATTTCAGCTCTTCCATTGCTTGTAACCTTTCCTGTCCAAGATGGTAAGGACCGATTGAGATGATAGTGGGAGCATAGGCGTCGGGTTGCACCTAACGCATGTTAACGGGGACCCTGTATCTATATGCACGCATTTTCTCTGTCATTGGGAACATTAATTGGCTTTCCACTTTGATAAATGTTGTTGATTCCAAGCTTTGGCAGTGTCATGAAAGGTTCTGCTTGTCTTGTGCAAAAGCAACCTTGTAAGGGAGCAGTTTCTCATTTCCAGATGTGAAGATGTTACAAGAAAAAGAGTAACTGAGTCACTTAGGAGAAAATTGATAAGTTATAAGGAAGAATAGTTCAACTCTTAAACAGTAAGGTTAAGTTGTCTATTAATTGAATCTATCCTCAACAAGTGTACTTTTTATAAATATATTTTTGTTAAAAACAATTACTTATCGCAAGTAACTATATATTAGTAATTTGTAACTCCGTGAATAACAAATAATTATATGGAGGGAGAATCTGGGACCGTTCCCAGCACAAGTTGTTTTTGCATGAAATTCCTTTGGGAAATAGAAAAACCCTAAACCAACTACTATGCATGGAAACAATAAACAAACAAATCCTATAATAATATATCCTCATGAAAACTGAAGCTCTTTTCTTTTCGGCCAAAACCAAACTTTCATTCAAACGCCATCTCCATCCTTCACTTCAAATTGATGGATAAATAATCTAATATGACAGACAAATCCTAAAATGTTATTTGAGTGGTCGGTTTAATTGTTCTATATTCATCAATTCAAAGCTTCGACCCTCTTTCTCGAACTTTGTGCCTAAAATTACTATACAAATATTAAACTAACTGGGCCAAAGATGATGAAAAACAGCAACAACAATTTTATTTTTATTTTTATATAACAATAAAAAAAACCTCCTAGTTCTCATAGTCAGTCCTTACCCCAAAGCTCGAGGTGGTGAATACTAACATTTTTTTCTTTGTTTCCTGGGAAAACCATCCCACTAGATCCACCTTTGAAACCGCGTGGAAACTGACACAACCCTAATAATATATTGTGAATGCAAATTTAAAAATTAGTTGCAAAGAGCATGTTGTACGCACATGATAGAGACTCTGAGAAAGAGGTGCATATTTGTATATACTAACACAGTAAATCAGTAATGGATCCACCACATGATGAATAATAATATAGAAAATGGGGACTGCTTTAAATTTCAAAGTCACCTCATACATATATCATCATTTGACTGACTGAGTCAAACTAATATTTAGGCTGTATTCACCTGAATTATATCTATTTTCTTCTTATTTTAGTATTTAATTTTTTTATTTTCATATTTAAATTATAATTTCGTTACATTTTTAATTTCTGTCGTTAACGGTGTTTAAAATCAAAACACGTCATGTCCTTGTTGATTGCTGATGTGGACAATGACGTGACTGTTGACCACATTGATTATGAGTTGACTATGTTGATCACATAAAAAATTATGAACATTTTATTAAAAATCATAAAAAATATTTTTAAATATATAAAAATTGTAAAATAGATTTAAATTATTAAAAATATTTAAATTTTAAATTATTATTAAATGTTGTTAAAAATATTTTAAAATTATAAAAAAGTTATAAAAATTATAAAATTGAAAAAATTATTAAAAAAGACAAATAATTATTTAAAACTTTTGAGCCGGTGGCATTTAATCGATAATTTCATAATTTTTTAATAATTTTTATAATTTTTTATCAAATTATATGTTGTTAATTGTTTCAAGACTGTGAATGTCAAAATAGTAATGCTAGAGTAAATCAAGAAAACAAAAAGATGATAACATAAAAAATCTCATTGTATTCTTTTGGAATTTGTAAATAATTAAAATTGAAGAAGAAGAATGATTTGATTTGTTAATTATTTACAATTATTTAATAATTATTTATGGTTTTTACTGATTTTTAAAAATTTTAAATAATATTTTATCATTTTAATAATTTTTTTACAATTTTAAAATATTTTTAATAATATTTATTTTTAAAATATTTCGGTCTGGTCAATGCGGTCAACCATCACGTCATCGTCCACATCAACGATTAATGAGGACACGTGACGTTCTGATTGGTTGCTATTTTTTGTTAACACCACTAATGCAGTGAAAAAAGGAAATTCCCCTTGTTAATTGTTTTCAGTCACCCACCGGCCACTGCCCGCCCTTCAATCATTCGCTCATGTTATTTCAGACTCCCCACAGAATCTTTCTTTCGCATATTATTTGTAATAAGGATTTATGTCTCAAGGATTTATACATGAATAAATTAATTATAATATTACATGTTTTGGTATAAATGAGGTGGAAACTGCAATGATTAAATTATTAATTAATCTTAAAGGATTTGAATTTCTTTTAGAAAATACCTAAACTATTCATAATTTTTTAGTGACTGATATATGATAATTTGAAAAACAGAAAATCATAGCTAGTAGTAGTTGGTATTAGAGGTGTTCATGGCCGAGCGGGCCAGGCTGGATTCAAAAAGTTCAGCTCATGTCCTAGGCCCGAGCTCGGTTCGGTCCGAAATATGGACCTATATTTTTGTTCAGGCCCGATCCGGAAAAAAAATTTAAGTTTGAGCCCAGCTCGGCCCTATCCATTTTTTAATAAACGCCAAAAATTTATTTAAAATATATATTTATTATATTTGGGCCGGGCCGGGTCAAAAAAATAGTGCCCGAGGCCCGGCTCATTTCCTAAACGGGCCTTATTTTTTTGCCCAAACCCATATTTCGAGAGGGCCGTCAGGCCGGGCTGGGCTGCCCCGCCTATGTACACCTCTAGTTGGTATCTCCAGGAACATGACTCTCTCTGTATATATCACAGACATTGAAATTAATTGTTTCTAATCGAATCAAGATGGGAACAGGCGTGCTTTGCATGTGTACAGCACCTCTTGTTTGAAGCAAGTCTAGCTCTAAAATTTGCTTAAACTCCACCTTCTCTCGAGCGGTTTCTTTTTTGCTTTTTAAAACTAGTTGTGGTCAAGTCACGTGAATGATGAAATATCAAACTGTAAAGAAACCAGATCACATTTGACTCCTTTAGTTATTTTGGCTTTGCATGAGATTTATCTACGTTAAAAATTAGGTCCCAATTTCATTTTAATATATATCTGTAACAGAAACCACCACGCCCATCTCCACTCTCTCCCTAGGACCGTGATTGCACTTCCCTACTCCTCTCTCTCTATATGTTATGTGTCAAGTATATATCCAATAATCCATATGAACCCCTCACTCTCACCACCTTTTGTTTATTTCATAAAATCCTCAAAACCCAACAAGCTAGAAAGAGAAAGGATGGCACAAATATGGCTTCTTTGGTGCCCCAAAAACAGCTGCACCACCAAAAGCAGGGGTGCCACGGGTAGGAGCAGCGCCAGCAGTAAAACGTCAGGGGTCAAAAATGGGTGTTGTTGCAGAGTTCTAGTAAAGATTTTGAGGAAGGTGAAGAAACAGAGCAAAGAGATGGTACGCAGTGCCGGAGCAAGTAGGCAAAGTTCATTCCAGTGTCGGTATGACCCCTTGAGCTATTCTCTCAACTTCGATAGAAGCGGTTGTGGGAGCGCTGTAGATGATGATGATTACTATCAGATGTATGCTTTCTCTTCAAGGTTTGCGGCCAACCCGAGAAGAATCCCTCTTGCCGCTTCTCATACTCAATCTGCCATTGCTTCTACTTAATAATAATTTTTATTTTCTTTTGTTTTATAATCATCATTGTTATTATTATTTCAATATTGTTCATGATCAAAGGGATAGTGATTACAAAGTTGCATCTAATTAATATGTTAGTTTTAATTAATGTACCAGTAAGGTGATGCTATGGACTGGAGTTTGTATGAAATGAAATCTTTAGTTTCCACTAATTAAAAACCTGATACCGATGGATCAACTTCTCCTTGCTTTGCGCTTGCACATTAATTAGGGTCAACTTTGATGATGAGAGACATTAGAGAAGGAGCTTATATTATATTATATTGTATGTAAAAGGAGTCAGTATAGTAGATGATCTAAACAAATTGCAATGTATATATGTTTATTAGTAAAAAAAATGATGGAGCGGTTTGGGTTGGAATGGTTTCAAAAGTGAACACGCAGATTCCATTCCATTGCATTTTAGACAGTAGCCGGTGAGATTAAACTTTATCCCCGAGATCTCTTCATGGAATTAGCAATGCATGCATCATGAGAATTATATTAATGGTTTCCTTTGGAAATGCGGGCAGGCATCCATGTGCAATGCAGAGCGCAACCACCTAATTTATTAAACACCACTCCAACGGCTGAATATTCATTTCCTATACCACAGACAGAATTCCATGATTGACGCTCATTCTTTCTAGTTACCACTAACCAATGAATTTTTTAACTAATTATTATTAAAGAATGGAAAAGGAAGCAATTCCTAATTTGAATTTGAACCATTTTTCCATGCTTTACCCAACAACATTTTCTTTCTAATTCCCGCAAGCAAGAAATCAGTCCACAAGATAATGTAATACTACTATTCAAATTCATTAATATATATTCCACCTTGCCTATGCAATGTATTATATTATCATGAAGTGTTTTTTTTTATCCTTTTACATTTTATAAATTAAAATACAAATTTAATAAAATAATAATAAAATTTGAATTTGTGACGCAATAAATTTTAAATTTATTATTTCAACTAAAACATAATCTAATTTTATCAGGGAACCACCAACGGCAAAAAAAAAAAAAACACTTTGCACCCTACTTACATTAAAAATAATGGCCTGACAACTTATATATTAAGATCTTAAACTTGCATTCCTTAATGGATTTATAGAGTGTATTCCTTAATGGATTTATAGCACGTAGAGAATTAATTGAATTCCTAGGAGATATTTATTAATAAATAAAAATAAAATAAAACTCCTTGAGAGATTCAAACGCAAAGCGAATTCCAAAAAAAAAAAAAGTTTATTTATGCTGGCATACATATATATAAATATAGATGTTAAAGTAAAAATAGAAAAAGTGTAGGTTACACATAAATAATTTGTCCTACGTTCAACAGACTCTCGCGAGGAACATTAAAAATCGCACTATTTTCCCTACATATCTTCCTAAGAAAAGCATAAATATAATCAATAGCTATTCTCTTGTAAAATCTAGCATCCTTTCTTGCCCTCACCATAGTATTTCCAAGAATGTGCACCACCCCTGCGTCCCTACACCTGTTGAGGAATTCTAACTCATCCATCTCCGTCTGGCTTCTACTTATTTGTCCCATATTCATATATGACACCACTGTGGAATTAACACTGGAGGAGACCATGGTGTTCCCCCCCTCATTGCCGTCTCTAGAGTGCTCGCTCGGCGGCTCAGACCAGCTATATTCTTCTGAATCCGAACACCCTTCCATCATCGACTCCAGCCGTACAAACAAGAAGAGGTTATCAAACAGCTTTTTCTCAAAATCATCGTCTTTCTTGTGAAGGTCTTTGTACCCATACTTAGCTATACAACGGAACATGTGGAAGTTCTTGGGTCCAACCCGCTTTACAACGAACCTCTCTTCTTCCGGAACAGTGTAAACGGGAAGGTACTTGACACACACGAAAACAAGCACCGAATGGATGGCTGGTAGGTTGGTGATGAAGTGGGAAAATATGTGGGGTACACCACTTGCTAGCTCCGTGTACACCAGTCCCGTTCCCGGAACCCGTACTAGTCCCAAACTAGGTCCAAGCCCAAGAATCCATGCCATTGAAACCTTACCATGCATCTCAAACTCATATCGCTTCACTGTTCCGTAATGCGACACATACATGATCAGCAGAAAGGCTGCTGCCTGCTGCAATAACAAGAGGAACCCACCCTCCTTGATCCATCTTGAACAGTACTGCAGAGAAGTATGTGCACTCTACTACCAAGGACAAGCCTGTGAACAGGATCACAATAATCCAATGGCTGCGCCACACCAATATCATGATTAAAGTCATAACTACCGTGGTTACCAACATCACGAGCACCACTGCTGTCCCTGCAGTAACATATTCAGTCAGCTGCACCATCCATGCACTATGAAACTTGGATAAATATAAATAAGCATAAACTTACCATAAGCATTTGCAATTTGGCTTTGGTTCTTGAATCCAGCAGTAACAAAAATGCATAGGACCATGAGGATCCAATTAATATCTGGAACATATATCTGCCCAAGGAAGTTCTTTGACGTATGCACAACTTTCACTCGTGGAAAACAACCATGTGCAAGTGTCACGGACCGCAGTTCAAAGCCTGTGACAAGCGCACCAAATGCATCCAATGGAGGTCTGTTGCTCAGATAGGGATCATTTGGCCTACGAGAACTGGCCCGATTCAAAGAGCTGTTGGACAGGCCTGTCACATTGAAGCCTGATGGGCCCGATAATGAAGATAGGACTAAGTAGTCTTAGAAGTTCTAATTGTACACAACTTCTAATTCTGTAAAGTTAGAGTCCTAATTGAATACAGCTTTTAATTGTAGCCATCGGTTTTGGGGGAGCTCAACTATAAATAGAGAGCCTCCCCCCTCATTTGTACTCACTCCTAAATTGTTTCATTATTCTTTGTGAATAAGAATTGAGAGCATTTACTCAAACTTTTCTCTCAAGCGTTCTTGATTTTGTTCATCTTTCAAAGATCGTTCTTAATTCGTTCTTCCGCTGTTCTTCATGAAAACTTTAAGGGAATTCTGTTGAATCATTTATTGTTGTGAGTTGAGCTGACTTAGGCGTTTTTACGGTTGAATCCATTATCGGTGGAAGTTAGGCTGACTTAGGCGTTTTTAAGCCAAGAAACTGCCTAAGGCCGCACGGATGTGTGGGAAAACTCCAAGTTCGTGACAAGTGGTATCAGAGTCAAGGTTTGAACCAAGTAATATTCGAGTTGTTGGTTCAAAGGCACCGTTGGGATGTCGAAAGAAGAGTTTGAACAAAGGTGGGCGAGGAAGTCTTTGAGGGAGACAATATCGGCAGTAGAGGAACGTGTGGGTAAACTCGAGGGATCCATGGCGGATGTAAAGGAGGCACTCGATGGGATCGAGGATCGCATAACAAACTGGGAGGAGCAGTCCAGAGACTATGTAAAGATGTCTCTTGATTCCACCATGGACAAGGTAAACGAGTTGTTTAATTCACACAGGGATAAGCTGTCGGAAAGGAATGATGCTCTCGAGGCCATGATGATGGCTTTGAAGGAGGAAACAATGGCCACGACGAAGGCTTTGAGCACAAGAATAGAGGAGCTCGAGGGAGAGCTGTCCTTGTGTCAAGCAGCCGTGGGGAAAGGAGTGGCAAATGCAGCACTCAGTAATGAGGATGTCCCAAAGCCGAAAGAGTTTGTGGGGACAAGGTCTGCATGTGATGTGGACAATTTCTTGTGGAGGATGGAAAACTACTTCCGTGCCAAAGGCATCATGGAGGATGCGGTTAAGGTAAACACTGCTTCAATGTTTCTTACTGACATTGCGCTTTTATGGTGGCGAGGGAGGACCACAGATAAAAGGTAAGGTGAGATTGAGACGTGGCAAGAGTTCCAATGCGAGTTGAAGGGACAGTTTTACCCAGAATTTACCGAGGAAGAAGCTCGGGCAAAGTTGCAAGAGATAATGCAACGGGGCACAGTGAGGGAGTATGTTCAAGAGTTCAAGGAACTCATGCTCCAAATTTCAGATGTGACCGATGAAGAAGCATTGCTTGCTTTTCAAAAGGGATTGAAGCCGTGGGTCAGACAGGAGGTGGAACAAAGAGGTGTCCAAAAACTGTCGGAAGCCATGACGGTAGTTGAGTCTGTGGTGAAGCTTGGTCTAGGGAAAGACAAGCTTGGGTCTTCCAAGTCCGATGGAAGGGGCGTATGTGAAATGGATCACAAGGAAGATAGAGTTAATAGCAATGACAACGGCGACAATGGTGGTAATGGGAAACCACGAGTTGGGAAGAAGAAACCCAAGAGGAAAAGGGACAAGCTAAAATGCTTTCTTTGCGACGGTCCACACATGTTGAAGAAATGTCCGAAGAAATCCGCGCTTAAGGAGAAGCCGGTGGGTAAGGCCTTGGTACTTGGTTCGAGCGCAAGGGGTGTCGAAGCCAAGGAGGCCAAAAGCAAGAAGAAGCCAGTGGAGTGCTTCTTGTGTCATGGTCCGCATAGGTTGCGGAAGTGTCCGAAGAAGTTTGTCATCGAGGGGAACGATGGAGCAGACAATGAGCCCAATAAGCTTGGTTCGAGCAAGGGAAAAGCCGAAGCCAAGAGGGCAAAGAGGAGCAATAAGAAGCAAGTTAAGTGCTTCTTGTGCCGTGGTCCGCATGAGTTGCGGAAGTGTCCAAAGCAAGCCGGAGTCGAAAGAAACGCAACGTCTGAGCTTGGTGAGTCGTCGAAGGGGCTTCCACCCAAGGAAGAGGTGAGTTTGTCATCTAACTTAGCGGATAAAGTTGCGATGAAAACAGTGAAGCTGGGACCAATGATGTAATAGCCCGATTTTAGGCTTAGTCGGAACAGTGGTTTCGGGACCACAAATCCGACGAAAAAAAAATGTAATGGCTTGAATTTTCAGAGGTGTCGGAACGGTGATTCGAGATCACTAAATTCGACAAATGGGTAGAAAATATTATTAATTTAGCAAGTATAAGTTAAATATGAAGTTAGGAAAATTTTTGAAATAGTGAATAGTGCACTAGAAATAAATATTAAAATAATTAGAATCGAAATGAGGTATCAAGACCTCGGGGATTTTAAACTGAGCCATAAATATTTTTATAAATATTTATGGAGTGTTAAAAAGTTAGTATTAAAGTTTCGTTAAGAAATTTTAAAGTTCCGATAATTAATTGAACAAAAAGGACTAAATTGTAACAAAAGCAAAATTTTGGGAAATGATTAAATAGCTTAAATGATAAAAGGAAGAGGGCTTAAAAGCAAATAGACCCAAGGTCTATTTGGGCTGGACGGCAGAGGCATGAAATCAGCAAGAAAGTAAGGAGAATTAAGGGCAAAATTGGAAAATTGCAAAATTTGCTTAATAAAGTTAGGACCCAAGTGGAATTATCGAGATTTCTCTTCATTTTTCTGAATTCTCATCAGCTAAAACACCATGGAAGGGCTTCTTCAAGCTGGTTCTTCATATTTTTATTACAAGTAAGTTCAATTCTTGACTATTTCTTGAAATTTTTGTATTTTTATGACTTTTACAACTAGGCCCACTTGTTAAATTCATTAGTTTTTGATTTTATGAAAGAAGTTGAAAGTTGATATGAATATGTGCTGGAAGTATATGATGATTTAGCATGAAATTAGAGCTTTAAATTGTTCATATGCTGATTTTATTGAAAGAATTGAATAGAAAGTGAATGTTTGGGACCTAATAGTAAAAGAGTTTGAAGATAGAGTTATATGTGGCAATTCTGAATTTCAATAGTTGTGTAACAACTTATAATGTCTAGTAAAGTACTAATTGAGAAAATTAGATTAATTGAGGGGTTAATTGAGAAAGGACTGAATTGTATAAACTGTGAAATTTGGGGCAAAATGGAAATCAACATTTTGCACTAAAGCAGTTTTGGACAGCAGCAGTAGTGTAACTTTGAAAAATCACCAAAAATTGTAGAGATTGAATTAGAGGATGAATAAAATATGAAATTAAAGCTTATTGAGTCTAGTTTCTTATAAAAGAAATGATGTGAGCAATGGAATTGTAAATCATGAGATATAATAGATTTTGTGAGACAAGGTCAGAATGAATTCGGGTTCCCCTGTTCTGACTTTGGAAAATCATTAAAAATTGTACAGAAATGATTATGAGTTATAGTTTATATGGTTAGAATCCTTAATGAGTCTATTTTTAGAAGAAACAAGCTAAAACATCATCAGAATTCTGTACAATGAGATAATTAATTTTTAGTGAAGAGTGGTCGGAACTGTCAGACAGCGAAACAGGGGAAAATTTAAAGAATAAACTGTACTATTTGGCTGAACCAAAAATTATGAAAATTTTATGGTATGAAGATATGTGAGTCTAGTTTCAGGGAAAATTAATGGATCTTAATTTTGAGCTCTGTAGCTCCGGATAAAAATAATTTAGTGACTCTGACTCGGATAAACAGCTTTGAATATACATGTTAGTGAATATTGAAATTATGGTTAATGTTGTTTAAGTGTGTTATACACATTAAGGATGTGAAATGGAGAGGAGGAGGAGGAAAATTGGGAAATATATGAATGATTCGTGTATAAATGGTCATATGTTTGATTATAACTCATAAACGATGAAATATGAATGATGCTTATTTTTGTGCATTATTGGTCATGGTTTAAGCTCATGTGTGAAAATAAAGTTTCATAGTATGTGTGTATGGTATATTCAGTATATGATTTGGCATGAAATAATACCATGAATGGTTTATGAATTAACACATGTTGGTAAGCCTGATATATGAATAAATGATCAAATTGAGCGGAACGCCGGATTTGAGTACTTCTGATCAAGTGATAAAGTGATAAGTGGTAGCTTTAGCTACACTTATCTGATCAAGTGACAAGTGGAAAGTGATAAGTAATAGCTTCGGCTATACTTATCTGATCAAGTGATAAAGTGATAAGTTATAGCTTCGGCTATACTTATCTGATCAAGTGACAAAGTGATAAGTGATAGCTTCAGCTACACTTATCTGATCAAGTGACAAGTGGAAGTGATAAGTGATAGCTTCGGCTACACTTATCTGATCAAGTGACAAGTGAAAAGTGATAAGTGATAGCTTCAGCTATACTTATCTGATCAAGAGACAAAGTGATAAGTGATAGCTTTAGCTACACTTATCTGATCAAGAGACAAAGTGATAAGTGGCTACACTTATCTGATCAAGAAACAAAGTGATAAGTGGCTACACTTATCTGATCAAGGGACAAGTGATAAGTGATCATACGTAAGACCATAGTTATACTATGGCAAAGTGAAAGTGAAGTACTCAATTTTCCGTGACCGTTCCCTAATTTGATTAAGGATGGTAAGTGACAAATGGGCCCAAAAGAATTAAAGTAAATGGATAAGTGGTAGTGTATTTATATCAGGACGATGTTGTTATTCAAACTAAAGTGATATTTTCATTGCTAAATTGAGAATTTTATAAATGTGTTATTGAATGGTATAATCAATAAACATTGAGTTAAATGGTAAATACGTATTAGTTTTGAATTTGATGTCATTGAATTGTACGTGAATTAAATGGAAATTTCTAGTGATATGATTTAAATTATGAGCATGAGAAATTGCGAATTGAATGAAATGGAAATGAAGCATTAAATTGCATGAGTATGTATCGGGTCTCGCAGGCCCTAATTATTATGATTATAATATTTTGAGGATGTATTGTGAAAAGTTATAGAAACATGTTAATTATTTTTGAAAGTTTTAATTTTGATAAAATTTTATAACTCGGTTAAATACGTTTACAAGTGTATGTGTTTTGGTAATGCCTCGTACCCTATTCCGGTGTTGGATACGGGTAAGGGGTGTTACAAATGAGGCTCAAGTTGAGTGAAGTATCAGAGTTAGCCGAGTCATCGACAAGGCTTCCACCTATGGGAAAGGTAGGTGGTGCATCAGACTTTAAAGGAAAAGAAGCGATGCATGTGGGACAGTTGACCAGAGTAAATGCGACGAGCAGGACGGCTCGAGTTAAAAACCGACAGAAGCCGAGGCAAGAATCCCAAAGAAAGGGAAAGGCTAAGGCGACGAGACGAGACCGAGGCGAATCAAGTCAGTGCCATTCAGAAGTCGCAACGAGGGCGTTGCGAGAATGGGTGGGGGAGAATGTCACGGACCGCAGTTCAAAGCCTGTGACAAGCGCACCAAATGCATCCAATGGAGGTCTGTTGCTCAGATGGGGATCATTCGGCCTACGAGAACTGGCCCAATTCAAAGAGCTGTTGGACAGGCCTGTCACATTGAAGCCTGATGGGCCCGATAATGAAGATAGGACTAAGTAGTCTTAGAAGTTCTAATTGTACACAACTTCTAATTCTGTAAAGTTAGAGTCCTAATTGAATACAGCTTTTAATTGTAGCCATCGGTTTTGGGGGAGCTCAACTATAAATAGAGAGCCTCCCCCTCATTTGTACTCACTCCTGAATTGTTTCATTATTCTTTGTGAATAAGAATTGAGAGCATTTACTCAAACTTTTCTCTCAAGCGTTCTTGATTTTGTTCATCTTTCAAAGATCGTTCTTAATTCGTTCTTCCGCTGTTCTTCATGAAAACTTTAAGGGAATTCTGTTGAATCCTTTATTGTTGCGAGTTGAGCTGACTTAGGCGTTTTTACGGTTGAATCCATTATCGGTGGAAGTTAGGCTGACTTAGGCGTTTTTAAGCCAAGAAACTGCCTAAGGCCGCACGGATGTTTGGGAAAACTCCAAGTCCGTGACACAAGGGCTTGCTTAACAATTGAATATGTTGCCGATATGGCGGCCTGACTTGCAACTATAGCAGCAAGAGTAGCAATAACAAAAACAGGCCAATATATGCAATCTGCAGTTGAGAGAAAAGAAAAATAGGACAAACAAAAGATAGCATAGTTAGGAGCAAGGCTTTCTAATTACATTTTAGTCTGCAGGATACATATATTTATTTTCAAAGTTACATATCAGACACAAGAATTATAATCACCGACCTGGGATTGAGCGATAAAATGGATCAATCACATGTTCACCTTTATTAAAGAGGTAGGCTGCTTGTCCAGAATACGCTAGGAGCAGGCAAGGGAATACAATTACAGTAAAAGCAAGCTGCACAGCCGAAACTGAAAAATGGGCTAGATCAGCAAAAAGCGCCTCCGTACCTGTAACAATTCATCGGTCACCAGTTCACTGAACTTTCAAACTGATAACTAAAAGAAAATAGCTACGCTACTGATAGTCAATTTACCTGTTATACTAAGCATAATCCCCCCGAGGGAGGTCCACCCATCCTTCCGTCTCCTCTTAAAATATCGGAAGATGTATACAGGTGAAAACGCTTTCAAAACACTGCATCCGTATTTCCAAATATTACATGCGCCAATGCCTCCGGTCGTAATAAACCAAAGGAGCACAATCGGGGCAAAGAGCCAGCTAACTTTATCCGTACCATAGTGTTGCATGCTAAACAGACCTACTAATATTACCACAGCGACAACCAAAATAACACCTGCACAAGGGAAGAAGAATAGACTTAATAGAAAGATAGACAAAAATGATAGGAAAAGGCTAGAATAAGAAAAAGAATAGTGTGTATGGAAGGGTAGGAAGACACCATTGCTCATGCGTGGATGGGCTACCTTGAGGCCTCCAGATGCTGAAAGAACTGCCAAACACAGCAGACATCAGTAGAGGAAGGAAATATACAAGTGTATTGACGTTAGGATATCAATATGTTACACGGTTTCCATTGTTGATCACACTTGAACATACAAGGAAGAGGAAGAAGCTAACGAAGAGTGGTGAAGGCAGATCCTTCTATCCGGGTCCTTGGAGGTTAAGCATGAAGGATTAGAAGCAAAATACCTGATATTGCGGGAGTGAATATTCCATCGCCAATGACATTGCATGTACCGAACAGGACAAGAATCAGAAGCGCATTCTTCCTGTATGTATCTTCCTCCAGCCATCTCTTTGTTTTAGCAGCAAATGATTTTTCATGAATTAATGTAGAACAACTATAAGTTGTAAGCTCCTCATCGGTCCTGTGTTGATTAGGAATGATTTTTACATTTGCATGTCTACAAAGCAAAGAATATAGAGCAAATGTTCCACCTGCACGACAAACAGGATCATCATCATATCTCATATTACAAGGTATACATCCTCATTCACTAATATCAGCTCACCTTGACCGTTATCATTTGCTTTACACACAACAAACACATGCTTGAGGAGCGGGATAAGTGTGAGGGAGTATATGATCAATGAAAGAGCTCCAACAACATCCTCTGGATCTACAATTTCCTCAGGAAATGTATTGTAGAAAACATAGAGGGGAGAAGTGCCCAAGTCACCATAAACCACTCCAAGACTTTGGAACGCAAGCCGCAGCAGTAACAATGGAGATGTTTGCTATAGTATTTGAAACCATGTCAGAATAATCCAATTCCAAACAACTATATGCATTCATTTACTAAAAACTCGATTTAATACCTTCTCCGTATACATGTTTTTCAGCCTCCCAGCCTCCTCTTCAATTGACCGATCAAACTGCTGATCCAAATCCCACATTCTTCCCTTGTTGTTGTCACCATCTTCATCAACCTCCGTCCTTGAACCCATCTCCATATTCAATCAATCTACTTCTCCACTTACTTAAAACTTGCTCATCATCCACTGGAATATTGGTCGATGCCCAAACAACTTTATTTTAAAGCAAATGAGTCCTACCCTCTCCAACCCAATCTTTACTTGAAATCCATGCACAAGCCGACTCAGAATTAGAAACTTGAAACTCAAATAAAACCATCAATCCATATACATGACAAAAATATATGAAGTATTCCAATCCAAACTATACACGTAAAAACTACTTTTATCTTTTCCTTTTTTATCCCCTTTATGGATTATAAAAGTATATATCTAATGGGTAAATTATACCCAATGTTACTAAATTATTAGTAAATTTACCTTTTAATCACTCAACTTCAAAAAATCATAAAATGGCCATTGAGTTATTCAAAAATTTTCATTTAAGTGATTGAACTATTCGAAAGTTTTGATTTAACTCACTAGAATGTTAATGTTTTTTTTTTTAAAATTCCGGCTAGCGAACTCTAAGCAATGATTCAATGATCAGTATAATAAATCAATACCCATTATCGAGTAAAAGAATATACATTAGATTTAAGTAGATTAACGGTTAATGTCAAATATCAGAGAAGAAAACTGTTTGGATTTTAGTTCACAGATTCGTAACATTCATGAAAAAAATTGAACTATACAAGAGAATGGAAAGAGAGTTTTGAATTAATGTAGGTGGTATGAACAAAAAAAGCTATACAACAACAAATTTAACAGTCCAATAACTTAAATAAAAAATAATTTAGTGATATTTTATAACTTTTTAAAGTTAAATAATTAAAATATAAATTTGCTAATAACTTAGTCACCTTATTTACTTTTTTTTTAATTCCATAATTAGTTCAATAATTCACATATTTCGATTGGTATTATATGCATTCAAGGAATATGGTTCCGAAAAGATACTGTTCTAGACGGGATAGCCTTATATTCCTTAAAAACTCAAACAGAACACAACATACCCATACTTTTATATATATATATACAATTCTTGAGTTTATGAAAAAAATAGATATTTGTTTTTTTTCCCCTTTCAATCCCAGATTTAACACAAAACAATCAAAAATATATATAAATAAAATAATTACTTTTTATTTGGCTTTTAATCAAGCAAACTAGGCAAAAGAAAAAAAGAAGAAGAATGTGGTATAATTGGATGACAAAATCTGAATTGAAGAGACTTACTTGAAGATATTGTAAGACGAGTCAGCCACTCTCCAAGATCTCTGATGCTGAATGCAACTTTTTGTACATAAAAATGATTCATAATTTGTGTTGATCTGAGTTTTGATGTTGTTATTTGTTTTGCAAATTAATCGGCGGCTCCACCTTCCCAGCTCCAATTAACTAAAAATAATATGTTCCCTTAACTCACCACCTACTATACCCTTTGACCTAATAAATCACATTATAAAAACCTTACGTTACAAATTAAAAGATCATATAAATATTGGCTTAACATAAATATAAAAGATAGGAACCAATTCTTTTGGCCCAAAAGTTGTATTTATTCATTCAAGATGGATCATTGATCAAATTTTAACCTTTCTCTTCAAAAAATTATAGATAAAATTAGAAAAATGATCAGCCTGAAGTCTCGAGAAAATCATCTTTTTTGAGCCATCATTTTTGGATTTTCTTGAAATCTTATTAGTAATTATTTTAGTATGAATATGATGTTTAAAATTTTAAAAAAGTATCCGCTACGTAGTGAAGATCTAGACTAGCATATATGTCATTGTCATGTGACATGTATGAACTTTGGCATTATAATTTCAACATTTCATTTAAACACAGAGGAGGTTTTCTGTCGACTTCTCTTTTTCTTCCCTCAATTAAAAACACGTTTCTTAGTAGTTATTTCTCTTTCAGACTAGACATTAGTTTTTGTAAGCAGCCAGCCGCCTTACATATATATCATCATTGCCACCTATTCCTATATTTTTTTTTCATAATAAGACTTCAACCCTTCAATTTTGAAGAAATAAAAAGAATGTGTGATTATTTACCAATAAAAAAGAGTCGATGATTTAATCCTTGAATGACATTTTACAAAAGATAGTACAACTCTATGTAGTTGCGGTATATTTTCTCCAACCTCTTAGATGCACGCAGTTCTGGGGGTAAAGAATGGTGGAATATGGATAAAATCATAAAAACCTAAGCAATTCCAACACTGATGAATAGCGGTATTCACGATGAAATAACACTTCTGAAGGTGTTGTTAATTTGAAGTTAGCTTACATTTTCTAGTTGATGAGCCAAAGATTGAATACTTGTATTATATACAAAGAACTCCGAGTATTGTATGGGGTTGGAGCAGTCGCTTGGCAGGGTCTGATTTTCTGTCATTTAAATCTTTCTATAATAAAAATTTATTAACTTTTAAATTGTAAAGATAAAATTATACTTTTAACTCTTTCAAAAATAACAAAATTTTAATTTAATCATTTAAATATTATAAATACATAAAATATTAAAATAATAAAATTGTATCCTTACTATCATAAAATAAAATAATTTAATTCCAGCCCTCTAAACAAATTATTTGCTTCGCCCTGAATTGGAGGAATAGAATTTATAAGAGGTGGTAATAGAAAGATGTGAGGACACATTACATGTGCTTCGCGTGATTGCTTTGCTGCTAGCTAAAATAATATGGACATGGTTGTTGGGGGAAGCAGTTCCGTTTTCACGGCATTACATGAAGACTATTTGCAGCACCAAGGCGAGAGTAATTTGCTGGAGGATTTGGAAATGGCGAAGAGAATTAGCTCGGCCTCACTTAAACAAGTAGAGGTGCAGTGTCCTTTGGGGATTGGCATGGAAACTAGGTATGGGGTTTCTTTAGTTATTGTGGGGAGAGTAGCATTGAATATGCAGAGCTATGAGGTCTTTAGTAAGGCATCATGTTAGCCTGGAATTTAGGGTAATAGAGCCATTCATTGTGAAATATCTGATTCCACTACTTCTATGGACTTGCTGAAGAAGGGTACATCCTCTATATTGTCTAGCCAAGGAGATTCAAGACTTGTTAGCAAAAGATGATGTATGTTCCTCCACAGAAGAAGAATAGCCTGGATGGCTAAAGAAAGCTTAAAACGCAAACAGAATTTTAATGTTCTTCACAAGGGATCCTTAACCTCTTAATGGGTGTTTTGTTTTCTCCATTATTTCTTACTTAATTTTCTTTAGGGCTTTACCTTTTTCTTAACCAAATCAATAAATAGCAAGAGAGATGTTAACGTCTTAATATTAATTCAAAATATAATTTTTTATCAACGCTACATGAATAGAATCGTCGCGCGATTTTCTACTTAAAGTATTGTCACAATAGTCACATAGAAACTTATCTAATTAATGTTAGTGCTAAAATTCAATAGAAGGCCCCTGCCTTATATATATTTTATGAATTTAATCTCTTCACTAACATTTGAACATTTTTACTCTCTATTTTTGGTAATATAAATTTTTAGGCTTGAGGCCGGATTTTCTTTTAATTTTGTAATAATTTGAATTCTTTTTACAGTTAGATAAATATATACTTTTTAATTTCTTAAAAAAAATTATCTATTTTTTATTGAAAAATGTCAGTATATATGTCACCTCATCAAAGGTTATGTTTTAAAATAATAAGTCGCAGAAAATTAATTGATTAAATTAACTGAGGAAAACTAATCTCGAAATTAAAAACATATATTTCAAAGAGTAGAGAAATTAGATATGATTAGATTATACTAGAGAGGCTAGAGTAAAAAAACGTAGAGTTTAGGGACCTTTTATAAAATTTGATCAAAATATTTTTTTTTGCCAGAATAAATTTCTTTCGAGAAGTATTATAAATAATGAATAATGACATAATTAAAGCAGGCAAGGTTGACTTGACAAATTCTTGTGTTTCCATCGTCCGATGTTGCGCAATATCCCAAATCGCAAGTTTCGCGCGAATTAAGTCTTCAATATCTACCATAAAGAAATTCTGAATTTTTTAAAATTGACTCTTTAACCTTTTTAACCTTTTTTTAGTTCACTTTTATATTAAACTATAAGTAAAAGTATTATGGAGGTTATAGTAAGAGTTAGATTGTAATTTGTTATCTTTATTTAAAAAATAACAATTTAATCTTTATACGTTAAATGAAAGCTCAAATTGATTCTTCTATTAAAAATTCAATCTATTTTTATTGTTAAAAACTAGTCATTGTATATTAACATAAGAGACATGTGGCACATCACGTGTCCTTGTCTAATTATTCTTTTGAACATAATAGTTTTTACCAGTATAAATGGGTGATATTTTTAATAATAAAAATCATTTTTTTAAATTTACTAATTTAACTTTTTTAATAAAAATACAATTTGACTCTTAATATAGGGACCAGCAAGGTAGTTTTACCACTATTATGTGTTCACACAGAGAATAATAACTGTTGTGATTCATCAACCGCGCGCTCACCTAAAGGACCGCGCGATTGTTGTGCTTTATCCACCCATGTCGAGCGACACAAATTAGCTTTAGCGCGAAGTCGCGAGAGCTAACGGCAGCCTTTATAACTATATCAGGTATGGTATACGATAAATCATAATTGATAGCAACAGGAGGTGGAAGAAAAAAAAACCCTTACTATGGCCCCTTTCTTGTCGCTTCGGGTTGCCGTACGAAGTAGGAAAGGTTTCAAATCCAAATCCAGGGCTAAACATGTAATAGTAATCTCTGTACTGTTTTTCGTTTGTGGGGTTTAATCACTTTATATGCTTACGGTTTTTATATATCGTGATCAGGGAAAGATGCGTGGAACCAAGGAGTTGCGGGGAAGAGTGGAGAGGTTGAAGACAGAGATGGAGAAAAGAAGCGAGGAACGGAAGGATATCAGGGAAAGACAGAGACAAGTGAAAGACAAAGTTACAGCAATTGAAGCCAAATGCGAGGAATTAAAGAGAGAAACTAGATTCATTGTTCAGCAAACTGCCAGAACCCAGATCAAACTGGGGCTTATGTTCCGCATATTGAAAGCAAGGGAAACTGGTCACTTGGATGAAGCCGCCCTTCTCACTCAGATGCTCCGGTCAGTGAAGTGCATTTTTTGTTAGTCTCATCGGATTTATTGTTATTATTGTGATAATTGTGGACAATAAACTTGTTTTATGTGCAGAGAAATTGTAAGATTTGAGGAGGAGGAGGAGGAGAAAAAAGGGTGAGGGCTGCATCTCGCCGATAAACTACCTATGCTCTGCCGCGAAATAAACTTGTTTGACAATCAAGTATAGGCTTTCTGCGTTTGCTAGTAATTACTAGGTTCTATTTTTATTTTCTGCTTCAGTTTCTAAGACCTTTTCAATGAATTTTATATTTTATATAACTCTTCTTTACTGAGCAAAAAATTAAAAGGAAGCATATTGCAATATTTGGTATGTTCTCAACATAATTTTAAACTTGTTCAAGTAAACAATTAAGTTGCGATAGGATCATGGAATTCTCGTTTAATTGGCTTTAAACTTTGGACTGCTAGATGTATAAAACATTTAAGTAGCACCCTGAGTGGGAAGTCGGTGCTTCTAGTTTTGCTGGGTCGACGTCAATGCATTTCTGCACTCAGTTTTGCCACCACAAAAATAAATTAAGGAATAAAAAAGAAGAAAAGATTGGTGATACAGATACAGAGATGATGAGCAGTCAGGGTTGGAGAAGTGAATTGTTTTTGACAAAGGGAAACAATGCACATTTTCTCTTAGGCTCAACCTACCTCCAAGTATCGTTTTCCCAGCATTTTAATGCTAACAACCATCCACAACAAATAGAAATAAGATGAAAAAGGGGTAGAATTTAGAAACATTTATCACAAGGCCATACAAGACCTATCAAACTGAAATATTCAAACATTCCTCAATTCAAACATTTATCACAACGCTTATGCTCACGAAGAAGGTGCTCCTTTCAAAAAGATGGCTGACGACATACTACTAAATAGGGGACCACAACTACTACTTAATTTAAAGCTTGTGGTCAGGGTTGATTTGGATGGGCGATTGGCTGCGGTGCGGTGCGATGTGTTTAGTTTACTTTATTTTTAGTCTCACGCTACAATATCACTACAGTGTCTAATTTCACCGCCACCGCTGTTTTTACATTAACCTCTTAAATGCACGCAGTTTTGGGACGGTAAAGAATGGTGGAATGTGGATAAAATCATAAAAACCTGAGCAATTTCAGCACTGATGAATAGCGGTATTCATGAGGAAATAACACTTCTAAAGGTGTTGTTAATTTGAAGTTAGCTTATTTTTTCAAGTTGATGAGCCAAAGATTGAATACTTGTATTATATACAAAGAACTTCGAGTATTGTATGGGGTTGGAGAAGTCGCTTGGCAGGGTCTGATTTTTTGTCATTTAAATCTTTCTATAATAAAAATTTATTAACTTTTAAATTAATAAAGATAAAATTGTATTTTTAACTCTTTTAAAAATAAAAAATTTTTAATTTAATCATTTAAATATTATAAATACATAAAATATTAAAATAATAAAATTGTATCTTACTATCATAAAATAAAATAATTTAATTCCAGCCCTCTAAACAAATTATTTGCTTCGCCCTGAATTGGAGGAATAGAATTTATAAGAGGTG
The DNA here is from genome assembly GCF_007990345.1 of Gossypium hirsutum. Lineage (NCBI taxonomy): Eukaryota > Viridiplantae > Streptophyta > Magnoliopsida > Malvales > Malvaceae > Gossypium > Gossypium hirsutum. The sequence goes on along the minus strand of NC_053438.1, from coordinate 72,082,443 downwards.
GTATAATAGAAAGATGTGAGGACACATTACATGTGCTTCGTGTGATTGCTTTGCTGCTAGCTAAAATAATATGGACATGGTTGTTGGGGGAAGCAGTTCCGTTTTCACGGCATTACATGAAGACTATTTGCAGCACCAAGGCGAGAGTAATTTGCTGGAGGATTTGGAAATGGCGAAGAGAATTAGCTCGGCCTCACTTAAACAAGTAGAGGTGCAGTGTCCTTTGGGGATTGGCATGGAAACTAGGTATGGGGTTTCTTTAGTTATTGTGGGGAGAGTAGCATTGAATATGCAGAGCTATGAGGTCTTTAGTAAGGCATCATGTTAGCTTGGAATTTAGGGTAATAGAGCCATTCATTGTGAAATATCTGATTCCACTACTTCTATGGACATGCTGAAGAAGGGTACATCCTCTATATTGTCTAGCCAAGGTGATTCAAGACTTGTTAGCAAAAGATGAAGTATGTTCCTCCACAGAAGAAGAATAGCCTGGATGGCTAAAGAAAGCTTAAAACGCAAACAGAATTTTATTGTTCTTCACAAGGGATCCTTAACCTCTTAATGGTGTTTTGTTTTCTCCATTATTTCTTACTTAATTTTCTTTAGGGCTTTACCTTTTTCTTAACCAAATAAATAAATAGCAAGAGAGATGTGAACGTCTTACTATTAATCCAAAATATAATTTTTTATCAACGCTACATGAATAGAATCTTCGCGCGATTTTCTGCTTAAAGTATTGTCACAATAGTCACATGGAAACTTATCTAATTAATGTTAGTGCTAAAATTCAATAGAAGGTCACTGCCTTATATTTTATGAATTTAATCTCTCCACTAACATTTGAACATTTTTACTCTCTATTTTTGATAATATAAATTTTGAGGCTTGAGGCCGGATTTTCTTTTAATTTTGTAATAATTTGAATTCTTTTTATAGTTAGATAAATATATACTTTTTAATTTCTTAAAAAAATTATCTATTTTTTATTGAAAAATGTCAAAGTATATATGTCACCTCATCAAAGGTTATGTTTTAAAATAATAAGTCACAGAAAATTAATTGATTAAATTTACTGAGAAATATTAATCTCGAAACTAAAAACATATATTTCAAAGAGTAGAGAAATTAGATATAATTCGATTATACTAGAGAGACTAAAGTAAAAAAACGCAGAATTTAGGGACCTTTTATAAAATTTGATCAAAATATTTATTTTCTTTTTGTCAGAATGAATTTCTTTCGAGAAGTATTATAAATAATGAATAATGACATAATTAAAGCAGGCAAGGTTGGCTTGACAAATTCTTGTGTTTCCTTCGTCCGATGTCACGCGATATCCCCAAATCGCAAGTTTCGCGCGAACAAAGTCTTCAATATCTAACATAAAGAAATTCTGAATTTTTTAAAATTGACTCTTTAACCTTTTTAACTTTTTTTTTAATCCACTTTTATATTAAACTATAAGTAAAAGTATTATGGAGGTTGTAGTAAGAGTTGGATTGTAATTTGTTATCTTTATTTAAAAATTAACAAATTAATATTTATACGTTAAATGAAAGCTCAAATTAATTCTTCTATTAAAAATTTAATCTATTTTTATTGTTAAAAACTAGTCATTGTACATTAATATAAGAGACATGTGGCACATCACGTGTCCTTGTCTAATTATTCTGTTTACCATAATAATTTTTAACAATATAAATGAGTGATATTTTTAATAATAATAATCATTTTTTAAAATTTACAAATTTAATTATTTTTAATAAAAAATATAATTTAACTCTTAATATAGGGACCACCATGTAGTTTTACCACTACTATGTGTTCACAATTCAAGAGAATAACAACTGTTGTGATTCATCAACCGCGCGCTCACCTAAAGGACCGCGCGACTGTTGTGCTTTATCCACCCATGTCGAGCGACACAAATTAGCTTTAGCGCGAAGTCGCGAGAGCTAACGGCGGCCTATATAAATATATAAGGTATGGTATCCGATAAATCATAATTGATAGCAACAGGAGGAGGAAGAAAAAAAAAACCCTTACTATGGCCCCTTTCTTGTCGCTTGGTCGTCTTCGGGTTGCCATACGAAGTAGTAAAGGTTTCAAATCCAGATCCAGGGCTAAACATGTAATAGTAATTTCTGTACTGTTTTTCGTTTGTGGGGTTTAATCACTTTATATGCTTACTGTTTTTATATATCGTGATCAGGGAAAGAAGCATGGAACCAAGGAGTTGCGGGGAAGAGTGGAGAGGTTGAAGACAGAGATGGAGAAAAGAAGCGAGGAACAGAAGGATATCAGGGAAAGACAGAGACAAGTGAAAGACAAAGTTACAGCAATTGAAGCCGAATGCGAGGAATTAAAGAGAGAAACTAGATTCATTGTTCAGCAAACTGCCAGAACCCAGATCAAACTGGGGCTTATGTTCCGCATATTGAAAGCAAGGGAAACTGGTCACTTGGATGAAGCCGCCCTTCTCACTCAGATGCTCCGGTCAGTGAAGTGCATTTTTTGTTAGTCTCATCGGATTTATTGTTATTATTGTGATAATTGTGTACGATAAACTTGTTTTTATGTGCAGAGAAATTGTAAGATTTGAGGAGGCGGAGAGGGAGAAAGAAGGGTGAGGGCTGCATCTTGACGATGAACTACCTATGCTCTGCCGCGAAATAAACTTGTTTGACAATCAAGTATAGGCTTTCTGCGTTTGCTAGTAATTACTAGGTTCTATTTTTATTTTCTGCTTCAGTTTCTAAGACCTTTTCAATGAATTTTATATTTTATATAACTCTTCTTTACTGAGCAAAAAATTAGAAGGAAGCATATTGCAATATTTGGTATGTTCTCAACATAATTTTAAACTTGTTCAAGTAAACAATTAAGTTGCGATAGGATCATGGAATTCTCGTTTAATTGGCTTTAAACTTTGGACTGCTAGATGTATAAAACATTTAAGTAGCACTCTGAGTGGGAAGTTGGTGCTTCTAGTTTTGCTTGGTCGACGTCATGCATTTCTGCACTCAATTTTGCCACCACAAAAATAAATTAAGGAATAAAAAAGAAGAAATGATTGGTGATACAGATACAGAGATGATGAGCAGTCAGGGTTGGAGAAGTGAATTGTTTTTGACAAAGGGAAACAATGCACATTTTCTCTTAGGCTCAACCTACCCTCCAAGTATCGTTTTCCCAGGATTTTAATGCTAACAACCATCCACAACAAATAGAAATAAGATGAAAAAGGGGTAGATTGTACAAACATTTATCACAAGGCCATACAAGACCTATCAAACTGAAATATTAAAACATTCCTCAAATCAAATAACATAAATAGAAACGCTTATGCTCATGAAGAAGGTGCTCCTTTCAAAAAGATAGCTGACGACATACTACTAAATAGGGGACCACAACTACTACTTAATTTAAAGCTTGTGGTCATTTACTTAATGGATTTCCTCATACAGGAGATGGACTCTACCCACGGCAACTCACGATTGAACCAAACTAGGGAACGCCCAATCTATCCCATTACCAAAAAGGACGCTGTAAATCGTAATACAAAGGGCTGCCATTCTAAATGCCTTTATGCAGTTGGGAAGCTAATACACGAAATACCTATCTGCTTTACACTACATCATCATCAACTGCCTCCCCATTTGCAAAAACAAACTAGAGATGGAGGAACTCATTATGGCCAATGTAATCCAACAGTCTCCTAAAATAGATGAAGATAGGCAATCCAACACTAAGCATGAACTCTAAAATTCATTTCTCAATAATTAACACAATAGGAATAGGATCATTAAGCAACCATAGGTTTTGCAATCCAATATACAAGTTCATCATTCAATTACTACTGCTAAACAGTTGAAAGAACATATAATAGAAAGGAACAACAGTTACATGCTACAACTTTTATTGCAAAAAAATTAAAAAAAAGTTTTAGGGGAGGGAGGAAGAAAATGTGAATATCACAGTCTTGACAGAAGAGTTTTAGGAACTGGCATACCCATTTGAAATACATTTCGTCCCTACATCATGGTTTCACAAAATACAAATTTATCCTAGTCCAATCAAGCATCCAAGTTCTCCATTTGAACGCTGCTCTTGAGAGGCACATACTCCCCAAGATACCCACCAAGATGATCATGCAGAGCTGTTTTGTCGATTCCTTGATGATGATAACTCTTACAAACATAGTAGAATACACTCTGCACCAACAAGCCCACCAGATTCACTATCACCAACACTCCAACCAAGAATCCCCCCACCACAATCCTCCAAAGAACCCCATATCGATCTCCTCCATGTACCACCACACTTCCGAAAATACCCCCAATCACCCCGCAAATTGCCAAATATCCAAAAACCAAAATGAAAGCCATCCTCGCCCTCCCTTTCAACAACTCGTAGCTCTTCTTCATAGCTGCAAGGCCGTAAATCGGCTCAAGCACCGACACCACACTGGCCAAATGCCAAAGCGCCGTGATGTAAACATGAACGCCCAAAAACAGCACCAAGATCACCATAAAAGAGAAGAAGGACAAAAAGGCATTCCGGGAATCAACGGCAATGACAAACAAGACCAGGAAACCGATCAACAAGGCATTGTAAACAAACATCAAGAGAGAAACCCATGTGAAGGTTATAAAAAGACGCTTAAAAACCTTGGGTATGGCTGAGATCGTGGAAGTGAAAGAGACTGGCTTCGACGTGTAGAGAGATGCAACCGTAAATACAACTGCAGCCGTTGATAAAAGAGAGAAGGCAAAGAGGAAAATTAGGTAACAGAACTGGAAGGTTAAGAGGAGAGTCCACTCGTGGCGGGTCTGGGACGGGTCTGCCAGCGGATCGGAAGCGAGTTGATTTAAGATAGGATGGGTGAAAAGCGAGTGAGCTAAAATGGCAAAAGAGAGAGGGAAAATGAGAGCTAAGGTCATAAGATAGAAGGTTTTGGGGGATCTTTTAGGGATTGCAACGGATTCCCTCAGGATATCGGTCAACGACAAGAACTGAAGCTCCTCCGGCGCTAGATCCATGATCGCTTTCAAGGGAGGGAATTCAATAATTCAGCTCCTGGGTTTGGTTGCAAATTGGTGTAAAGGAAGATTATTGTGCAGATAGATCTGTGTAGACAAGGAAGAAAGGTCAGGAAAGTCGGTCCGGTTTTAATTAATACGAGGGTACAAACGAGATTTCAGGCAAATTTTTTATCTTTTAATCTGTCTGTATTACAGATTAATATGGTGGCATCGGAGACACGTCCCTTTTCGTATTTTTATTTACTTTTTTTGACCTCTGAAATTACAAAACCCACCTTGCTTTCGTTTCGGATATTACTATCGTTAATTATTGTTTTTTGGACCAAATTATTAACCTAGACTCGAAAAATAAACACACTTTTTTTCATCCCCAATTACAATAGATATTTAGATTAGATGTTGGTCATGGTAATATTATTTTGCATATGATACCTGGGTTATTAAAATGTTTAATCAAAGGAAAAAATTAATATTATAAATTAAGTTTTATTTATTCATAATTCAAATATTTTGTTAATTTAAAGGAATCAGTTTAAGTTGGTTGATTTTTATTAAAATTATATATGTCACAACATATGCAAAGATGAATTAGGTGATCGATAGAGAAAGTTGGAGTATAACATACGTAATATATTAAAATTATCTCCGCCTGACAAACGAGATTAACCTTCCTCCTGAATATTACCAACTTTCATTTCATGTAAAATATATTTATTATTTCATATTTAAATAATATTTTTTCTTTATTTCAAGTGAAATGTTATTTCATTTTAAAGATTTAGTTAGAAATAAAGTAAACGTTATAGGCATATTTGGATGTTAAGAGATTATTGAATGCAAGCAGTTTAATAATTAATCTAAATAAAATGTTGAATTAGAGAATACTTTTTCTATCATTTTAGAAAAAATTAAAATATAATAATACTTTAGGTCGAAAAGAAGTGAGTTAAAGAAATCGGATCAACAAAATGGGAATGGGATTAAATAGCTATGGGCTATGGCTTCTCAAATAATAGATTTAACTCGCCTTTACTATCATAAACATATTTTATTATAATATGATAACAAGAGAGAAGCAAAAAAATCATTGTATATTTGAGACACATCTCAATAATAGCAATAGTAGAATTAAAGTAGATCAAATCGAATACATATAAATCTTATTCTTATACTCATTGTATATTTTAGAGAAAAATAGATGATGGAGAGGCAAAACCAGACAACGAATTAAATCATAGTAAAAGGGTTTGTTAAGATTTTTTATATCCTCTACAAATACAAATCCCGTTGGGATTAGTGAGAAATAAACGACTATAGTAGCTCCAAGGGTGGAGATGCCTACCACCTAGATGTAATGGTGCACCGACCCCGCTCTAAACCAAGCGTAGGAGCCATTGCAACAAGTGTTCATATCATGTACCACTTTGCATAAATAAGACTCCCTACCATCCCTTGCTATTTCCTTGCACAGTCCATTCACAAGTTTTGCCACTTCTTTGTTGCCACCTAAGCAATGACGAAGAACCCCTTTGTGGTGAAGAAGTCCCACATCTTCAGCTGACTTAGGGTGAGTTTGGATGGGCGATTAGATGCGGTGCGGTGCGTTTAGCTTACTTTTTGTCTCACGCTACAGTATCTAATCTCACCGCCACCGCTGTTTTTACACTAACCGCAGATAAACGCACCACCCATCCAAACTCATCCTTAATCAAACCATCGAAAAAAAACAAATATGATGTGACATAAGCTTTGCATTTGGGATGGCATTGTTCATAGGCCACCACGTTCGAAACAGGATTCCCTTGTGATCATTGATGTAGAGAGGAGGGATTTTTAGCTACCTCCCCTCGGAGCTTACATCTAGTGGAGGACAATTAACAGCTTTCTCAATCACGACACCAGCTTCCATTACCTCCGTCATGGACCACACCATGTCAATCCCCTCGCTGCATTGCTTGAATCGCTTGTCTTGCTAGTTTTAAGTCCTCGTGATAAGTTTATAGGGATGGGAGGATACTTTTCCTGAAAATGTCAAGAAAGTGCAACGTGTTCTGAATTCCTTGTGCATTCACGGCCCGCGCATCCCTTTGAGACTGCAATTGAGGATTGAAAAAACAAAGGGCGAGCTGTTCCAAACATGTGCTTGATTCTTCTGATCCTTTGGTCAGCTCAAACAATTTCTGCAAAACAAAAAGTGGAAGCTGGTTTTCAAGCATGATCAAATCCCAACGAAGAGTAGGCAGCATCCACCTTTTGACAAAGGGAGCACACTGAAAGTTGTGCTTCAACTCTCTCAAGAGCTCCACAATGAAGCAGCCATCAACCGGCATCATCCTAACAAATCTATGCTTACTATGTTGTTCAGCATTGTCCCAGTAGCACCTACAAGCATCCTGCTCCAAATCTTCCATGGCTTTCATCGCTGGGTCTAGTTCCACCCCATTAGGCTGATTTGGACGAAAGAGGCGGTGAAGGAATTTCCATTACAGCTCTTCCATTGCTTGTAACCTTTCGTGTCCAAGATGGAAAGGACCGATTGAGATGATAGTGGGAGCGTAGGCGTTGGGTTGCACCGCACGCATGTTAACGGGGACCCTGTATATGCAGGCATTCTCCACTTTGATAAATGTTGTTTATCCCAAGCTTTGGCAGTGGCATTAAAGGTTCTGCTAGTCTTGTGCAAAAGCAACCTTGTAAGGGACCAGTTTCTCATTGCCAGATGAAACTACAAGTAGACCAAGCGTAACGGACTGACAATTAAAGACCGAAATGATGGATTCAACGCTCAAGTGATATGCCTTTCATTTTCTTGAAACATGGGGGTTTGACTTTTTAGTAAACCAATGTGATATGTATCGAGTATTACTTGGATACTTGATTAATGTGTGTATTTGTATGTAAATGTAGTCCAAGGTAGCTTTTCCACTCAACAACTAAAGGCTATCTATATACATAGATATTGTAGCCTCTGCAACAATTAATTTAATACTAATTTCTCGTGTTTAGTCAAAGTTCAAACATCTTAAACAATAATAGACTATATATTTTATGTATTAAGTTTTGGAATATTTATAACTGATGTCAAACAGACCGAGAGTGCAACACCCTTCACACTTGCTTCCAACTTCACCTAGTATTGCATAGGATAAACGCCCGCACACAACTTAAAAGTTAAAACAATCTATTTTTACCTCTTTATTACTGTTATAAGTCAAACAAATTTCGAAAGTGACATATATATAATGTGGGAAGCATGAGGATCCAGGAAAGGTAGAGGTAGGCTTTACCTTAAAACGTGATCAAAAGGAAAGAAAAAGGTCACCTCTCATTGGGAGAGGCCTTGAACAAGGTGTTCCCATTATGTCTTTACTACAACGAGGGAAATATAATTATAGTAAAAAGGTTGTTATGTTAGAAACTAATTTCTTCAGCTTATTTGCAAACTAGTAATATATTACATCTGATTTGGACATGATTTAAGTGTAATAATTCCTTTCCTTTTCTTTGGACATACCCACTTGTCATTAGTTAAAACATTGTTTGTTTTTAATAAAGTGACTGATTTCAACACCTTTGTGATTGCCACTATTCTAATTGTCCAACAAAGACTTAAAATTCACCAAATTTATTCTAACAGAAAAAAGGAAAGTGAAAAATACTGTCTTGTAATCCACGCACTAATAGTAATAGTGAAAAAATGAAATTGCGAACAATTGAAGTGTAGTCCAAATCCAATGAAACAGCTTAGCTACACCTTGCCTCTTTCTTTAATTAATAATTTGCCTTTGCATAAAATTGAGGAAAGGAATAAAAATAGGAACAGGATTCATTTGAATAAACCAAAGGCATTAACTACAGTGGAAATATTAGAATTTTTGCAATGCATATATTTTGCTTATATAAGATTGTTATAAGGTAAGGTCAAAGGTGCGGCTGAAGAGTGAGGATCCTTAACCTAAATCAAAGGCTGAAACGCCAATGAAAACTAGAAAGCCAACAACATCAGCAGCAAGGGGATCCTCTTCTTCTTCACCTCCTTCCCAAACTCTTCCTTTATTTTCCAATATGCCCCGAAAATATTCTCTTTTCAAACACACCCTTATTGCTACCGTCTTCTTCCTCCTCGCCATCTATGCCTTCTTCTCCACTTTCTTCCACACTCCTCTTCCCCCCTCCGATTCCAACTCCGATTCTTCTTCTTTCCTGCTCGACCTCGGTGGTGTTTCTTCCCAGGAAAATCCCATTCCTTTTCCCGAAAGAGTCAAGGTTTTTATGTACGATCTCCCCCACAAGTTCACCTACGGCATCATCCAGCAGCACTCCCTCGCACGTGGTGGATCTCCCGTCCCTGAGATCACCACCCTTAACTACCCGGGTCACCAGCACATGCACGAGTGGTTCCTCTTCTCCGACCTCGCCCGGCCCCAATCCGACCGCCTTGGGTCCCCCGTCGTTAAAGTTACTGACCCGGAGGAAGCCGACCTTTTCTACGTTCCCGCCTTTTCTTCCTTGAGCTTGATTGTTAACGCGGGTCGTCCTCCTGGTTCCGCCTCGGGTTACAGCGATGAAGAAATGCAAGAACAGCTGGCGGAGTGGCTTACGGGGCAGGAGTATTGGAAGAGGAATAACGGGTGGGATCACGTCATTATTGCTGGGGATCCCAATGCGCTTTATCGGGTCGTGGATCGTGTCAAGAGTGCTGTTTTGCTAGTTTCCGATTTTGGGCGGCTTCGGCCAGATCAAGGGTCATTGGTGAAGGATGTCGTAATCCCTTATTCGCATCGGGTCAGTACTTACACAGGAGATTTTGGGGTGAAGGATAGGACGACCTTGCTCTTTTTCATGGGAAATCGGTATAGAAAAGAGGTAATAAATCGTTTATTGCAAAATGCTTTTGAAATCGATGTTCTTGTTGAGCAGGTTATGATACCATGTTGAATTTTAGTGCTATTTAGATTGGTATGGAATTGAAAGTTTTAGTTTGTTGAGGTTACAAGTATGGATATAGTAGTTAAGATGTAAACTCAGCTCAATTTGAGATTTAAATTAGGAAACCTAGGAGAAGAGTCAAAAATTTTGTTTTTGGAGTAATTACTAGCTTGTGCTTGCTTATACCCTGCTATAATTTGATCTAAAATTTGGTTGAGAATCATCTTGGAACTACTGTTTTCACCACCATCCTCAGATTGGGGCTTAAGTTTAACTTAAAATATTGCCATCTACATTTAACATAGACCTTGCAGTACTTCATGCTTATCACCAGTACTATTTTATTTGTCATAATTTGCTTTGTTGTCTTAGCCTACAGTTTCTGCTTTTGCTCTGAATATTTTTGTATCCTATCTAAAGCTGTACTGATAATTACGAAGCTTTTCCCTATTTTCTTAGCTTAGATACCTGTCCTTGACCTTTCTATTAAGAATTATAATACAGCTCCCTGGACACATGCTTGTTTGAAATCACATCCTATACTGAAGCAGATCTCGCATGATTGACTAGCATACCATGATCTATTGGTAATATCACTTGCAAGACAATAATTTTAGGTGGACTTATATTCCTTGTTTGTTGGTCCTATTATAAATGCAGGGAGGCAAAATCCGTGATTTGCTTTTCCAAATACTTGAAAATGAAGAGGATGTTGTGATAAAACACGGAACACAATCCAGGGAGAATCGAAGAGCTGCTTCACGGGGGATGCACACATCAAAGTTCTGTTTGAATCCTGCTGGGGATACTCCATCAGCTTGCAGACTCTTTGATTCTATAGTTAGCTTGTGTGTCCCTGTGATAGTCAGTGATAGCATTGAGTTGCCTTTTGAAGATATCATAGACTACAAAAAGTTTTCAGTATTTGTGGAAACTACAACTGCACTAAAACCAGGATATCTTGTTTCATTGCTGAGAAAAGTACCTGAACAGAAAATAATTGAATATCAGAAAGCAATGAAGGAGGTTTGTGCTATTTTCACTGCCCTTTTTCCTTTTTCCATTCATTATTTACTGCACTACTACTGAGAGATAAAATTTATCCAAGTACATCAATTCAATATAAATATACATTCATTTACACCTTGCAGTTTGTTTAGCAAATATCTCTGGTTAAAATTTCTTGGTAATGATATGGTTTTGATTTCAAAATTCTTGATCTTGTGGTTAGATGTGTATGGAAATCTATATATGGATTTGCAATCGATATTTGTTTTTAAGCAATTTCCATTGTTAAGAGTCATTGGTATCATTTTTCTGTCTGTTTCTGTGCTTGTGACTTGCAGCAGCATTTAGTCCCTTTTGTTTGTAAAAGGCACTAAGAGGAGTGTGGTAGTAAATTACATGCTCGGTTTTGATTTTTCATACGTTGTCATGCATCATCATCATCAAATAGTTGGCAGTAATCATAAAATCTCAAATTTGTGGATTCAGGTGAAGAGGTACTATGATTATACTCATCCAAATGGAACTGTTAATGAAATATGGCGGCAAGTATCGCAAAAGCTACCTCTGATCAAACTTATGATTAATAGAGACAAGCGGCTTGTTAAGAGGGAGTTGAGTGAACCCAATTGCTCATGTCTTTGTTCTAACCAGACAGGTACAAATTTTCTAGTCTCGCGTTAACATTCTTCATTGATTCAGCTTGCTATGTTTTCATTGTTCAATCTTTTTTCAAGGATTTATGCTTTAGAGATACTATGCTAATGCTAAACTACCTTTGGTGCAGGCTACTTACTGCTACCATAGCTTGGCCTTTCCCAGTTGTCATTCGTGTTGGAATTATTCTTTCAACTTTAGGTGCAGCTCTTCAAAGCTTGACTGGTGCCCCTCGTCTTCTTGCAGCAATAGCCAATGATGACATTCTTCCTGTTCTCAATTGCTTCAGAGTTGCAGATACCAGTGAGCCTCACATAGCTACTCTCTTTACTACCGTTATCTGTATGGGATGTGTTGTTATTGGGAATCTGGATCTTATCACACCAACTGTAACTATGTTTTTCCTTCTATGTTATTCGGGTGTGAACTTGTCTTGCTTCCTTTTGGATTTTTTAGATGCACCTAGTTGGCGTCCTAGGTGGAAATTTCACCATTGGCTCCTGTCTCTACTTGGAGCATTACTTTGTGTAGGTATGTTTCATTATATATAGTGCATTGTCGGGTTTAACATTGTGTCCCATTTAGTTGAGAAATTCCTGTATATTAGAATGCAAATTTTGCACTGTATTTAATTGGAGGCCAATTCTCACAGATGTTCTGTTTGCTTTTGTTTATTGCAGTGATAATGTTCTTGATTTCATGGCTATTCACTGTTGTTTCTCTAGCCCTTGCCAGCCTTATATATTATTATGTGAGCATTAAAGGAAAAGCTGGGGACTGGGGGGACGGTTTCAAAAGTGCATACTTTCAACTAGCCCTTCGTAGCCTTAGATCTCTGGGAGGTATTGTAATAACTGTGTGTATATGCATGTTCCACTTCTATTTTGTTCATATAGTCATGACTATGCCTCTTGTTTTCCTGTATTGGACCCTTTGTTTTGTTTTGCAGCAAAGCAAGTTCATCCAAAGAACTGGTGTCCCATTCCTCTCATATTCTGCCGGCCTTGGGGTAAGCTGCCAGAAAATGTACCTTGCCATCCAAAACTTGCTGATTTTGCCAACTGTATGAAGAAGAAAGGCCGTGGAATGTCCATTTTTGTAAACATTCTAGATGGAGACTATCATGAATGTGCTGAAGATGCCAAAGAAGCCTGCAAACAGCTTGATACCTACATTAACTACAAGAACTGTGAAGGTGTTGCAGAAATAGTCGTAGCAACCAATATGACTGAAGGCTTCCGTGGAATTGTGCAGACCATGGGTCTTGGCAACCTCAAGCCCAATATCGTAGTTGTGCGGTACCCGGAAATATGGCGTCGCGAGAACTTAAAAGAAATCCCAACCAGATTTGTTGGTATAATTAATGACTGTATTGTAGCAAACAAGGCAGTTGTCATTGTCAAAGGCCTCGATGAATGGCCAAATGAGTATCAAAGGCAATACGGTAGCATCGATCTGTATTGGATTGTAAGAGATGGTGGTCTCATGCTTCTTCTGTCACAACTTCTTCTTACGAAAGAGAGCTTTGAGAGCTGTAAGATTCAGGTCTTCTGCATTGCGGAGGAAGATTCAGATGCAGAGAGCCTCAAAGCTGACGTGAAGAAGTTCCTATACGATCTTCGGTTGCAAGCCGAAGTGATTGTTATAACGATCAAGTCATGGGATGTAGAGGGTGGATCTCAGCAAGATGACTCAATAGAAGCATTCAATGATGCTCGGAAACGGGTAGCTAGTTACTTGGAAGAACTAAAGGAAGCAGCAAAAAGAGAAGGAACCCCATTGATGGCTGATGGAAAGGCTGTAGTTGTGGATGAGCAACAAGTGGAGAAGTTTCTGTATACAACCCTGAAGCTGAATACGACAATATTAAGATATTCTAGAATGGCAGCAGTGGTACTTGTAAGCTTACCACCACCTCCCATCAACCACCCAGCCTACTGCTACATGGAGTATATGGATTTGTTGGTAGGAAATGTGCAGAGGCTTTTAATGGTAAGAGGATATCGCAGAGATGTTGTAACTCTATTCACTTAGTTTTCCCCAGGATTATATATATTTATATCATCAGTGTAATTTGTGTTTACTGTTCATATAGGTGCTTTTTACCCTTCTTTCTTGTAGTCAAAAAAGTGTTACATAACATTCCTTCTCTTAATCCATTCTATTTCTATTTCCTATTGACGACAACTTGTTGCTTCTTTACTGCATAAAGGAGAAAAACAAAGAAAAAAATTTCCGAGTTTCCATTTCTTATGGTATAATAATTCAATCGAGAATCAAGTTTGTGTATTATTTTTGACATTTTGTTGCCTTTTTATCTTGTTTCCTTTGCACTTTTGCAGTTTATGGTTAGGTTCACTTTGAAATTCCAACTATGGGGCTCAAAGCCCGTTTCACATAGTTGCCAACTTGGGCTATCTGCAATTCTGCATTCCCACTCTGACAGACCATGCAATTTTCTTTAACTAATATCTATAAATTTAAGATAAATAAATATAAAAGTGGGAGAAGATTAGGGCAGGCCGCAACACTCATATTAGTTGACGAAATGGAAATGTTATATTAAATTCCTTACTTTGGGCGTTTGTTTACGTTCCATACTCCAAATACTACAACTTGGTTTAGTGGGTAAAATTACTATAAAAGTAATTGGATTATATTTTGCCCTTCTATTAAAATAATAAATAATTTATTTTTTTATATTAAATTAAAAGATAAATTAATTATTCTGTTAAAATTTCATCCTTCTACTTAATTATTACGTCAAATTTTAACAATAAAAATAAAAAATTAATATAAAAATATCAATTTATCCTTTAATTAAACATATAAAAATTAATTTATTATTTTTAAATAAAAAATTATTAATATATCCCATAATTCTATTAAACCTACCTCTCTACGTGTCTCTTTCCCTATCTTTTTCTTTAGTATTTAAAGATATTCAATTTATACGATAATTATGGGGATGAAGTTGCCGGATTTGAAATTGTGAAATCAGCTGCCTTTTGTCCTGTTTTCACATTAATCAAGTCAACACCTCCATTTCCCACCAACAATATCCCTTACTATCATCTAATAATTTTATTAGAAGATAACAAGGTCTTCTTTCCAATGACATGTACATTTGACTTTTTTTTATATTGAATTAAGCGTATTAGAGTTAAAAAGAAATTTAAGAGATTATATAGCATAAGCAGAATCCGTATAAAATTATACTTCCTCTATTTCAGTTTGATTAGTATAAGATTTTTTAATATTTAGATAGATATAATCAAAATTATCTTATATTATTCCATTTTTAATATTAGTAAGTAATTTTTTTTCGAAATGATTTTTAGGTAAAATCTATGTATTATTTTACATTTTCATTATCAACATTAGATTTAACAGTATGCAGAGATTACTACGTGAATTAAACCAACCAACTCCTTTTATTTATTAACGAATGAAGAGTCTAAATAACAAAATTTTGCGAGTAAAGATCGGAGGTAAGGTGTAGATCAATTAGCAGCTCGACGTGTAAGATCAGAACAAATACAAAAATAACGTCCAAATACATTACGTTACCGAGTATATAGCCCAAATACGTGCTTGCTTCTTCCACAATTGCTCTTCGTTCGTTGTTACCTTATATTCACCATCACCATCACCATCACCATCACCATCACCATCACCATTCACCAGAAACAAGAAAAGGTAACAGTGTCTCTCAGAACTTGATAGCCAGCTGTCTGTTGACTCTCGTTATTAACCGTAAACAGCCTGTATCTTCTTCACTCTTACACCCAACACCCAATATAAATACACTTCTCACACCTTCACGTGCTGTCCCAGATTTCCCGCCTTCAACACCTCTTTCTTTCTTCCTTCCTTCTTCTTATACTGTACCATCGCCGGCGACCCATTAAATTCTTGTCTAACACAGGTTATCATCCGTTTTGGATCTTTGTCCAAGTAATATTTTGATTTTGATAGTTATGCTTTTGCTGATTCCTTTAATTATTATATAATTTATTATAGTGTGGATGCGTTTTGGGAGTACTTTTAGCACTCTTAATAAAGATGTGATTTGGATTTGGAGTCCAAATCTTTCTCATTGTCTTACAAAACTAATTATAAAATCTCTTACTCTTGTCTCTTTGGGTTTCATTTTTAAGAAGATCCTGTTTCATCGAGGTGTGTATATATATTTTCTGTTTGGTTTATGAGCAAGTGTGAGAAAATTAATTGATATTTTTTTCGCCTTTTTGATTAAAATTTTGTGGTGGAAAATAGGATGGGGTTGGACGGTCCAACTGGAAACGAAGGTGTGAGGAGACGAGGATGTTCATGCACCAAAGATGATTTTCTTCCAGAGGAGTCATTTAAGAGCTGGGGTAATTATGTCCAAGCACTCCAGCAAACTCCGGAAAGGTTTATGGATCGGGTATTCACCCGATCACTTGACTCAACGGAGCTCCATGAAATCAAGGCTCGGAGCCAGCATGAAATGAAGAAGACCCTCTCCTGGTGGGACCTCATATGGTTCGGAATCGGAGCCGTCATCGGCGCCGGCATTTTCGTACTTACCGGACTCCAAGCTAGAGAAGTTTCAGGCCCCGCTGTGGTTATATCCTACGTGGTGTCCGGTATCTCGGCCATGCTTTCTGTATTTTGCTACACTGAATTCGCTGTTGAAATCCCTGTTGCAGGTAAGATATAAGTAAAATTTTGATCTTAAATTTAACTGGGATTTATATTTATCATTTTAAAATCTCTAATATAGAATTCCCAAATTTTTTTCCAATTTGTTTGGATAATTGCTGGAATTCGACTTTATCTGTATAAACTTTGAGGAATCTAAAAAAATAGCTGTAAAGAATCTGGCTGAATATTCAGTATCCGTCCATTTTCGGCATGTAGTGTAGGAAAGTTGACTTTTTGACTTTTCATGGAAAAAAAAAGGCAATTTGCTAGCTAGGAATGGGACCCAGATAGTGTATGAAATGTCCTACTTTGATAAGAACCCTTACACATTAACATTATCGACTACAAAGTGTTCTTTTACCAGTAAACTACCAGCTGTAGTCATAATCTTTGACTAATGTTTGTAAAATCTTTATTTATATAGTTATAATATGTTTAATTATATGCCAAGCTTGATACCATAAAATGGGATTCACATTTCATTGAATGGGATTTGGATTACAAGTTTTGGATATTGATTCACGGGAATACACATGACTTGGCAAATTTGCAAAATTTACCTTTTCAGGTGGCTCATTTGCCTACCTTAGAGTGGAGTTGGGTGATTTCATGGCCTTCATTGCTGCCGGTAACATTCTCTTGGAGTATGTTATTTCAGGTGCTGCGGTGGCTCGGTCATGGACTTCCTATTTTGCCACACTCTGCAATCACAAACCCGAAGATTTCCGCATCATAGTCCACAGCATGTCCGAGGATTATGGCCATCTTGATCCTATTGCAGTTGTTGTTGTTTGTGTCATCTGTGTCCTTGCTGTACTTAGCACCAAGGGCTCATCACGCTTCAATTACATTGCTTCCATCATCCATGTTATAGTCATTCTCTTCATAATCATTGCTGGTTTCTCGAAAGCGGATGCCAAAAACTATAGTGACTTTATGCCCTTTGGCATTCGTGGAGTCTTCAAGTCTTCGGCTGTGCTTTTCTTTGCTTATGTTGGTTTCGATGCTGTTTCAACGATGGCCGAAGAGACTAAGAACCCTGCTCGTGATATCCCTATTGGTCTTGTTGGATCCATGGTAATAACCACAGCTGCATATTGTTTGCTTGCTGTAGCATTGTGCTTAATGCAACCGTTCCGTGAGATTGATGTGGATGCCCCATTTTCAGTAGCATTTGAAGCTGTTGGGATGTCATGGGCTAAATACATTGTTGCTGCCGGTGCATTGAAAGGCATGACAACCGTTTTACTCGTTAGTGCCGTTGGTCAAGCACGATATCTCACACATATTGCACGAACCCACATGATGCCACCATGGCTAGCACAAGTGAATCCCAAGACTGGAACACCAATTAATGCTACCATTGTCATGCTTTCCGCAACAGCAATTATTGCTTTCTTCACAGAACTTGATATTCTTGCCAATCTTCTATCGATATCAACATTATTCATCTTCATGCTTGTGGCCCTGGCGCTTCTTGTTCGTCGTTATTACGTCAGTGGTGAGACAACTACAGCAAACCGCAACAAACTAGTTGCTTGCATTGTGCTTATTCTTGCATCTTCAATCGCAACAGCTGCTTACTGGGGTCTGAGTGACAACGATGATTGGATTGCTTACGTGATTACCGTGCCAACTTGGTTCTTAGCTACTCTAGCACTTCATGTTGCTGTTCCTCGTGCTAGGAATCCAAAACTCTGGGGTGTACCGTTGGTACCATGGTTGCCATCGGCTTCCATTGCTATAAACATATTCCTACTAGGGTCAATAGACGGGGCATCCTTCGCAAGGTTCGGTATATGGACTGTTGTGCTGCTGTTGTACTATTTCTTCTTTGGATTACATGCGTCATACGATACAGCAAAGAATAAGATGGGAGATGGTTTGAAGAAAGTGGAAGAAGGTGTTAAAGTTTCTTCGGAGGCCCAATGAGTTGCCGTTTAAATTACAAAATGGTAGCAAACCAGCAATTCTCCTCTTAGCGTTCCACTAGTTTCTTCAATACTTCACTCATCAGTGTGCAGATCTTTTGTTTTTTCTGTGAATATCTTTGGTTGAATTTTATATTTCCTCGAAGAAAAATGTGTTTGATCTTTGAACATTGTACTCAAACATGCATTCCAAAATTTTGAACACAAGAAATTAAGATCTGCAGAAAATTTGTGAATGAAGTTAGTAGTAGTACTTGATTAGTGTTTTAACCTTACTCTTCGATCTGTTTGGTTTGGATTCACCTTGCGAAATTATGCAAACAGGTAGGTGGCAGATGAACTTATGGATTATGATCCACCGTTTTTATTAACCATATGAAAATAATTGAACAGTGTTTAAATTAGAATTTTTGCAATGCATATATTTTGCTTATATAAGATTGTTATAAGGTAAGGTCAAAGGTGCGGCTGAAGAGTGAGGATCCTTAACCTAAATCAAAGGCTGAAACGCCAATGAAAACTAGAAAGCCAACAACATCAGCAGCAAGGGGATCCTCTTCTTCTTCACCTCCTTCCCAAACTCTTCCTTTATTTTCCAATATGCCCCGAAAATCTTCTCTTTTCAAACACACCCTTATTGCTACCGTCTTCTTCCTCCTCGCCATCTATGCCTTCTTCTCCACTTTCTTCCACACTCCTCTTCCCCCCTCCGATTCCAACTCTGATTCTTCTTCTTTCCTGCTCGACCTCGGTGGTGTTTCTTCCCAGGAAAATCCCATTCCTTTTCCCGAAAGAGTCAAGGTTTTTATGTACGATCTCCCCCACAAGTTCACCTACGGCATCATCCAGCAGCACTCCCTCGCACGTGGTGGATCTCCCGTCCCTGAGATCACCACCCTTAACTACCCGGGTCACCAGCACATGCACGAGTGGTTCCTCTTCTCCGACCTCGCCCGGCCCCAATCCGACCGCCTTGGGTCCCCCGTCGTTAAAGTTACTGACCCGGAGGAAGCCGACCTTTTCTACGTTCCCGCCTTTTCTTCCTTGAGCTTGATTGTTAACGCGGGTCGTCCTCCTGGTTCCGCCTCGGGTTACAGCGATGAAGAAATGCAAGAACAGCTGGCGGAGTGGCTTACGGGGCAGGAGTATTGGAAGAGGAATAACGGGTGGGATCACGTCATTATTGCTGGGGATCCCAATGCGCTTTATCGGGTCGTGGATCGTGTCAAGAGTGCTGTTTTGCTAGTTTCCGATTTTGGGCGGCTTCGGCCAGATCAAGGGTCATTGGTGAAGGATGTCGTAATCCCTTATTCGCATCGGGTCAGTACTTACACAGGAGATTTTGGGGTGAAGGATAGGACGACCTTGCTCTTTTTCATGGGAAATCGGTATAGAAAAGAGGTAATAAATCGTTTATTGCAAAATGCTTTTGAAATCGATGTTCTTGTTGAGCAGGTTATGATACCATGTTGAATTTTAGTGCTATTTAGATTGGTGTGGAATTGAAAGTTTTAGTTTGTTGAGGTTACAAGTATGGATATAGTAGTTAAGATGTAAACTCAGCTCAATTTGAGATTTAAATTAGGAAACCTAGGAGAAGAGTCAAAAATTTTGTTTTTGGAGTAATTACTAGCTTGTGCTTGCTTATACCCTGCTATAATTTGATCTAAAATTTGGTTGAGAATCATCTTGGAACTACTGTTTTCACCACCATCCTCAGATTGGGGCTTAAGTTTAACTTAAAATATTGCCATCTACATTTAACATAGACCTTGCAGTACTTCATGCTTATCACCAGTACTATTTTATTTGTCATAATTTGCTTTGTTGTCTTAGCCTACAGTTTCTGCTTTTGCTCTGAATATTTTTGTATCCTATCTAAAGCTGTACTGATAATTACGAAGCTTTTCCCTATTTTCTTAGCTTAGATACCTGTCCTTGACCTTTCTATTAAGAATTATAATACAGCTCCCTGGACACATGCTTGTTTGAAATCACATCCTATACTGAAGCAGATCTCGCATGATTGACTAGCATACCATGATCTATTGGTAATATCACTTGCAAGACAATAATTTTAGGTGGACTTATATTCCTTGTTTGTTGGTCCTATTATAAATGCAGGGAGGCAAAATCCGTGATTTGCTTTTCCAAATACTTGAAAATGAAGAGGATGTTGTGATAAAACACGGAACACAATCCAGGGAGAATCGAAGAGCTGCTTCACGGGGGATGCACACATCAAAGTTCTGTTTGAATCCTGCTGGGGATACTCCATCAGCTTGCAGACTCTTTGATTCTATAGTTAGCTTGTGTGTCCCTGTGATAGTCAGTGATAGCATTGAGTTGCCTTTTGAAGATATCATAGACTACAAAAAGTTTTCAGTATTTGTGGAAACTACAACTGCACTAAAACCAGGATATCTTGTTTCATTGCTGAGAAAAGTACCTGAACAGAAAATAATTGAATATCAGAAAGCAATGAAGGAGGTTTGTGCTATTTTCACTGCCCTTTTTCCTTTTTCCATTCATTATTTACTGCATTACTACTGAGAGATAAAATTTATCCAAGTACATCAATTCAATATAAATATACATTCATTTACACCTTGCAGTTTGTTTAGCAAATATCTCTGGTTAAAATTTCTTGGTAATGATATGGTTTTGATTTCAAAATTCTTGATCTTGTGGTTAGATGTGTATGGAAATCTATATATGGATTTGCAATCGATATTTGTTTTTAAGCAATTTCCATTGTTAAGAGTCATTGGTATCATTTTTCTGTCTGTTTCTGTGCTTGTGACTTGCAGCAGCATTTAGTCCCTTTTGTTTGTAAAAGGCACTAAGAGGAGTGTGGTAGTAAATTACATGCTCGGTTTTGATTTTTCATACGTTGTCATGCATCATCATCATCAAATAGTTGGCAGTAATCATAAAATCTCAAATTTGTGGATTCAGGTGAAGAGGTACTATGATTATACTCATCCAAATGGAACTGTTAATGAAATATGGCGGCAAGTATCGCAAAAGCTACCTCTGATCAAACTTATGATTAATAGAGACAAGCGGCTTGTTAAGAGGGAGTTGAGTGAACCCAATTGCTCATGTCTTTGTTCTAACCAGACAGGAATCATCGACTCCTTAGGATAAACATAAACTTTTGCTGACCCTTTGAAGTTCATTTCATATGTCAAATGTCTGTCCAAGTTGGAAGATTCGCCGGTGGAGCGTGCAGGCAGGCTTTTGAGGAATAATTTATTATATTATTACACCCATTTGCCTTCGCCTTTAGGATGTTTGTCTTCAGCTGGCAGAGCTATTGAAATTTGCCTTTGCATGAAGACTTTCTTGCATACATTGTTGTGGAGTATGTTTGGAATTTTAGTTATAGTTTTATTTGTAATTTGATTTGTACATGTTAGAAATACAGTACGTCTATATATACAACAGCTATGCTTAATTCTTTTCCTACAGTCTGCAGTCTTCGTTATACTAGGATTCAAATAACCCCAATGACTCCACAGTGGAAGTGGGGCGACTTTAAATGGGTTTTCTTCATAATAAGGCAAAGTTCATATTAGTCACGTTCCCCTAAATTATCTTATACTTTCATTCAGTTCTTCCTTCGGCAACTAATGACAAAACCATACGACTAACTTTTTCACCATAAGTGACATAATTAAAAATTTTGGGACCAGACGGAAATTTATGTAGTTCAAAATCATTTATCAAAGAAAATAACATCAATTGTTGTACATTGTCTTACGAAAAAAGGAGAGATAAAGAGCTGGATGGCAACATTTTGATGCCACCATCACCTTCGTCGTTGTATTCAAATCAAACTCGCTTACAATATCTCAATTCAACAATTTTATTGTAAAACTAAAATCCAACCGTTGTTTGTCAACTGATAATTCTGAGTTCAAATCAGTATACCATATGTAAGGATAACTAAAAACATCAAATTTTCATAACAATTGTGCAGGCCAAGAGCTGACCAAACAAAATCCTACAATCATTTAACAAAAGAAATGAGACTTCAAAACATTTTCTTCCTTGTTTCATTGCTTTCCTTTCAGCCCATATTTCTCCTGAATCACCACTCTCTCTGGGGAAAAAAAACAAGAGCGAAATTCACCATCCAGCAATTGAAACCATCATTTGTTAATTGTTATAGACAAGCTTTCCTGATAACAAATAAACCCCACTCAACCAATCAACCATTACAATCGAATAGCCAAGCAACAAAATGTGGGAGATTGAGTCTTCCATATCACTGAACAAACAAAAGAAACAACTTTGCTTACATTAAGCTAACCTATTGTCTTAAGCCTCAACATGTCATCAATCTAGTACCGCAGACACAAAGCTTGGTAAGTGATGATATGGAGACCTTTGCTGATCACATAGGCAAGTTATTAGATTGCTAGGAGATGGATAAAATTAGTCTGATAAAGAATGCATGAATGTATTGCGGGCGAAAAACTTACGGACTCATTCATAAAATCATAAACCCAAAACTTCAAACTGGTTTCTTTGGAAAATTCCCTACTTCAACACTACTATATTACTAAATCTAGTTCATACATAATGAAAATTTTGCCTAATCTAGAAAGAGAGAAACCTGGGAGATGTAATGTTCTCATTTCTAAACAAACTAGAGTTAGGTAGAGTCTTACCGAAATGAGATGTGATCTTTGGTTGCAAATGCTTATTTTTTGACCTTCTTTTTTGCAGGCTCAGCCTTGCTCCTCAAATGTTTTCTTTTACGAGTTAAGGCAAACTCGCCAAACTTATGACCAACCTTGCCTTCAGTGATCTTGCAGCGAACAAAATTTTTCCCATTGTAAATCCGTACAGTTTGATCAACGAATTCGGGCAAAATGGTAGATCTACGCGAATAAATCTTCCTGTTTGATAAAAGACTTTTATTGTTCTTCGCCTTTGCCAAGAATGCATCCACAAACGGAAGCCTCGCTAGAGATGGTTGTCTCGTATCCGATGAAACTGAAACCAAAAGTTATTCCCCTTATTCATATCAAATTAGAACTAACGAAAAAATAAAACAAACACTGGTGCAATCGAATGAGAGCTGATAATACCTGAGGATGAGGAACACAAGGTTCTTGAAATCTGAGAGAAAATTGAGGTTGGCGTGCTGCGAATTGGAGGATTGGCATGTGGAATCAAAGTTACGTTGTTTTCCAGAGATGAAACCGATCGGAAATTGAAGGCCTGCCGAAGAACAAATAATTTCCCTCCCATTTTCTTTGTCGTCGATTCTCTCTACCGATCCAATACCTTTCTCAGTGAAAGTAGGGTTTATCGTCCTTCAGAAAACAAGACACAAGCCCCTTAGAAGGCTTCATATGGATCCATACAGATGGGTTTCCAACTACTGTCGAAACCCAATTTCTAAAGGTCACTGTAAACCAAGTCGACCATAGTGCCTCTCCATGCAGTCATGGAGAACTGAACCAAAATGGCCAGCTTTTAAAACCCAACTCACCTATTCGCTCCAAGCTTTCTTAATATAGGCCTCTATAGCAAAGTCCACGCTCAGATATGTAGGTCAATGGGCACCCTTTTGATGGGCCCATATGAGCTCTAGCTCTTTGTTTTCTTGACTTCCCGTTCTAGGGCTTTTGCACAAAAAGAGCTCAATGGGTCGGAGTTAAAATTCGGCCTTTAATGTAAGGAAGGAATCTTTAATCCTTATGGTATATAGCGTGAATGAAAATAGCAGTTGAGAGCAACCTATCGAAATTGACATATATATAATCGAGAATCTGCAAACTGCAAAGAACACTGCCCCATGCAAAATGCTAACAGACACTAGACAAAACATATCAGGCTATAGCAGATACTATGGTCCTCTCCCTCTGCCTCTCTTCTTCCAAGATGCATCCATCCATCCTCTTTAGTTTACTTGGTCTCTGTTCTCAACATATGAATTATATATTCATTCATTAGGTGAACCCTGCGGGATTAAATCCGTTTAATTAAGCTATTTGGGTAACTATTGAAGACTACTGGTTTCAACTGACGCAGTATGCAGAAGGAGAGGATACAGTCCACCCAGAGATAAGAAAAGCGAATAAAATAAAATAAACGATTTGGTGGTGACTAGTGATGCCTATAATCTATGAATCTGACGCATACCAAGCATCACCTTCCATTGAGTTGACTATCCATTCTGACACTCTTCATGCCCTTTCCCATGTTGCCACCTTGTGTTTCTCTAATTCTTTAATCTCAAGTAAGAGCCAAAATTAATAATAATAACCTACATTGTACAACTAAACCTCGAGATTCTTTTAACTTCTAATTATTACCAACACTTTTGACTTCATTCATTCATTTTAAAATATTAAGTAAAATGGTTTTACATATTCCCTAGAATTACAGCTCAAGAGTTGAAGATTTGTGCTGCTGATCCAAGTTCAAAGATTTCACCTCGATGGAGCCATCAAACACCACTGCCACTTGACTTCAATCAATCTTTAACTTAAGGCGATAGTCCAAATAAACCACAGCTCTCAACCCAACAAATTCTCTAAAATATTACTAGTACAGTTGTATAAGCATCTGTTGACAAATAGCTTTGTTAAAACAAAATACCCAAAGTCAAAACTCCAAAATATTTAATTAGCTAGAAAGGATCATCTAACCCTTACTTAGTTGGTCCCCATCCTCTTAGTTCCTCCATCAAACCTCTTTTTTTTCTTTAATTTGAAATCTCACTTTGCTATTTAGGTATTATACCTGTTTACATCACCATTACCAATTGAAGAACGACAAGTAAACAAAACCCACCATATTTATTATGAAACCCAAAACAACCCTATATGTATACCCTCTCTTGTCGTTATCTCATTTTCAACCTTTCTTTTTCCCTTGTTTTTTTTTGCATGAATGACCTTTTAAAATGAAATTGGGATGGCAAAGGCCGGGGCCAAGGGCGGGTGATGAAGGAGTAATGAACCGAATATCCACGTGGTAGGCATGAAGAGGATGCCACGCGGGGGTGGGGTGGGGACAGCTATTCGATGGCTTTATGTTGGGATGAGGGTCGATCTATCTCTAGACTCCTAGACAAAGGCGGAGACAACGCTTTTAAGCCAGCCGGTAGAGCTGCCTGGTTGGCAGGTGGTCACATGGACACCCCCCCATGTGTTGTCAATACTCTCCACCCCATTATTGTTAGTATTTTAGACCAACACCTTTCCTTCTACTTAATAAATCAAACTCCCTATAACCATATATGTCAAATCTGCTATATGCTTTCAACATCATATTTTGGGATAAATATGCTAATCGAAAATGACACCAGTTTGTTACAGAACATAATATCATCAGTATTTGTGATTTCTGATTTATCGATTTTGATTAAAAATCCAACATTTTACTAATATGCTACGCATGTAAATTTTTTTTCTATTAAATAATAATATTTTAACACAAATAAAGATGAAAATAAATTATAAGGATGACACGCATAAATCGAGAAATGGTATTTTTTTTCATGAGGAAATGATTCTTGGCCGGATATATTTGACAGGGTTCTTAGGAGTGGCAGAGGAAGATCTCTTTCTTCAACTTTTTTTAGGCTGGCCTGGCTTGGTGTGTATAGAAGGCTTCATCAAAGTTTGCCTACATTGGTTCAGGTTATTTTCAAAGAAATTAAAGGAGTTGTGAGGAATATATTAACTAGATGTAAGTCAATTTTGAATGTTTACTTGACAAGAGAATGAGTGCTTAATGCAATTACTGTACATTAAGTTTGTAGTGTTTTTTTATGGATGACTAAAAATTCTTACTTACCAAAAAAAAGGAATAGGCGATAAAGTTATGGTTAAATTAGTGGGAACGCTTGAAAATTAAGAAAAAGAGGAAGACGTGTATAAACGGCGTAAGAGGCGCGTGGGAATAGAATGTTTGTGAAAATGATCCTTCTTCTACAACCTCGGCATTTGCAAAAAAATAAAATAAAACTCGTTACCCCTTTTACACGCCTTTTGGCTCTAGATTTCAACTAAAATTATTATCATTTTCATTTTATATATTTAAGAACAAGAAAACTAATATGAACTGAATTAAAAATTAAAAAATTAAAATGATAAAGAGAGAAAGAAAAAGAATATATCTGGGAGATGCCGATGATGTGTTAGGCTTAATTTTGCATGATCATAATTGGCTTTGCCTCACACCGGATTCTTTACTTGCCACAGGATGTTTATCCTACTCTGTCAAAGCGGCGCTGGCCCATATTTTGTGGGTCCCTCCTGATATGAACCGAAGTAGTTCATGGATTTAGAGTCGATTTAAAAAAATGATTTATTTTATTGCTGACTCGACTTAAAATAATTAAATTTAAGCTTAACTTAAAATAGATTTAATTTATTAATTCGTCTAACATAAGATTTTTTTATGTTTCCATTATAATTAGAATTATTAATATAGTTTTTTTTATAGAACTAACATTTGGTAACTATTTTTCATTTTGATATCTAATTTTTCTATTTGATCTATCTCTATTAATCGTATAACTTGTTAGCTTTTTTCAAATCGGCTCTTGAACTCTAATTTTAATAGTGTAATAATGTGACATTCTAAGAGAGAGTTTAGTCATCGCATTCAAAAGAATTCAAGTTCAAGGATCAAATTGGAAAAAATTGTCAAGTTTTTGAGACTATTGTATACCAAAAAGGTTCAAGGACCAAGTTTGAAAAAATTTCTAAATTTAGGGGCTAAATATTGTTTTTCCCTTTTAACATTTTTCCGGTTACTGTTCTTGTATTAGAAAGGAAATTGATTACATTCGAAATTAAGTAAATTCAAATTTATTTGGTAGACAAACTCTCTTAAAAGATATTTTCATTGTTTATAAACTTAATTTTGAAATTTTACTAATTTATGTACGTTAAATGGTCAACATATGGATTCGCATCAAACATAAAATGTATATGTAAGAACATTACACGTAAATTGTGTGTAATATTCTACTTGTATCTCTTTGGATGATAAAATGAAATTATCCATTGGGAAGTTTAACACACAAATAATTGCCCTCATTGAGAAGTAAAAACAATGGCATGACGCAAGGGTCAAATGCTGAACTTGTTCCCGAAGGCTCCAGACAGCGACTAGTATATCAAAATTCACGTTTTCCCCTTTGTCAAAAAGGTGGGAAGATTATTTATTACAAACTCACTTTACGAGCAGAACATAATCAACCCTACTCACCGGCCTAATGGTAAAACATGTCGTAATGTATTGCGGGGTTGAATATCTTAAACGATTGTCGAAATCCACCTTGTAATTTGGAAATCATTCTCCATTAAACCCTGCTATATGGTTATTTAATTAATGACTTAAACTGTCCTTATTATCCAACATTTCATGTTTGGAGATAAGGTTGATAATTATGTTAATCATTTATGTATCATTGGTCTTCTTCTACTTTTTCTAGTAGCTGCCCTTCCTACTTGTTTCTAGTAAAACTATACATAGATGAGTAGGGGTAGTAAAGTAAGGTGCAAAGTCGTTAGATGTTATTATCCAACTGAGATTAATATGTACCTTTCTCTTGTAGTTTTGTGGCACACAAATTCCTCTTTACACGACTTGAACTTTTTCTTATTAATTTTTCGCCAAATATATATATTTTTTTGCAAAATATGTTCAAACACGCCCAGCACATACCATTGTACCTTATATCTACTTACATAATTCAAGACAAAAATGTTAATGTACTAACATTTTGATTGGACCTAACACTAATTGTAATTGTCCTAAAAAGGAAAAAAAACCAAGTGTAGATTATTAAAATAAATGGAGAAGATAAATGAAAAAGTTTTAATAATTTGGTGCAATTTGTTTTTCGCTACACCTTTTGCTATAATTGTAACTCAATTCTTTGTGGAGATGAAAATATGATTAACATAATGATGTGGGTAATCATTCACCACGAGATATAATAAATAATTTTACCAGTACTTGGACTTAAGGTTTCGCTGCGGTCCAATTTTTTGGTAACGAGTCAAAAGTAATTATGATTGGATGCTTCTTGTACTTTGAATTAACAAAAGTGATCAGAAAGAGTCGACTAATCAACCCCATAAAATTGTAATTCATTCATTATCTTGTTATATTTACGTAATTGGGTATGAGCGGAGCAGACAGAACATGTGGCGCAAACGACGCCGTTGAGTTTCTCAGAAGAAATCGAAGGCGGTTGACTGTTCTTCGCTCTTTGGTTGGTAATACGACGCCGTTGATTGCCGCCTTAACCCAGGAATCTCCGGCGGCGTAACCGACCTTATGAGCGCGAAATTCAGTGCTTTAAAAAAAGGATGCGTTTTGACGTCGGCAGCACCGCGTTTGGATCCCAAGCGAGCGTTGGGGTCCTTGTTCAACAAGCCGGAAATGAGGTCACGCGCGTGGTGCTCAAGAAGGGAGGAAGGCGAGTGGGTTGGGAAAGCTAGAGGTTTTTTTACGATGTTGCGCAGCGTAAGCTCGTTGGATGGAGCCGCAAAAGGTGTACGGCCGTAGATCATCTCGTAGATGAAGATCCCGAAAGACCACCAGTCAACGGCATTACCGTGGGACCCACCGGAGGCAACCTCTGGTGACACATACTCGTGGGTCCCGACAAAGGAACGCGATCGGGCAGCCACAGGCTCCGCCACGAAGAATGGCTTACTTTGTGCGAGTGTTTCGATCTTCGACCGTAGTAACCTTCGGAAGAGGCGGGCGAGTCGGGTTGGTTGCGGACGGTTGCAGGACTGGTTTTGTGGCGGCATTGGGTCTGGTGAAGATGATGGAGATTCAACGGCTGGGATCGCGTCTGAGCAAAGTGAAAGGTCGAAATCTGAGAGCATGATGTGACCATCTGATCTGACTAGAACGTTTTCCGGTTTTAGGTCTCTGTAGATAATACCCAGCATGTGAAGGTACTCTAGAGCTACCAGAACCTCAGCTGCATAAAATCTGGAAAACAAACCACACAATAAATTATTAACTTAAAAGAAGTCGTTTTGCAATTGAAACGAAATCATGCAAAACGGTATGAGAAATTTTTCGCAGCTACCAAACATGAGAACAAAAGAAATTGATGACAAGCGCAATTCTTATTGCTGCTTGCATGGCAAATTGACAATGACATGGATCCAGAAAATAGGATGATAGCAAATTTTTTATGAACAAGTTGGTAAATTAGAAATAAAACAAAGTTTACAAGGCGACATGTAGAACAAATCTAAGGAAGATCATGTATAATTGTTATCACTTTCAAACTTTAGAGCAGCCAAAAAAAAAGTGATAAGGTTTATTATTGGTGGTGGCTTTGCATAGCTGAAACAAACAGAGATTAGAATAAGTCTGGCTATGGGTTTGCAACACAAGGACACAGACACCCAGATTAAAGCATGCAATAAATATCAATGTAATATCAATGGAGTTAGGACTCAAAAAATCTGTGAGCTATGGAAGTAGTAGAAAAAAATGGTACCTTGCGGAGTTCAAAGAGAAGCGTTTTTGAGGTTGTTTATGTCTAAGAGAATGCAGGTCACCCCCTGAACAGTACTCCATAACTATGCAAGAGAAATTAGAAGCTTCAAACTCAGCGTACAAAGTAGGCAAAAATGGATGATCCAGCATCTTCAGGATCTTTTTCTCCATCTCAGCACGGTGAGCTTTTTTCTTCATTACCAACACTTCCTTATCCACCACCTTCATCGCATAACAACATTTTTCATCCACGTCGGCCAGCCGGCAGAGGTAGACAGTTCCAATGTCGCCGGAACCTATGTGGCGTAAGAGTCTAAAATCACGGAACGTGAGGCCGGTTTTGCGGGCGAAGGTGACGGATCGGATAGCGGAGTAAGCGAAGTCGGAAGATCGGTGAGGTTTGAGAGAAAGGTTTTCTGGGTTGGTCCTAGATGTTGGAAGAAGCTCAAAAGAGAGACGACTAAAACTGCTACAGCTTTCACTACTCATTGAACTTTGACTCGATGAATTCCTTGTTTCTGAACTCAACTCACTTTCTGACTTGCGTTTGTACTCGAACATTTTATGTTCCTCACCCTGATTTGCTCACTGGTTTCTCTCTAGAGAGAAGAAACAAAAAATCTGTGAACAAGAACAAGTCAGCGGTGGGTGAAAGCAATGAACTTTGAACCTTTTTTTTTTATTGATGAGGATATAGTAAATCGAATCAGATGCCAATATATAAAGGAGAGCCGAAGGGAAGAGCCAATGAGTTGAAGAAAAAAAAGGAAATCGCAGCGAGTTTGAAGGGAGAGATGGGGTGCCCAGGGAACAAAAAATGAAGAGAGAAAAAAAACATAGAAGAAATAAGGATTGCACTTGCAAAAAAAAAGGGATTAAATGCACATACTGAAAGCAGCAGAGGCAGAACAGGCTTTTTTGTTATAGGGGCTGGCTGGGACCTGAAAATTAGGATCTCTGAACAATACCCAGTCCGTACGCAGGAAGATCATCGACCCTAAACCAACTAAACAAATGAAGAAGAAGCCTTTTTGGACTTTCTTTGGTTTCTTTTTTTTGGTTAGCTTTGAGAGAAGAAAGGCAAATGGAACTGAGAGAGGGGGGGTTGGTTGGTTAGGGGTATTTATGCTTTGTCAATGTACGGACACGGAGATTATACGAGGCTGTAATTAGCGGTTAATAACTTTTATTACGCCATCAACTTGGTCTAGGGTTACAATGACATACATACATGTGAGTGTGAAATTTTGAAATAGGAGATTTTACTGTTTACCTATAAGATGAGGCTATAACGTTTTCCTGTGGTAAAACTGGTAGACCCTGATAGGACGATGCGTTTGGTTTCTGGCACGTGCGACTGGGTGTTCGTCACGTGGCAGAGGTTGCGTTTTAACTTGACTACCTTTTTTTTGCTTTGGAATTTTAAACGCGTGTGGTTTCACAGTTTTGGGGGTTTCTGCAGCTTACGTGAAGCTCTCCCTGCATCGCTTTTAACTGCCACTTCAATTTTATTCATTCACCATACTACGTCGCTGCATACAAAATTATTGAGAAGCTGGAACATTGAATACAACTTTTTAAATAATTTTGTCGTAACTAATAACGTAACTCTGCAAATACGGCTTCTCTCTAATGCATTGAATTTTTGGCCTTTGAATGGAAAATCATTATTCTATCAGTGGACTGCCAATTATAAATATCCCAACAGTAATATTATAATATTAAATTCCTAGTAAAATTATTGAAGCCGGCATTAAAGTCATTGTGTAAAAGGTTGGACAATGATTCACCAAACAGAAAATAATTTCTTTTTTGCAGGTTATGTTAAAAAAACATGGCTAACATTGACAGCTGAAGTTAGAACCGTACCGTTGGTTGAGGACAGAAAACTGAAATCACACATTGACACTGCAATTGCTTTATTCTATCCACACATCCACTTTTAATTCAAAGCACAAATTATACTAGTTAGCCACAAAGTATACTTCTTATCAGACAAAATCCTATTCCAACTTTGCCTCTAATATACCAGTGATTGAATTATTAAATATCTTTGTAATTAATTGAAGAAAGCAAGAGGCATGACAGGTTTATAGAGTGATAGCAAATTTGAGACGGCCAAATCAAACAGTGCATGCATGACATGTGATGTGAGCAAAGGCTGGGCTTGCATTGTTGGAACAACAGTTGGGGCTGAAGAGTGAAGGGGGACCTTCCTTTCATTGATGGGACTCCAGCTCGGGTCCCATTCGAAAGGAACAAGTCCCTGATTGCCTAACATGATTTCTGCTTTCATTTCATATATGTATATAGTACTAATATTTTTCATGAATATTGGGTTGTAGTAGATAGGAAAATTTGAAATCGATGCAAAAGGAAGGGCCCCATGCATAAGTTAATGCGGAAATTGAAACTTGGGTGCCGTGGAAAAGGCCAGCATAAAGTGCTTCCGACTAAGTGGAGCTGCTGTGCTGCCCGTGCTTCTTTGTACCACTCCCATCGCTTTGAGACTCAGACTTTCTCCAAAGCTAGCTCAAACACCCCCCCCCCTCATTCACGGGACTTTGCTTCTGCTCTTATTTACCCTGCCTCAATTCTCATTTAAAACAACAATACATAATTCACAGAGGCAAAGTACAGAATTTTGTATTAAGAGACTCCGACAAATTTTTAAATTTTAAGGGTCAATTTTTAAAAATTTATGCTTAAAACTTAAAAGAATTTATTTTGAATTATTAATTTTTAGTAGGGATTAAAGATTTCTTACTAATCAAGCAATGAATTTATTATTGAATCAAATGGTCGTATGGTTTTTTGATGAAATTAACGTATCTTCCATAGAGTTTGTCCCTATTACTAAATATTTCTTACAAATCAAGCAATTAATTTATTGTTAAATCAAATGATTGTATGATTTTTTGATGAAATTAACGTATCTTCAATAGAATTTGCTCCTATTTCTTACAAATTAAGCAATGCATATATTATTGAATCATATAGTTTTATGATTTTATTTACAATCTAATTTTATAATTTTAAAATACAAATCTTTTGTGTAAAAGAATCTGAAATAAACATCATTGGCATTGCATTTGCATGGAAATTAAGATGCGGTCCAATTTGGATGGAGACCTAAAAAGGAAGGGGCGGGGGTCAATAAATGTTACTTGTAGGCTTTAAACTTGGTCTCAAATTTGATTTTTGCTAGATTGCCCCTTTTCTTTTCTTTTTTCTCTATCCTCAACAATAATTAAAACACCTAAAGAAGATTTAACCTTCAGCTTAAAGTTATCATTGAGATTACAAAGAAAGATTTGGCGATGAAATTAACGTTATGAAATGTGCTGCCTCTTGACCCGACTAAAGATTCGGTTCATACATTAATTATTCGTTTCTCAAATTAATTTACATTATTTCTTTTGTCTTTGTCGTGTCATGTGTTATCAAGACAGTCTCGTTCTATGTTATTTAATTGATCTTCCAGAAGACTTTTGCTAACATTGTTCCTAAAATATTTCTTAAATCTTAATTAATTTATTATTCATAATAACATTTTATATTTGTTGATACAATGATACAACAAAAGAAGAATACAGAGAAGAAGAAAGTGGTTGTTGTAGATGTCGAGTCACCTAATCAAGGTGAACAACCGAAGATTATGGAGAATGACGGTGAAGAAAGGATAAACATTAGGAGCTAAAAGGGTGATGGCAGAATGTAAGCTTAGTACTCTCAAAGGGTTGACCTTTTTTTCATTGTTCCTAAAGATATTTATAGGCAAGAACCCCGCATGATATGGTGTTAACATGTTGGATTTATCATCTAACTATTATTATGGAGTGCTTGGGAGGGACGTCTTTGATGGGACGAGATAAACCCTATCATTCACTCTAACTCTGATAGGATAAAACAGTTGAGTCCACGAGATGTTTGGTGACTAATGACTTTATGTTCCCAATGAAGATAGGTTAAGTCATTTGCTGCCCGAGTAGTCATTTCGGTAAGGTGAACTTGTAGGTGACCTCTTGACTTACTAGTGGTAAACTTATTGTTGAAGGATTTTTTTGACTAACAACGTGTTGGGTGTTGAAAAGTCAAAAATGGGAGGTGCAAGTGGCACCGAAAGAAAAAAAAGTGATAGGCAAGTTGTTTAAAGTTGAATGGGATAATTGCAATTTTGGTCCCTAATTTTTTAGGCCATTTGCAAGTTAGTCCCTGAACCTCAACTATAAATAGGCCTAACCATTTCTCATTTCAACTATCCCAACCAATCTTTCTCTCTTAGTTTTCTCTCTTCTCCCATTTGAGAATTCTTAAGGAATTCTATTTGTTTGTAATATTTTGGAGATAGTAAAGTTATCATCTGGTGTTAGTGCCCGAGGACGTAGGTATAATTTACCGAACCTCGTTAAAACTCTTGTGTTCTTTCTTGTCCTATTTTTCTTTCAATATTTGAGGGTATAATAGTAGTATTTAATTGTGCTATTAAATTACTATAGAAGGGATATTCTGTCTAAGGAAAGACTTGGTATTTAAGAGATCCATGTGATCCACCTCTCTTTCCTGGGAATTGAACTTTGTGTGATTTTTTAGTACAATAATTTACACGCTTTCGACCCTATTGGAACAACAAGTGGTATCAAGAGCCGAAGGTTAATCGTAGTATGCTCTGTGGTTGCAGTTTGAACTGATCTTCCACATTAGAAAAGATTTCCTTAGGTATATTGAAAGATTATGAAGAAAACGGTCGGTGTAGGAGCTTCAACATCGTCCATGTGGACAAGACCGACAATTGCAAATGTAAGACTGGCTGTGGAGATCTTTGATGGCACGGGCCATTTTGGTATGTGGCAAAGTGAGGTTTTAGATACCCTTTTTCAGCAGGGTCTAGACATTGCCATTGATGAAGAGAAACCAGATGATGTACAGGAAAAAGATTGGAAGGCGATCAATCTGTTGGCATGTGGCACAATTCGATCATGCCTTTCTCGAGAGCAGAGGTATGCTTTTTCAAAGGAGACTTCTGCAAATAAGTTGTGGGTGGCACTTGAAGAAAAAGTTTTGAAGAAAAACAGTCAAAATAAGCTCCACTTGAAGAAAAGACTGTTTCGCTTCACATACATCCCAAGTACCACAATGAATGATCACATCACCAAATTTAATCAGTTAGTCACTGATTTGCTGAATATGGATGAGACATTCAAAGATGAAGATTTGGCTTTGATGCTGTTGGGGTCACTTCTTGAGGAGTTTGAGTTCCTAGAAACTACTCTACTTCATGGCAGGAGTGATATATCTCTGAGCGAAGTTTGTGCGGCCTTATACAGTTATGAACAGAGAAAGAATGACAAACAGAAAAACTCAATCAGAGATACAGAAGCTTTAGTAGTCCGAGGTCGTTCATACACTCGGAAGAAAACTCAAAAGGGGAGATCAAAGTCAAAGTCCAGACTCGGGAAAGATGAATGTGCTTTTTGTCATGAGAAAGGCCACTAGAAGAAAAATTGTCCAAAGCTGAAGAATAAGGGAAAAGCTGATGTAGATGCTTGTGTTGCTAAGCATGATACTAGTGACTCTGAACTATCACTGGTTGCATCATCATCGTCGTTCCATTCAGATGAGTGGATATTGGATTCGGGTTGTACCTATCATATGTCCCCTAACCGGGAGTGGTTCTCTGATTTAGTAGAACTAAATGGAGGAGTTGTTTATATGGGCAATGACAATGCCTGTAAAACTGTTGGGATAGGTTCAATCCAATTAAAGAATCAAGATGGATCAACTAGAGTTCTGACTGATGTTCGGTACGTGCCCAGTTTGAAGAAAAATCTCATCTCATTGGGAGCCTTGGAATCCAATGGTTCAGTTGTTACTATGAGAGATTTGATTTTGAAAGTGACATCTGGCGCACTTGTGATATTGAAGGGCATCAGGAAAAATAACTTGTATTACGACCAAGGTAGTACAGTTATTGGAGCAGTCGTTGCAGCTTCCGGCAACAAAGAATTGGACTCAATACAGTTGTGGCATATGAAGTTGGGACATGCCAGCGAAAAATCCATGCAAATTCTGGCAAAGCAAGGATTGTTGAAAGGTACAAAGGCTTGCAAATTAAAATTTTGCGAGCATTGTGTTCTGGGAAAGCAAAAGAGAGTGAAATTCGGTACTGCTATCCATAATACAAAAGGTATTTTGGAATATGTTCACTCAGATGTGTGGGGGCCTTCCAAGACACCTTCATTGGGAGGAAAACACTACTTTGTTACTTTTGTTGATGACTTTTCCAGAAGAGTTTGGGTGTATACCATGAGAACTAAGGATGAAGTGCTTAGAGTTTTTCTTAAATGGAAAACTATGATCGAAAACCAGACTGGCAAGAAAATCAAGCGGCTTAAGACGGACAATGGAGGGGAATATAAAAGTGATCCGTTCTTCGATGTGTGCCAAGAGTATGATATTGTTCGACACTTCACAGTTAGGGATACACCACAGCAGAATGGATTGGCAGAGCGTATGAATCGAACATTGCTGGAGAAAGTTCGATGTATGTTGTCCAATGCTGGGTTGGGCAAGCAATTTTGGGCTGAGGCTGTGACATACGCTGGCCATCTTGTTAATCGTTTGCCATCATCTGCATTAGAAAGAAAAACTCCTATGGAGGTATGGTCTGGAAAACCGACTACAGATTATGATTCCTTACATGTGTTTGGATCCACTGCATATTACCATGTGAAGGAGTCAAAGTTAGATCCGATGGCAAAGAAAGCTCTCTTTATGGGAATCACTTCTGGAGTGAAGGGATTTCGTCTTTGGTGCTTAAGCACAAAGAAAATGATCTGTAGCAGAGATGTTACCTTTGATGAATCTGCCACATTGAAAAAGGTAGCAGATAAAGATATTCAGACGAGCAATACTCCACAACAGGTGGAGTGTACTCCAAAACAGGTGGAGTTTGAGCAGATGGGGATTTGCCCAGTTAATAAGTCTAATTCTCCAGCCACAATGGAGGAATTAGAGGTTGAAGAGGTTCTGACCCAAGAACCACTAAGTACACCAGAACCAGTTGCAGTTGCAAGGCCACGGAGAGAAATTCGTAAACCTGCTCGATTTACTGATATGGTGGCCTACGCCCTTCCCATTGTTGATGATATTCCTATCACTTATCAAGAAGCAATGCAAAGCTTAGAAAGTGATAAATGGAAAAGCGCCATAGATGAAGAAATGCAGTCTCTCCTGAAGAACAATACTTGGGAATTGGCGCAATTACCGAAAGGTAAAAGGGAAATCGGATGCAAGTGGGTATTTGCAAAGAAAGATGGATCTCCTAGTAAGAAGGATATTCGCTACAAGGCAAGATTGGTAGCTAAAGGCTACGCTCAGAAGGAGGGAATTGACTACAATGATGTATTTTCCCCTGTTATGAAGCATTCCTCCACTAGAATTTTGTTGGCCTTGGTAGCACAGTTGAATTTGGAGCTAGCTCAACTTGATGTTAAGATGGCTTTCTTGCATGGTGAGTTAGAAGAGGAGATCTATATGACTCAGCCAGAAGGATACACAGATGCTGGTGGTAGAAATTGGGTTTGTAAGCTTAACAAATCGCTATATAGATTGAAGCAATCCCCGAGGCAGTGGTACAAGCGATTTGATAGCTTTATGAGAAGGCAGAAGTACACAAGAAGCAAATATGATAATTGTGTATATTTGCAGAAGCTGCATGACGGATCTTTCATTTATCTACTCTTGTATGTTGATGATATGTTAATCGCTTCGAAGAGCCAAAATGAGATAGATAAGCTGAAGACTCAGTTGAATCAAGAGTTCAAGATGAAAGATCTAGGTGAGGCCAAGAAGATTCTCGGCATGGAGATAAGTAGAGATAGACCGAGAGGCAAGCTCTGTTTAAATCAGAAGCAATATCTGAAAAAGGTATTACAATGTTTTGGTGTAAATGAAAACACAAAACATGTAAGTACCCCACTTGCTTCTCATTTGAAACTTAGTGCTCAATTATCTCCGAAGACTGAAGATGAAAGAGAATATATGGCGAAAGTCCCAAATGCTAATGCAGTTGGGAGTTTGATGTATGCGATGGTGTGTACGAGGCCTGACATTTCACAAGCTGTTGGAGTTGTGAGCAGGTATATGCATGATCCTGGAAAAGGACATTGGCAAGCTGTGAAATGGATTCTACGGTATCTTCGAAAAACCGTAGATGTTGGTTTAATTTTTGAACAGGATGAAGCACTTGGTTAGTTTGTAGTTGGATATGTTGATTCCGACTTTGCTGGTGATTTAGATAAACGTCGTTCAACTACGGGGTATCTGTTTACTCTTGCGAAAGCCCCAGTGAGTTGGAAGTCTACCTTACAGTCTACAGTAGCTGTGTCTACTACAGAGGCAGAATATATGGCAGTTACAGAAGCTGTTAAGGAGGCTATTTGGCTTAATGGATTGTTGAAAGACTTAGGAGTTGTTTAAAGTCACATAAGTTTATATTGTGACAGTCAGAGCGCTATTCATTTAGCGAAAAATCAAGTCTATCATTCAAGAACCAAGCATATCGACGTAAGATATCACTTTGTGCGGGAAGTCTTTGAAAAAAGAAAAATTCTACTTCAGAAGATTCCAACAGCAGATAATCCCGCAGATATGATGACCAAGGTGGTAACAACAATCAAGTTTAATCATTGTTTGAACTTGATTAACATCCTGAGAATTTGAGCACCTTTAGGTGTATGGCGCTCGAGAGCGCATTTGGAGGCACTACAAAAGATAGTTTTATCGAATTTGGGGAGTTGAAGGAAGTGTGTGAAGATGTGATTATCCTAATCAAATCTTCAAGGTGGAGATTGTTGGAAAGTCAAAAATGGGAGGTGCAAGTGGCACCGAAAGAAAAAAAAAGTGATAGGCAAGTTGTTTAAAGTTGAATGGGATAATTGCAATTTTGGTCCCTAATTTTTTAGGCCATTTGCAAGTTAGTCCCTGAACCTCAACTATAAATAGGCCTAACCATTTCTCATTTCAACTATCCCAACCAATCTTTCTCTCTTAGTTTTCTCTCTTCTCCCATTTGAGAATTCTTAAGGAATTCTATTTGTTTGTAGTATTTTGGAGATAGTAAAGTTATCATCTGGTGTT
Source organism: Gossypium hirsutum (assembly GCF_007990345.1). Lineage (NCBI taxonomy): Eukaryota > Viridiplantae > Streptophyta > Magnoliopsida > Malvales > Malvaceae > Gossypium > Gossypium hirsutum. The sequence continues at coordinate 72,043,535 of NC_053438.1, read as the reverse complement.
AGTGCCCGAGGACGTAGGTATAATTTACCGAACCTCGTTAAAACTCTTTTGTTCTTTCTTGTCCTATTTTTCTTTCAATATTTGAGGGTATAATAGTAGTATTTAATTGTGCTATTAAATTACTATAGAAGGGATATTCTGTCTAAGGAAAGACTTGGTATTTAAGAGATCCATGTGATCCACCTCTCTTTCCTGGGAATTGAACTTTGTGTGATTTTTTAGTACAATAATTTACACGCTTCCGACCCTATTGGAACAACATTGGGGTACAACAATATTCAATATAATTATTAATAATTTCTAGTGTTCTGCATATAATATTTATTTAATAACGTCTATAAAGCCATTAAAAAAATCTTGTGAAGTATAGTTTCATTAAATAATTTTAATTAATAAACCCCTTGAATAATAACTAATCCACGGTAGAAGATGCATCTATATTGTATAGTAGATTATTATATTCCACGGTCTCCTATAGCATTACTACTAGGTATTAGGGATGTTAATACCTCGTTTTTCATTCGCAAAATTAATTAATTCTAGTTTAACACCATGACTAATGAATTTTGAGGTATAAAAATGTATGGAAATGTTTTATTCAAGAATTAAAGGGTAATAAATAAAATAAATAGAGTTTATAATGTTGATTTAAATTATATTAATTACGTTGGTAGATAATTGGGGTGAAGAAGATTACTCATTGTTTATATACGAAGTTTACGTATGGTAAGTGTGTTAACGGAGCCTGATTAACAAGAAATGTCTATTGCTATGGAAGATGAGTAGTTATAACTTATGATTTTGGATGTGATTGGAATGCTTGTTCTCATAATCATAGGTTTTTAAGTGAAATCAATGTGATATGTCGTTTGTCTATGTGTTATGGATACATGATATCAATGTTTATCAAGGAGGTAATTCATTCAATGACAGGCAAGAATCCTAACCACCAAAATATTAAAATTTCATTTTTAATGTCTTAAAAGTTTTTTAAATTATAAATCAGTATAATAATAATTTTATATTTTACCCTCTAAAATGATAAATTTTCAACTTAATCCCTTTAAAATTTTTAGAATAATAACCCTTTTAAAAAATTATAATTCAAAGTTACGAAGCAGCTGTTTTGATGTAGGTGGAGTCCCCCGGCCCCGGTCACAAGTCCAGCATGCCCCCTAAGTCAAAATTGTTGATTTAATCGAGAATAGGTAATTTCATGTCAACAAATTATAAAGTCAAATAAGATGATGATTTCCAAATGAGAAATAGTAAGTCTGGATGATTGGAAATGATAAAAATTAATTAGAATGAGAAATTCAAATCCCAGGGCCAGGATTCGCGATGAATGCATTGAATTTGCAGCGGCAACACTTATGTGTACACGTAAATCAAATAAACTCATTTCTAGAGGGCCGTCAAAGGAAGCAATAAAATAAAAAAATAAATGATTGTAATAAGAAAGAGAAGGTGAAATTAGTTAGTAAACAAAATAGCAATATTCCCGCTGTTTTGATAGGCCGACAATCGGACAAGTTGTGTTCACTTCCACTTCAGATCACAACAAACTTCCTCTTCAACATGAAAGAAATTCAATTAAATTAATATGCTTTAGTTGAAAATCATGACACCAGTTTAATTTTTTTTTTTAGTGTGGGGAATATTAGATTTATTTACGGTAATATTTTAGGTTCGAAACTTCAAAAAGTAATTAATGTATGAATTGGACAACCCAAAATTGGAAAAAAGGAAACTTGTGGGGGTGATTCTTGGAAAGACAAAGGTTGATGTCTCCAATATTGGCTGTTGTTTATTATTCGCTTAATCTAATCAAAGTCATGCTTGGTGTATTATTAATCACTGGTTACCCATCTAACTGCTAGATTCTGTCCCACTCCATCGATTTAAACCATTATTTTGGGACTTGGGAGGGTTGAAGGACAATATTTTTTTTTTAAAAATTGTTCAAAAGATTTAAATTTGTTACATATATGACTGTCTCACTCAGCCATCTTTGTCAATCACTTACCTATGCTAACTATACCTCTTTCGCTATAAGCATTGTTCCGATTAAATTTGAAAAATATATAAATTAATTATTTCTAACAATAATATCACTTCGACAAGACAATTATCACTTATCATTACATGTCTTACAACCTTGGTGAGGTTAAATTACTCACCTAATTAGGAATTGTGAAAGCGGCAAACAAATCTATCAAAATGTGACATGTGATAAAAAGGAGACCAAACTTATATAAATAACTCTTTCAACCCCAAGTAGGGAGCATGTTTAGCAACTCCCTACCCTAACCTTTTTTCCTTAAGCTCCGACCTAAACAAAGCAAACCATCCTCAAGCTCCACCACACTATCCTCCTCGCAGCTTTTTGGTATCAACAAATTTGAATTAATAATTTATTAAAGACAAAACAAATACAAGCTTTCTTAATTAACCAATCTAACTCCATAGCTTGAATTGCATCCAAGAAAGCAAATGCGTATTGTTAGTTAGTAATTAAAAAGCATATATAAATTCCTTTTAACTAATAATATTATCAACGTTGGCCCTCACATTTAATAAGTTGCATGGTTCCTTTAATAATTAAGCAGCTAAGCTTCTCTGAAACAATATTTAGGCACTTGGCAGTATAATATAATATACAAGACATGACATAAGATATCTTTTCTTTAGTTCCGATCTGGACTGTCTGGTAAGTCTTTTTATAAAGCAGTGTTGGATTCTACACAAAAATATATGCTCAGCTCGTAAAAGAAGCTTTATATATTCTGACTAACATTAATAATTACAACCTCTGTAAACTTAAATTGGATCTAGCTATGAAATAATTCCCAGGTGATATCGTTCAGTGAGAAAAATATATATAACAAATTAGGGGGCAGATTTCAGAAATCGAAATTGTGATATGGCATGGTCCAATTGTCTATAATGTAATAACATGTAAGTGACATAATCCGATGTATGGTAGGTTTTTAGGATTCAAAGTATTAATTACTTGTATTCTTTTTCTTTTTGTGTGTGTGTGTGTAAAAGAGAAATATTTATTAAGCATAAATAATAATAATAATAATAATAATAATAAAAGTATGATTGGGTTGAAAGCAATGGGAATAAAATGAAAGAACAAGAATAGACAGAAATGCTGAGGACACATGGCCATGGGGTTTATAAAATTCAATTAAAAAGCTAAGACTGCCCGACCCTTACTAAAGCTGAAGAACCAAGACGGATCAACGTAAGTAGGTAAGTGCCGGGCCTCATGTCAACCTCACTTCACTCTTTTATTTTCTTCCGATATATATTTTTGTAACAATAGTATAGGATTAAATAAATATAAATTATAATTTAAAATTTATATAAAATTTTCAAAAATGCTTTTCAAGCTAAACCAATTTTTTAAATTACTTAGTAACTTATTTTTAATATTTTATTGTAATTCAATTTTATAAATTCCATATATTATAATATTAACGAATTTAAATATCATTTAAATTTTTTTTTACTTTATAGCATCATGTTTAAAACAATTATTTTATCTTCTCAAAAGTATTTTTTGACAACAATGGTAAATATTATCAAACTTTTTAAAAGCACTTTTCAACCTTAATGATAAACTGACCCTTATACATGTGTTGGGGTCAAGTAAAAAATACTATAGAGATCCTTGCGCTAAGAGTTGGGTTGCATTTTGTCTTATCTACTCAGAAAATGGACAAATTATTGTTACTCTGTAAATCTTGTCAATTCTTAACTATAAAAATAGATAAAATTTTCAGTAAAAAATATTGATTTGATTTTTTATTTAATATATAAAGACGAATTTATTCATAATTTGAGTCAAAGATGTAAAATAGAAGGTACTTTTTACCGTCCAGGTCGGATTATCTGTATTCTATGTATTTCCAAGTGACTTTTAAGATTGATAAAAATAATTTTTGGTAGAAGAAATCAATTCCGACAAAATGTGGCCTTCCATTTCGGATGTCACAATCTCGTAAATCTTATCACAATTAGTTTTGTCTATGTCTAAAATAATTACACGGACGAGAATAAAAGGAAAATAAGAGTTTTATTCATTCATTCATTAATTCATCCAATTTATTTTAATATTTGGTTTGTTTGGGGTAATTATGGACTTTGGGTTATTATTATCCTAGACCCAGTGTGATAAAGAGCTGGGCCTAAGCAATTGGGTTGATGAGGTGATTGCTTCAACTTTGAAAGTATGCCCAAGTACCCTACATGTTAGAATCGACTATGCCCCTTCATTTCATTCATCATTATCCACAGCCACAAATGGGCAGAGCTATGGCACCCTTACATACGCAGCTAAAACTTGACAAACATCTATTTCTACCACATAATTATATTATACATAGTAGAGTATGGCAAACAAAATGTACACAACTGCAAAGGTCCCTCAAAAGATAAAATATCTGTTTGTGTCACCGTCGATGACCACGACATTTCATACAAATGCCAACCTACCATGCAACAAATTAAACACAAAAGTGCAGTATTTGACCTGATCAACTGCAATAACATCACTGAATTTGCAGCAGCTCTCCCATTTTCATCTTCATCCTACAACACCCACAAATATTCATCACTACAGCAACACAACACACTGCATTCCATTATGATAAAAGCCAAAGCCAGGCATTATGTATGTACACATCTTGTTTTAAAACTTTTTTTTCACTAAATGGACCGCCACAAAAAGTCTTAGAAACCAAAAAACAATGGTTTAGTCATAGAAACCTTTTTTCCCGCCCTAAAGGATAAAAACTACATAAAATGGAGTATTGAACACAGATACAGAGAAAAATGTGCAAAAGTATTAGCAACAAGGCAGTCCGTTTTTAAATAACCTGATTCCCTACCCTGGACACTGGAGGAGTATCCCCTGCTTCACTTCATGGCATCAGTCAAAAAGCACACCATCATAGTCATAACCGAAATCATAATCAGAGTCACCTGAGAACTCGAAATAATCATCATAATCATCGGACATAAAGTCAATGTCTGAAATTCCAGATGGATAATCTTCATCGGATGACCCAGTATCATGAACTTCCGTATAGAACTCATAATCAAGAGTTGAATCATTAGGGCGTCGCAAATTTTTTATGCGTTCAACACACCTTTTCTCCAAGTTCCCTCCCAGACTAACATTGAAACATTGCCGTAAGTCAAGATATTCAAGGTGAGGACAACCGTTGAGAATGGCCAGCAAACCATCATTAGTCAACTTGTTCCCAAAAAGTTGGAGGTGGCGTAATTCAGGCATGGTTTGTGCAATAGCTAGTGCCTCATCATCTGACTCCAAGTGGAAGCGTCTGCATCCCTGAACATTGAATTTGAATGATTTCAAGAGAGGGCAACTGCGACCAATAGTTTCCAGAGCATCTTTTGAAATGGAGCAGTACGAAATTTCAAGCTCTTCCAGAAATGGAAGCTTTAAAGCTGCTTCACTTAACCCTTCATCTGAAATGTTATAGCATGATACTATTCGAAGACGCTTAAGATGAACAGACCTGCAAAAAGCATCATTTGAAGAATAAAACATGGGCAATGATAGGTAATAGCAGTTGCAAACAACTGAGTAACCATTTTAGTACTGTAACATAATAAAAATAAGCAGTGATTGAAATTATGAATGCAAACAACAAATCACCTTTCTATTAAATGTTCAGGCTGAAACACACATATCAAATTTCATCAGTAATCAACTGCAGTTAAAGCAACGAAAACAAAAGACTAGGCTATGAGCAGATCTACAAGTAAATATCAAATACAACCACCAAAGCATTAGATGCTTAATGAAGAATCATATTAACAATAATCATTATCCTTCCTATATTCTCCTAGCACCTCGATAAAGAAAACACCAAAAATAGATTGGGAAAGTTTAATGTATGCTACTACGCCTTACTCAATTCAGCTTAAATTGTCCCCCTAAATTCAGAGCTAAAAGAGAAAAAAGAACTGCAGTAATAAGCTAAATAAGTGGCATTGAAAACAGATAAGGCCTTAAATTTTTGGCAATTGAATATTTTAATTAAAAAACATAAGATTGAAAGATGTGCATAAATAAGTTAGATGAGGTAGCCAGAAATTTACTGTTCAAGTAAGAAACCGAACCTAAAGAAACCCTAAATCTGGGAAATGCCCAGATTTGACTATCAATAAACCAAGCCTATCAAATTATAACACTCCATTAACATCATAATAATGAAAGTTGATAATTGATAATTAGCATAACCTGAAAAACAAATAGAGATTACAAAATAGGGGGGAAAGAAACTTTACCTCTCAGAGATATGAAGAAGAAGTGCATCAGTACCAAAATACTCGACATTGATATCAAGCAAGTGACCGCAGCTGCGATCGACAGCGTGGACACACATCTTCGCAAGGTCATAGTCCATGTCCCATAAATCACCCAAGTTGTGCATATCAATGGATCTCCACATTAATGGGTCCTTGCAGATGTTCCGCCACAGAGAACACACGTTTTGGGCGCTGTTAAGGATCTCAATCGCACCTATCCGGGAGAGAATCGAAGCCGTCACGTCCAACGGCAGTTCTAGCCAATTGCGGGTTTCAGCTGCGGTGGTCATGTTTCGTTTGGAAGATTTTGGAGGAACTACTTCCTTCCCGTTTCCATTTAAGTAGGTACGGGAGGCTTTTTTTTGGGCCTCGGTGGGTTAGAATATAAAAAATAAATAAATAGTAACCATTTCGACTTTTTATATATATTTGGGTCGGCTCCTGATATTATCCAAAAAGCAAAAATGACTAACAAAATCTATTTCGAAATTCATATTCTGATAATAAATAAAGTAGGATAAAGTGCACTAAAGGTGCCTAAATTATTAATAAGTTTATGTTTTAGTTATTTAATTTTAAAAAATTATAAAATAGTTATTGAATTATTCAAAAGTTCTCATTTAAGTAATAAACTATTAAAATCACTATTATTGAACTCTCCTCTCCTTTCTTTTTTACAGTTTATTTTTTATCAAATAATTTTAAACGTCACGAATTAATGAAACAAAATTTTCAAATAACTATTTTTTTTCCAATCGTCGACACTAATCATCAAATTTTCTATTCATCGATAAATATTAATCCATTATATTAATCTTCGAATCGCAAATTAGAGCTCGCTGGTTGAATTTTTTTGGAAAAGTTAACAACTATTTTTTGAAAAAACTTAAATAAAAACTTTCGAATAATTCAATTGACTTGAACAAAAACTTTCGAATAATTCAGTTGACTTGAATAAAAACTTTTGAATAATTCAATAACCGTTTTGTAACTTTCTAAAATCAAATGACCAAAACTTAAACTTACTAATAGTTTAGTGACTTGAATGTAATTTACCTAAATAAATAATACGGTTTGCATCTCTTTAGCCGATAAACCAGATTATATCGAACGAGAAATCTTCATCAAGGGATCACATTTCAACAAATGGGCTCCTAAGAAAAGCAAAAGTTGAAATTTGAAAATTTATATCCATTGTTAGTACTCTTTTTGCAGTGAAACCTGAAACCAGACGAGAAGTGTACATCTGATTCTGATCTAAAATTAACTAGTTTTCAAATAAATCATAATCAACTAAACTTGGCAATGTCATGACCCAAAATTCTTACGGTAACAAAATCAAAAAGTAAAGGTAACAACAACATCATAATGAAGAATCAAGCTCCTCTACTACAGGTTCTCACTCTTCAAATGAAAGGACCTCTTCCGACACATCCAACACTTCCTCTACTTCAACTTCTTTGGCCTCGTATTCTTCTTCTTCATCACTAGCTTCTCCATCCCTCAACTTTTGCCTCTCCAATTTTTCTTCCTCTTGTGCCCGCCTCCATTCACTAACCCACTTTTCCCATTCCTCCTTCAACATCCTTCTCTTCTCACGATCTTGCTCGCTCAATAACATCGATACATCCTGGTCCTCTGCCTCGTACTTCTTGCTATACTTCTTCAAGTTCCTTGCAATCTCTTCCTCCTTCTCAGGTGTCAAGAAGGATGGTGGCCTTGGACGCCACAAGAACTGCAATAAAATATGACAAACAACAAATATCCAATAAGCACTGAGATCATCACCTGGCAAAGGCGCAAACACTCGGAATAAACAATCTTAACTGCAGGAACTTGTTTATGATACATTAGGTAGAATCATTCATTTACCTGGAAGAAATGATCCTTCAGTATCCGGTAAAGTAGCTTGCCATTAAAGGACCATATGTTGAAACCATTTTCCATTTCATGAACCGAAGTCACTGAAGTTGCAACATACCTTTACATATACAGAGCAAAACTTGTTAGAATAGAAACTTTTAAGTACTTTTCTTATTGAAACCAAAAAAAAAATGGAGCAATTTCTATTTCTTTTAATAGTAAAGCATCTTGGTTCAATCAAACACAAAACCAATGAGCATAAAATCGTAGAGTCAATATAGATGTTGTCAAATTGTTAGTGGCTTTACCTTCCAGTGGGATCCCATTCAACATCTGTTGCCATAAAATGTTCAGCAGTCGCCATAGTTTCAAGCTCATCAACATTGAAGAATTCCAACTGACCATTGAAACCCTTCAATCCAGCAAGTACTATGAAACGACCACCAGGTGACCAGAAAAGAGCATTTGCTTGCTTGCCTTTCAGAGTTGTGAGCTTTGCAACTCGACCCAAATTGTGAGTGCTTCGCATTGAGTAAAAGCTAACATCAGGCCTTGGATTATCCCCATGTATAACAGCAAACCTGTGACCCTTGGGCTCCCAAGCAAATGCAATTATCTTATCATTTTTATTATCAAGTTCCAAAACTTCAATTGGAATGTCCCTTTCTTTGATGCGAAAGAGCTCAAACCCGGTGTATGTGCTTTTCTTTGTTTTTGTATAGCGATCAGCCTTCACCGCAAGATAATCGCCATTGCTTTGCCAGTACATCTTGCAATCGCTGATGCTGAAAAGATTTTTCTGTCTCAATTCCTCTTTCCCGGGCATTTGAACTAGACTAACCTGAGAAATACAAGCAAGTGCCATATTAGAGAACATCAAAGCTTCGGATCACAATGGACCATCTCAAGTGGAGCAAAAGTGCTTACCCTAGCAGGTTGGTTTCCACCTCCAAGTTCAGGAACAAAAAGTGCAATAATGGGATCAGTTGGTGACCAACTGAAGTCCACGACATTCTCAACCTTCAAAGATTTCTTGTCAATAAGACTAAAGGTCTCTGTTTCATAAACAGATATCATATTTTTCCCAAGTTTGGCAAAATACTTATCCTCCTTTCCACCTCCCCACCTAGAACATAACAATTGTAGTTCATTAGATAAAAGAATGCTTGCCAAAATGAGGTGAAAGGAGAGGGTTAATATACATACACAAACAATTGATTACGTGAAGGATAATCAGAAGAATCACCTGAAAACAGGCCAAGAATTACCAGCAACACCACCAGCTCCTCCAACTGCAAATTCGTCCGCGCTTCCTTTAAAATCTCTCATCATTTTTCCAGTTCTCACGTCAAAAATATTTATCACAACCCTCTAAATACATTTACGGTTATATCAGAAGTGACATCAGAACAGGACAGTAAAAAAAGTAAAAGGAGATTGTACAGAAACCTCACATTTGCATCACGAGGGTTGCTTGGTTCATGACTGCTGTAAGTCACCAAAAATTTCTCACCAGGGGAAAAATCAATAAGTTTAACCTGCACGCATATAATTGCATGTTAAAAATGAGGACTCGCAAGGTTAAGAAATGACTTAAGCAAGCCTAATTCCAACCTGAGGATGGGCATAACGCATTAGACGATTAAAGGTATTGGCACCTCCCCAAACTGCAGCTCCTTGCCTGTGAACCGTTGCCAAGTATGTCCCCATGGGAGACCACTGCACAAAACTCTCGGTCCAGTACTGTAAACAAGACCAATTATAAACAATCAGAGCACATTAAACAACGACAACGGGTTTATGTATATAACAAAAGCAATCGCTTAAACTAAATCAGCCAACATTACTCTGTCAAAGATACCAAAATGGATCACTAACCACCATGCATAAAAGAACAAATAGATATAAAGAGAGAGAGAGAATTTCACAAACTGCAAACCACTGTAAGTGATACAAGAGCAAGCCACTTACAGTGCGTTTGTAAACAGGCTCAGTTTTAGACTGCCTTGCATCATTCCATAGAACCTCAGTATCAGTACCAGCACGAATTACAAATTGATCTCGTGCCTTTTCATCAGCAAGCCATTTTTGAAGATTTTCCTGCAATTACAACAAAACATTTAAGTAATTAACATATAAGCACTAAGAAGCATAGATAGAGCAAAGAGTTTTGTGTCATAAAAAAGAATTAAGATTTAAGGTTATCTTTGCTATAGATACTTATATAGTTCTTAGAAACACATCTAATAGCAATAAAATCTGATAATAGCACTCAAAGAAGAATCTATGGTTAACTTCACCAAAATCTTAATGCAAGTAAACTGATATACAAAAAAAATTGAAATACTCAGCAGTGACCCTGTCCTCAATCAAAGGAGAAACATCTTTTACATCTTCAAAAAGCTCGAATAAGGTATAAAAACATTTGATACAAACTCCAAAAGCATCCTTTATAAGTAGCTTATTATCAATGTTTGAACCAGAATAGTATGCATATGAGAACAAACTACAAATCAACAATTTTACTTCCAATGCGTGTTTATAGCCATTGCAGGGAAGACAGACATCAAATTCATTAACTATGAAAACAAAGGAAAGAAAGTTGATATAATAATATATTAATATTACCCCTGGTGTGTAGGGTTTAATCTCAGGCGGAGCCCATTCATCCGGAACTTTCATGTACTTATCAAAATCATCAAACATATTAACAGCAAAAATATGTGCTCTGTCCAGCTTGTACCCATGAGTCTTCTCCTTAGCAAGCTCAGCTTCCTACATCCACAACAAATAAAGGAAAAATAACTCAGGTTTTGAAAGTTAAAGCTATAGGATCAGAATAGTCAATTCAAAAGTCATAAATAGCGAACCTGAGGAGTATTATACTCTATAAAACAGTAACCTAGGGTTTTCTTAGTCTCAGGATCAACAGGCATCCAAAGACCATCCTCCTTAATCACCCCAATCTGACTATAGATTTTTCGAATAACTCCCTCGAGTTTCTCAAACTTTTCACGAGGAACAACAGGGAGATTATCAACAACGATAACGTTTCCAAACCCGGAATCAAACTCTAATTGGTCATCGTGGTAAACATCATCATCGTCACTGTTTAAAACGAAAATTAGAAAATAATAATAATAAAACACACGCACGCACGCACACCAACATACATATACATGCAAAATTCAGTCTAAAATATTGGGAAAGAAAATTAGGTTTGATACCTGATAATGCCACAGTTTTCACCAGGAGGAAGTTGGATGGAGCTGAAATCTATATTCATATCGATGCCCATTTGTGCTGCTGTCGCCTCTATCTCGTTCATTAGCATCACCTCGGCCGCCATGGTGAGCTTGATCTCTTCGCTTTTTCTGGATAATATAGTGATGTTCGATGAGATCTCGAAAATCTAGCAATTCAGGATTAGATTCTATGGGATTTGTTGATTCCTGTGTCTAGGGTTTTTAGGGTTCATTCCCGAGTTTTGGGTTAAAATAAATAAAAGAACAGAAAAATAAGAATTATGAAGCAATCCAACTTCATCCTTTACGACCCATTTGCTTTTGGACAGAACTATGTTTGGGCCTAGTTGGGTTCAAAAACTTTACATTCCTTGTGAAATCTGGCCCAAGTTACGAAATTCACAAAATATACAAGAAGGTTAAGAATACACATTTTTAATGCAATTTCTACTACCACGACAATATCATACCTCAATCTCTTAAATTAAAAGATAAAATGCACTCAAATTAACACCATCCTAGATGTTACAACAACAATGGTACCAACATAACTTTTTGATACAAAGAATTAATAAGGACGATAAAATGATGATTACTAGAATTCTGGTTCACTTGTGACAGGTGAAGAGTTGGAGTAAGAAACTGAAGAAGAAAAATGAGGAAAACATGAAAATGATGTAAGGACAATGTTAGGGTTTTCTTAAGGAGGAAGAAGGATTTATCCTCTACTCCTCACACTCCAAAATATATAGAGAGAGAGAGGAGGGTCTCTGACTAGTAAAATCGTGTCACCAACAATAAAGATGGTAGACCTGCTTGGGTGGTCGGCTAGGTGGCAGGTCTATTGCATCTCAATTGTCATCATGTATAATACTGTGTGGTCTTACTCTAACATTCTCCTTCCTGAGAGTGTACGAGATTATCATGCCTCAATAGTCCCCTTGAAGGGTTCGTAATAAATGGCTAGCTAGAACTGGGTTGTTGCAACGGAAAGCTTCTCAATTGGTTTAAGTGGGTTCGTGGGTGGCTGGTCATGAATGACCAAACAGAGGACCAGCTGCTAATACTTGTCTAAGCTCTTGTTGGTTCGTTCTTTATTTTATCATGTGTAATTACGAAAATAAGGGTATAACAAAAAAAATTCATTATGTTTTATTTTAAATAAATTTTAATTTAAATCGTGGTGGAAAATTGTACTAATTAGATGAATAATTGAATCATTCAAAAACAACCTTCACGAATCATCTAACTATTGTTAAAAAATCAGGTTGAGCTGACAACTTGATCAAAAACTATACTCAAGATATAATGTTGAATTAATTGCAAATAATTATATGAACTGTTACTTTTGCTATTTTACATGCTGAATAATGGACAATATATTTATTTTCTCCACTCCATTTTAGACATCTGTTTTCAGATGAACTCTTTGTGTCTATGTCGTCATTAAAATAATTCAACATTTGAGGGTTAATCCTTAAAATATTTCAAGCCATGATTGAAATATTCATCAGAAGTTAGAATTTCAAATTAGACTTATTCATGAGTCGAGTTATTCGTCTAAATTTCCCTAAAATTAAGAGGGTTTAGACAAAATATGAAACCCAAAAATTGGACTTAGGTAAAATTTAAAACTCATTTTTTTTATATGAGTTGAATCTTGAATAAGATAATTTTAATTATTCATGAGTCGAGTTATTCGTCTAAATTTCCCTAAAATTAAGAGGGTTTAGACAAAATATGAAACCCAAAAATTGGACTTAGGTAAAATTTAAAACTCATTTTTTTTATATGAGTTGAATCTTGAATAAGATAATTTTACTCGAACCCAACTTGACTCGACCTAAATATATTATATTAATTATATAAGTTACAAAACAAAATTAAGTTCATTTCCTTATCTTATATCGTGAGATCTATTGTGTCTAGTCAACCAAAGTTTAATAACATCTAATTATAAAGTCATTGATAAGGAGTTTGCTGCATTTTTGGATTGGTATAGGATCAACAGACTATAATTCATTACTCTAAACTTGGTTTGTAAGGCTTTATTTTCCAATTCTAATGGCTCACCTTATTCATGCAACAGCAGCGAAGCGTTGGGTATCGTACTAGCTATTTATAAATAAACAGTCTAACAAGTTTATTTTTGTATTTTTAACTTTTATATAACATAGTTGGGAAAAAAAATTGGTAAAAACTACCAACTTTCTATAACTAATTTATTTTGAAAATATATTTTTACTTAATTTTTTCTTTTAAATTCGAGTTAAATTACTTAATTTAAATTATTTGTTTAAATGCAAAACTTGAAATTTTTAATTATAAAAATAAAATTTAATCAATTTTTTTAATCAAATCAAGTTTTGCATGGTTCAAGTTACAGCGCTACATAACCAATAAGTCTCAACCTCTAAACAAGAGAGGAAATGAAACCTTATCCAAATGAAGAAAACCCAATGGAGCAATGCCAAGTCATCAACAAACATCAAAGTGTATCCAAATCTGGATTTCTAAATCCACAAACTGCTTATGTGGCCGCAGTTTCATCTAGTTTTTTATGGACCTTTTTAATCTAAACCTGAAATCAAACTAGAAAAGATCAGAGAGAGGGTGAGAGGCACCTTGTAATTGACTTGAACCAATTCTGATTCTCTCTTGCATACTATCAAATGGCAGCTACTGCAGCAATCACCACTCTCCCCCAGTTCAGTGGGTTAAGACCCAAAGTTTCTACTGCTCCAGTTAGGAGCCTGGTTAGTCAATATTCCTCAATTTGCTTTTCTGGTTTCATTTATACTTGGATTTGATTTCTCAGTTCATGAATATTGCAGGCAGCAGTTCAACCAATGAGGCGCAAGGGGAAGGGTGCTCTCGGTGCTCGATGTGATTTCATCGGATCCCCCACAAATTTGGTCAGGATTTTTTTTTCTGTCTTTGCTATATGATTTTTTATTGTGTAGAAAAACTTTTGAATAATGTTTGTTTACTGGACAGATAATGGTGACTACAACAACCCTGATGCTGTTTGCTGGGAGGTTTGGGTTGGCTCCATCAGCAAACAGAAAGGCCACCGCTGGATTGAAGCTTGAAGTAAGGGACTCAGGCTTGCAGACTGGTGACCCTGCTGGTTTTACACTTGCTGACACTTTGGCTTGTGGTGTTGTTGGCCATATTTTTGGTGTTGGGATCGTTCTTGGTCTCAAGAACATTGGTGCTCTGTGATGTAAAATGTAACTGAGTACTCTTCTTTTGCTGCAAATTATGCTTAAAATTTGTAACAATTTACTTATTCCGAAAACGACACTGGCCTCTGTCTTTCAATATAAAAGCCACTTGCTAGTTAAACAAAGCAATTTCTCCATCAACATTATTAGCTCGCAACTTCAGGATCAAAATGTTAGGGGATGAAACTATGTTTTTCTTGTGTGTCAAATAAAGGAACTTTCATTACTAAAATTTAAAACGAAACAGTAGCACGATAGACAAAGCGTCCAGCAATATCAAAATTGACAAAGCTGCACATTTAAAGAAGGTAGTTCGAAATACACAACAATCACAGCAATTACCCTCTCAGAAGATGTGAACGAGGTGACTATGCTGGAAGGTCGCCAATAAAGTCCTGCAACAGATAAAACCTCAAGCTCCACAATAATATGATCAACATGTAGCTGTTAAGCTAGTTGTAACCCATCACGAAAGGCCCAAAGTTCGGCAATCGTGTTAGAGGAGGAGCCAAGAAAACGATGACAACATGCTACCTAAGAGCCTTTGGAGTCTAGGATAATCGCTCCTGCACCGGCGGAACCCAACAAATTGCCAATGGACGACCCCTCACAATTTAATTTAACCCATTCTCTATCAGGCAGATACCATTTGATACTTGTGAAGTTTGGGAGCTTATAGCATTTGATGCGGCTTGAAGTTGCAAAGAATTCATCCACACTTGCAGTTGAGTGATGAGCCCGCGAGCAAAGATTATAGGCTTTTCCAAATTTGTTTGCATTTCTAGCAAGCGAAAGATTTCAAAGGAAGAAAATCAAAACCAAATACCATGGTAGTTGGGGTCTCGAATAAAGGCATTTTGAGGTGAGGTTTGCATGCAGCCTAGTAAGAAAGGGATCATGAAATGATTTGAGCAAAAAAGAAGGAATACCCAAGGCTGTCCAAAGTGGTTTAATGGAGCAGCAAGATCTTAGAATGTGAGTAAGATCATCAAAACCAAAATCACAAAAAGGAGAAGCATCGACAATGTTTATCCCTCTTTTGTTGAGAAATGTGATAGTCTGAAGAATGTAGTGAAGAGGTTTCCAAATGAAGAACTTCAGCTTGGGCAATAATTGCAATTTCCAAACCCAGTTCCAATTCGAGATACCTATTAGTAAAGGTTCATTTACAATGTTAACAAGCTATATTGTAAGCCGAAGTAAGAGAGAAAGAATCCGAGGGGTTCCATTACAGCCAAGAATATATGGTAAGTCAGGAGAAAAAGGAAGTGGGGTGGCTTTTGAAATATTACCTATCGAAACATGTAGTTCAAAGGAAATGGAATTTGGGTCAAGGAAAAAAGATCTGGCATCTAATTTCTCTTCATTAAAATTAATAGGACACTCAATAATGACCTTAGTGGACCGAGACCCATCCATTGTTCGACCAGCAGACGTTGTTCGAACCGGAATTTGAATAAAGTTACTGTTTAAAAAAAACAAGTCAAGCTAATTTGTTATTAAAATGAGTTTATCAATTGAATTGGATTAATTTTAGGTTGGTTTTATGTACAATATTAACGTGATGCATAGTTGCTACTGAATTTTAAACTTTATTAAAAAATGCTTATATTTGCAAATGAATAACAAAAATTTATATAAGATAAATTATATTATTTTAAAAAAAATTTAAAAAATATTTAAAATTTAAGTATATTTCTTTATGACCATTATATATACATTCTTGATAATTTTTTAAATATATATATTTTTAAAGGCTTAATATTTAAATTATACTATAATATTTAAAATTTTAAAAAATGATAAATTTGAAAATAGATGTGATTAATTTCCAACTTTAAATATTAAAATTCGATAATATTTTAAATGGGGTTAATAATTTTACTTAAACCCACTTTTAATACCAAATGTTTTTGTTTAAATTCTGTTATGGGCCTTGGGGCTTTGACGTCAAAAGTGGCCCTACTAACTATCCTTTACATGGAGCCCCTAAACCTTTAAGCTCCAACATTAACACCAGAAGCAGCGAGCCCTCCGCACCAGACCCTGAAAGAAGAATCGCTAAGCTTAAGCTTCGCTCCGCAAAATCTCTATTAGGGAAATAAAAGAAAGAACCCCCCACACACACACAAAAAAAAAAAAAAAAACTGCTGCTATACTCTTACACTTCTTAGGGCTTCGCCTAAAGGCAGAGATCTGAAGGTAAAAAAATGAGTACGTGGAACTACGTCGTAACCGCACACAAACCTACCAACGTCACCCACTCCTGCGTCGGCAACTTCACCAGCCCTCAGGAGCTCAATCTCATCGTTGCGTACGTCCTTTTTTTTTACTTAAATTTCTGTTTCCTTACCCTAATTTTGAACTTCAGATTTTGTTCTTTCGACTTCTTGTTTTACGACAATATAAGAGCTAGGTCTTTAATAGTGTGGAACAAATTCTTTTTCTTGTTTTATTGATTGATTAATGATGAGGGGTTTAATCTTTTTTAACTCTGATTACTTTCTAATTGCAGGAAATGTACTCGTATTGAAATTCATTTGCTTACTGCTCAAGGATTACAGGTCTCTATCTTAATTTCTGTTTTTTTTTGGTGGTTGAAATATGAAATATAATATGAATATGATTAAGCTTTTTCTATTTTTTTCCTCTTTTAAGTTTAGAAATTGTTTTTATTTATTTTAATTTTCTGTTTAAAGAAATTGATTAATTTCATTCGTAACAGCCTATGTTAGACGTGCCAATATATGGGAGAATTGCGACTCTTGAACTTTTCCGTCCACATGTGAGTAAAAATATGTTTATTACTATTAACATTTTTTCACAGCGACTTGATTACCTGCGATTTAATATATGTTATGCATTTTTGGTTCAGGGTGAAGCACAGGATTTTCTGTTTATTGCAACAGAAAGATACAAATTTTGTGTCCTTCAATGGGATTGCGAGACATCCGAGCTTATTACAAGGTATAAATGAAAATATATCTTTGTTTACTTACTATTTTCATATGCAGCTCATGCTTCAGCTTGTTAGGCTTGACTCTTGCATACTTTGTTTGTGTTATCACTTATGATGTTTTCTCCTGTAATATCTGTTTATTGCTAGAGGCTATTCTCCTCCTTGAGATTTTCTTTTAATTACTGTTTTCTATTAGTTTGATGAGTTTTAAATTTTTATATAGTATTATCTGCCTCTTCTTAGATGTTATTATCTTTTGTAAGATTTTCACAAGCTACTCCCCCTGAGTTTCGGCACAATTTTACTTGTTGCTGGCATTTGCAAACTGCATCACATCTGTTTGATGAAGTTAGAGAGGTCTCCTTTGCATTATGTTTGAAGCTACGTTGCTCGGTCTTTCCATTTTTCATGAAGTACTCGTGTCCGACACATGGATATGGGATATGACTTTCAGGGATCCTTCAAATACATGGAAATGCTTAGAAAAAACTAACCATACCTGTTTTGGGTACATACCTGTTCGACACGCACACCTGAGTCTGAGTAACGTAGGTTTGAAGCAGTGGGAAGCTTTATCCCATCCTCCTATATGATTCTTGTTAAACTAATATCTCTGTTTAAAATGAGAACCACAGGTTGGAGTAGAACAGTTTCCTATACTTTTGTTGCATGGGTTGTATTTTGTGCTTGTTCCTTTGTTCACAGTGTCGTCTAAGTGTTCTTTTGTTGATTCAATTTGGGCCATGATGATGGCTATAAAAATTTATGGGGTGTGTTTCTGATTTTATCTGAGCAAAATTCTTGGAGCTAAGACCATATGCTCTTGCCTGCAGGGCTATGGGGGATGTTTCAGATCGTATTGGTCGACCCACAGACAATGGACAGGTAATTGTTGTGCATTTGAACCGATTTCTTCTGTGGGTAAAAGCTTTTTTCAACAATGCGAAGTTGTTTAACTTGTTTTACATTGGGAAAAAAGTCATTGATTCCTTTTCTTTCTTTCAATTTTATGCAGATTGGCATAATTGATCCTGATTGTAGGTTAATTGGGCTTCATCTATATGATGGGTTGTTTAAGGTATGCACACTTGATGCAGCAAACTCCAAACATATATATTTTGCTGTGTACTGTTCTCATTCTTGGAAATGGTTTTACATCGTGTTTTGTTGTTCCCTTAGGTTATTCCTTTTGATAACAAAGGGCAACTTAAAGAAGCATTTAATATAAGGTATTCTTCTCCATATTCTTTTCTTTTTCTTTCCTCCTGCCATTCTGATCATTAGATTGTTCTTTTTGAGTGACATTGGTTATGATCCTAACCAAGAGTGAATAACAGATGCTGATTGAACCATGTCTCTGTTACCACTTGAAATTTCATTTTCCTATGTACTGCTTCATATTTGTTGCTATGAACTCTTTCTCAGAGATTAGTTATCAAAGTAGTTCAAATTAGGTTTGGTTGCGGCCTATGTTTTAGTATAGATCTGATTTTTTTTTTTTGTATCTCCCCTTTCGACGATGTCAATAAATATTTTAACTAATCAAAACAAGGTCATGTTTAATTAAATGAGCATCAGATATTGCTTTAATGCATCCTTGTTATTACATTCTTATAGTGGCTAGTTTTTTTCAGGCTTGAGGAACTTCAAGTATTGGATATCAAGTTTCTCTATGGTTGCTCGAAGCCTACAATTGTAGTTCTATACCAGGTCTCAATTTTCTTTCTAATGCATACGTTTATTCTGTACTTGTGGTATTTCTATCTCTTGATTGTATTTTGTAGGTTTAGGCTAAAACATTAAACTTTATCAGTGTTGCCATGAGCTTATACATGGGAGTAATCTAACCTAACCTCAAATCCTAAAAGGAGATAGCCATAAAAGCTGCTTGAACTTTACATATAGGAAAATTTGGTTTGGTTTCTGTCATGTGAAAGCTCTAGTCAGTAGGATAGTGTCATTTTATCTAGCTGTATTTGTTGGTAATGGTTATCTTACATTTAGTTCATGTAATGTATTTTAGTGTCAACAACACATACACTAATATGGGTGTTTGTTGCCTTTTTTTGTGTGTGTTCTTACCCACAGGATAATAAAGATGCGCGCCATGTTAAAACATATGAGGTGGCTTTAAAGGAGAAGGACTTTGTTGAGGGACCATGGTCCCAAAACAATCTTGACAACGGAGCCGATTTGCTTATACCTGTACCCCCACCTCTCTGTGGTGTCCTTATTGTTGGGGAAGAAACAATTGTCTATTGCAGTGCCAATGCATTCAAAGCAATTCCAATCAGACCTGTAAGTCACTTATCAAGTTACTGTTAAACTTTTACGAATTCTCTAAGGATCTTCGGCGGTTTGGACTTGTAGATTTGACACTTTCTTCCTGATATTCACGTGTACTTCTAGTCAATTACAAAAGCCTATGGAAGAGTCGATGCTGATGGATCGAGGTATTTGCTTGGCGATCACGCTGGCCTTCTTCACCTGCTTGTCATAACCCATGAGAAAGAGAAGTGAGTGAACTTCCATTGTTCTTTTTCAAAGGCCTACTGTTGAACATCAGGGATTTTTTTTATTAAAAAGCTATATCAAAGCTAGGTTTGGGTTCTTGGCAGTGTGCATTAGTGGGACCCTCCGAAGATTATGTTATTCATGTGCATCTTGCAGGGTCACTGGACTCAAGATCGAACTCTTGGGAGAAACATCTATTGCATCTACAATATCTTATCTTGATAATGCAGTTGTCTTCATTGGTTCAAGTTATGGTGATTCACAGGTATGGCAGACCAATCTAATTTATTCACTATTTGCTATTTAACTGTAATCTTATTGTGAAATATTACTAAAATAATTTTTGAGGGAAAGGATAACAAGTTGATCATTTCGAGGAGACTCTACTCTAAAATTTCAAATATTTGAGGAAATTACAAACTTGAGGTATTTATGGGGTTATGACTCATGTTTAACTACATGTCCTCTGCTCCTCCCTTAAGAAAACTCCTGAACAAAATAGAGAGAGAAAATCCTTCACTCTCTTTTAAATATACTCTTCTATTTTCTCTCACCCCTGCCAGTAGTGTTTCCTTTCAATCAAGGAACACTTCCTATGGCCCTAAGGATTTTTCTGCAATGTTGGCTACTTTTATGCTGCACCTGCTTGGTATGATTCAGATGTAAGTGAAGTTTACTTGTATTTAAATATTTAGTGACAAGGCTGCTTGACTCATACTTTTTAGCTTGATTTCATTATAATACTATGTCATAATGTGTCTTCATTCTGTTATCGTACCAATGCAGCTGATAAAGTTAAATCTACAACCTGACGCAAAAGGTTCTTATGTGGAAGTTTTGGAAAGGTTTGTCAATCTGGGGCCTATTGTTGACTTTTGTGTGGTCGACCTTGAGAGACAAGGGCAGGGTCAAGTCGTTACTTGCTCTGGAGCTTACAAAGATGGTTCTCTTCGTGTAGTTCGGAATGGAATAGGAATTAATGAACAGGTCTCTCTTGTGTTATGAAATTTCTTCACAGTTAATCAACTTTACCATTTTATATCCACATTAGTCACATGTTATATTTATGCATATGTTAGGCATCAGTAGAACTTCAAGGTATCAAAGGAATGTGGTCATTGAGATCCTCAACGGATGATCCATTTGACACCTTTCTGGTTGTTAGTTTTATCAGCGAGACACGCATTTTGGCAATGAATCTTGAGGATGAGTTGGAAGAAACAGAGATTGAGGGATTTAATTCTCAAGTGCAGACTTTGTTCTGCCATGATGCTGTTTACAATCAGCTTGTACAGGTGAGAGTTCTTTTTGAGTTCTATATTAGCATCTATATAATCTACCCTTTTATTTTAGTTTTACCTGTTCTTTAAATAGTGTTTTATGGGATGATCACTGGGTTATATAATTTGTCCAGTTGATCTATAGGACGAGCAGGCAGCATGTTTTTGACAAATGCATATTATATGGACTTCATTTCAGCTGATGTGTACCGTGGCAGGTTACGTCTAGCTCTGTAAGGCTTGTGAGTTCAACATCTAGAGAGCTACGCAATGAATGGCATGCTCCATCTGGGTATTCGGTCAATGTTGCCACTGCCAATGCTACCCAGGTACCTTTTTCCAATCTCTTTATAAAATTTTGTGACTGGCTTTCTAGTTAGTATGTAGGTGTGGAAATGATTTTGTAATGATAAATTATTGTCCTTTATTGAGCTGGTTTTTGCAATGGAAGTATTAGGCTTGATGTAGATCTTCTCTTGCCTTGATACCCTTAACAAAAACCTCTTGTAAAAGCTACTTCTTGTGTAAGTCTTTGAATTGTTTGTATTACAGGTTTTACTAGCAACAGGAGGGGGCCATTTGGTTTATTTGGAAATTGGTGATGGCACATTAACAGAAGTCAAACATGCTCAGTTGGAGTATGAAATCTCATGTCTTGACATTAATCCCATTGGTGAGAACTCTAACTACAGTCATCTGGCTGCTGTTGGAATGTGGACAGATATAAGTGTGAGGATATTTTCACTCCCTGAACTGAATCTCATCACAAAGGAGCAATTGGGAGGAGAGATTATTCCTAGATCTGTTCTTCTTTGCTCTTTTGAAGGGGTATGAGTTTATTTCCTACTTCTTCTGCTTGAATCTTATCATGCTGACATATTTTGCTTCTCTTTTGATGTGTGATATTGCCAAGTTTTATGATATTTGCCTAGCTGCAAGGAATACATTATCTCAAACTGATCCCTGAGAGCACTGCAATTAAGACTTTTGAGCTTGTATAGCCATGCTGTTTGGCATTTAGCTTTCTTTTGTTACTGTTTTCCCATACCTATGCCTGAAGTTTTGTTTGTTTGTCCCTTTTGCAGACCTCTTACTTGTTATGCGCCCTTGGTGACGGTCATCTCTTGAATTTTCAAGTGAACATGAGTAATGGTGAATTAACAGATAGAAAAAAGGTTTCTCTTGGGACTCAACCCATAACGCTTCGTACTTTCTCCTCCAAGAATACCACCCATGTATTTGCCTCTTCGGATAGGCCAACTGTCATTTATAGTAGTAGCAAGAAATTACTCTACAGCAATGTCAATTTGAAGGAAGTCGGTCATATGTGCCCTTTTAACTCTGCTGCTTTTCCAGACAGGTTTGCTCCCCCTATTCCTTTACTGAGAACTGTTTTCTAACTTGAAAGGAAAATATTTCTCACTCCTCGTATTGGTTTATATAAAGCTGTTTATTCCTAGACAAGTCATTTAACCTGTAATTCTCAAGGTCCAAACTTGCATGCAAAATTTTGTTTTGCTTCAGTGCATATTAAAAAGGCTAACAGGCTAAAATATTCCATTAATCTGAAATTTTGATGCTGAGAAGTGGGTAAAATGACATTGCTTGATTTTCTCAATCACTTCCAGTAATGAGGTAAATTTATCTCTGATCATGTGCGGGACCTTATTTATAGATCATATATTCATATGCATTATTTTCTGACTGCAATTCATTGACATATTAATATTAATTCCTGTCTAAGTGAACCTCCTTGCATTAGATTCCATTGTTTTGTTATAGAAGTGCCTATTTGGTTTTCGCTTTCTAACTTAAATATATACTTGGGTTAAGAGTTCTCATTACTGTTTCTTTTCACCAGCCTCGCAATTGCAAAAGAAGGTGAACTTACTATAGGCACGATTGATGATATTCAGAAGCTTCATATCCGCACTATCCCACTTGGGGAGCATGCGCGTCGCATCTGCCATCAAGAACAGTCTCGGACCTTTGCAATATGTTGTTTGAAAAACCAGTCTAGTGCTGACGAATCTGAAATGCATTTTATTCGCCTGTTAGATGATCAAACCTTGGAATGTATCTCGACTTACCCTCTTGATACTTTTGAGTATGGTTGCTCCATTCTTAGCTGTTCATTCTCAGATGACACTAATGTATATTACTGTGTTGGGACTGCATATGTTTTGCCAGAAGAAAATGAGCCAACTAAGGTGCCATTTCTTTCTATATATATATATTTTTTAATCAATTGAAAGCCTTCATATAAGAACTTTCTAAATTCCAATTTTTGCTTTCTTCCCAGGGCCGTATACTGGTTTTTATTGTTGAAGACGGGAAGTTACAGCTTATTGCTGAAAAGGAAACTAAGGGAGCAGTTTACTCTTTAAATGCTTTCAATGGCAAACTCCTGGCTGCTATTAATCAAAAAATTCAACTATATAAGTGGATGCTTCGAGAGGATGGCTCCCGTGAAATACAAACTGAATGCGGACATCATGGCCACATCCTTGCTCTCTACGTGAAAACTCGTGGGGATTTTATTGTTGTTGGTGATTTGATGAAATCAATTTCATTGTTAATCTACAAGGTAAGTTATCTGGATTCTGAAACACGAAGTTAAGCTTCACTTGCATAATTAAATCCTATCATACATGTTATTGTTGTTTGCAGGCATATCTTGGTTTCATAGCCAGTGATTTTGTTTCCAAACTGCGCTTGTTTTCTATGTAGCTACTTCTCTTCTTGCTGATTGGTTCAAGGTTCTCTCTTTTTATTGCAGCATGAGGAAGGTGCGATAGAGGAACGAGCCCGTGACTACAATGCAAACTGGATGTCAGCAGTTGAAATTCTTGATGATGATACTTATTTAGGTGCTGAAAACAACTTCAATCTGTTCACTGTTCGGAAGAACAGTGAAGGTGCCACTGATGAGGAACGGGGCCGTCTTGAGGTGATTGGTGAGTATCACCTTGGGGAATTTGTGAATAGGTTCCGTCATGGTTCCCTTGTGATGCGGTTGCCAGATTCAGAAGTGGGCCAGATTCAAACCGTTATTTTTGGCACCGTCAATGGTGCAATTGGCGTGATTGCTTCTCTTCCGCATGATCAGTATGTGTTTCTGGAGAAGCTGCAATCGAACTTAAGGAAGGTGATAAAGGGCGTGGGAGGGTTGAGCCATGAACAATGGAGGTCATTCAACAACGAGAAGAGAACTGCAGAAGCCAAAAACTTTTTGGATGGAGACTTGATTGAATCATTCCTTGATCTGAGCCGTGGAAAAATGGAGGAAGTTTCTAAAGGAATGGGAGTTTCTGTGGAGGAGCTGTCCAAGAGAGTGGAGGAACTGACGAGGTTGCATTGAGTCGAAGATGCGTTTTTTTATGTTTACTTTTGCTGCTATATTTAACATTTTGTTATTCTTTGTTTGGACGGTCGGTATTGTCGTGGACTCTACGGATTATAATTTTATTCTCTCGTTTTGTCTTGGTGTTTATATAACATTTCGTATTATATATAGTAGCATTTACAAATGAGGTTTTGGTTTGCGATGGGTGGTAGGATTGACTTGTTAGAAATCAAGGTGTTTATAATAACATGGGAGTTTTCCTTCACTTTTTTCAGGTCATAGTTGCAGTGCTATCGGTGACGTTTCATGCTGAAATTTATATACAAATCTAAGCACATCCACTAAAACTTCACCAATTAAATGTGCCAATTAAATGTGCATCTATATATATGCAAAGAAAAACCTTGTAATCTTTGTTTCCTTTACAGCTTAGATATCAAGTATTTGACGGTTTCCGGCAAAATAAAGAGCCATTTCATACAAATTTCACAGTTCAGTCAAATTTAGTTTGCTGAGGTCTCCGATGCTTCATTACAAGGGATTTCTGGCTGAGCATGGCCATGGATGGCCTCAAAGACCTGAACAGAAGCTTTCGAGAACTTCATTAAAGCCTGAAATGCACAAGGCAGGCTAGTTTTTAGATTGTTTAAAGTCATGGTCTTGTTTACTTGGACTAAGTTGAGATGTTTGCCCATCTCCATATCAACTCGCTTCTTCAAGGCTTCGATTTTGGCGCACTTCAACAATAAAGGATGCTTGGGGCTCAGATCGGCCGCTACACTTCCCTCAACCTTTTTCTTTAACTCACTCAGTGACGTCAACTCCTTCTGCAACCTTTCCTGAAGCTTATCAGATTTCCTTTGCTGGCTGTGTTCTGCTGCCTGATGTTGGATTATCGCTCGGATGGCTAACAAAAAACTCTGAATTGCCTCTGAAGCTGCCTGCAACCACAGTGGATTAGATAGACATCCAAATAGTAGCATAGAAGACTGCATGTGCTATCCCTAATAGTTATATAGATTACTTTATCAGGTAATTTTTCAAAACCGCACTGCCATTCTCCGCAGAGCTTACGAACTGCAGATGCATGACGACTCTGGTGGTTGTCATCCACAAGGCAATCAGTAAGTTGGATCCATTTGCAGAGTGTTCTGACATACTCTTGCTGAGATTTCATGAGCTTACAGAAGCTGTCATACCAGAAAGAAACCTCAGTTTCAAGCTGATCTGTAGCTTGACGATGAGAGTCGGTGGTCAGGTCAATGCTTATATCAGTCACATGATTCAACTGCTGTGAAATAAGGTTCTGAACTCGATGACATTTGTACATCATTTTCCACATCTCCATCAGCCTGTAATAAAGAAGATTAGACAATTTGAGTAAATTCTATCCTATATAACCCATGATTCAATCCTCCCATGTTGATAATGTAGCAAAGTGACCAAAATTTACCCGGATATTAATGTCTCCAGCTGGGGGTAAAGTTCCTCATCGATGATCTCCAATATAGACGAACAGGACGTGCTTATTGAATTTTGCAGGTGTCTTAGGACATTATCCAGATTCTCAACGCTTGATTGGATCTTCTCTGTCTTGCTCCAGTCATGGTTTTCGTCTTGCTTTTGAAGCAACATCAATTTCCTTTCACGCTCCAATTTGGTGGTTTCTTCCTCCTACAAAAGTTTTATCCATGAGAACAAATGGACTTCTACAGAACCAGAAATGGAAATATAAACTGACACACACACACAACCGGTGTAGGCATTGACAAAATTCTGATGCTACCATAAAAAATGCATACGCAATAAATACATAATGGAACAACCAGGCTAAGTATCACTCTTACCTTCACTTCCTTATAAAGCTTCTGCTCTGCAGCATATAGCTTATCAAGAGTACTGCAATGAGCTCCAGGCTTGCACGGTTTGTTAGATCCACATTGAACAGCATCTCTTGCAAACTGGAGAGACTTAGAAGACCAACTCCACGACAATGCACTAAAAACCTTTGCAGAATTGCTACTCTTCCCTGTAGTACGGACATGTTTGGAGTATCAGGCACAATGCAGAATATTTGATGCTCAAGTATAAGATCAAACAATTCAATGAAATTTACTGTCAGGCCTGAACTAATGTGCTTGCAATTGCATCATCTAGTAATAAATTGTGAAAAGGTTGCTTACTTTTGTTTTCTTTGAGTTTCGATGGATGAGAATTGTCCCCTATATTTTTGTCTGTAAAAACAGCTATTGCTTTCCCACCAGCTGATGCTTCCAAAAAGTAATCATCTAACTCCTTTACGATTTCCTCCAAGCTCTTATTTTTCTTCCATACCACCATGGTCACATCGCTAGAATCTTTATCATTCAAGCTCGTCGATGATGAGTTATCATCAATAATTTCCCCAGGCTGAGACTTCTCAGGGAGAGTACTTATTTTAGTATTTTCACCAATCTCCTCTCCCTGACCTTCATCCTCAACTGATTCTACGATTTCAGACTGTTTTGGATGACGGGGAGGTGAAGTAGACTCAAAAAGACCCCAATAGTTCCATGACGAGCTTGTACTACGAACCGGCAGGGTAGAACAATCATCCTGGTTAATCTCCATGCTATCTTCTTGGCCAACTTCTCCTTTACCATTGTCACCACCGGCTTTCCTTGACTCAGGGCTAAAAGAAGGTGGTGGTGGAGGAGAAGGAGGCAAGGGGGAAGGAGGAGATGGAGGCAACCTAAGAGCATATGAGGTATTTTCAAGTTCCAATGTGTCTGACTCAGTAAACTGCTTAAGAGTTACACCAGTGTTCTTCAATGCCCTCAAATATGCCAACTGTGCATCAGCAAATTCTCCTCTATATCCCACCAATTGCTTCATAAGCTTCTTTCTATCCTTACAAGCCTGTACCCTTCCTTCCTTATCAATCCTTGAAGCAACACAGCCCATTTTTCAATCAAGAATCACAATCTATTTGCCCTTTCTCTAATTTAACCTAAACTTCGAATACACCACAACAAACCCAAAACTCACTCTACCATAAATGCTGCCTACAATGTTGAAATAAGAAAAAAAAAAGAAGGTAAGTTCCCAGAAAATTTCTAGTTCTATTAATCTAAAACAACAATAGAAAAAGCTCTTTACAACCCAAAATTGCATTTCTCAATGACCACAAATATAACTCTAGAATCACAAATTGAACAAAAAAGAGCAGCAGAAGAAATACTCAATGAGGAGTGGTTTCAATCAAACGATTTAGTTCCCTAGGCTAAAATAATACTCATTAAGGACTTTTCAAAGGCCCCCATAGAAGGGGCAAGAAAAAAACACTAGCAAACAAGAATAATGAACTGGTTTCTTTGTATACCATCATATCATCCATCTACCATTCTCAACCAAAATGCTTATCTTTATGACCAAAGATCAAAACTTCGAAAAAAATAACACCATACCAGAAGGTAGCCAGCTTCAACAGGCATAATAGCTCAAGCTAAAGCTGCAATAAAACAATAAGGAAAAATAATTTACGACCAAAGAAAAAGGGGGTGGAATAATATTTAAAAGGAAGCAAAAATAGGAGAAAAAAACAAAGTATTTTTTTTAATTATCTTTTGTGTTGGAAAACTAAAAAAAAAAAAAGAGAGCAAAAGGAACCAATATATTAGTACTACTGAAACACTGATCTTTTTGGGTCTGGGTTTGCCAACGTCAAAACTAAAAACAAAAGTGAAATGAGAGAAAAAAAAAGGAAAAAAAAAGAAAAGCTTGAAGATTATGATAATAACACTTAAAGCAACTATCTTTCAAAGAGAAATGAAGATAAAGGCCATGAGGGAGGTGACGCATTCATATATATATATAGCTTTTAATTTTCTTTCTTTTTTTATCTTCCTGTCTGGTATGCTACTGCTTTATGTAGAACACAAAGCCCTTTCCACGCTAGCCATGAGTGCTTGCCTATGAATAATATGATGACTATTTATAACTTTTTTCAAAAAAGTCAAAAACAAATAAAAAGGTCCACCTCACTAGCTGACTGCTCTACATTATATTTACAGTTCAGTCCAATCTGATGACTATTTAATATTTATTGTACCCTTCTCCTTACTTTTCTTCTTCTTCTTCTTCTACTACTAATACTTCCTCCTTAAGTATCTGCCAACATCTGATTTGTTAAGTAAAATAGTTAATATCTTATCTTAAACGGATCTAATTTCTAAACTAAACTAAACTGAAGTAAAGGTAAGCTTTTAAGCAATTTTAAAGAAAAAGAAGCAAAGCTTATCTTTTGTAAAAAAAAAGACCTTTTCTTTTGGACACTAAATACTAATGATAGTGATCTGTCTTGTGAGAGATTCATAAATCCCTTTAGGCAGTTGGCTTTTTCTCATGTTCTCCCCCACTTTTGAACCCCTTTTTCCTCTCATTCTATACCCATATATACACATTCTTCTTTTATGTTTCACAAGCACATGCACGAACAACTTTTCAATTCCGTGAGAATGCAAAGTATAATATATTATCAACTGTTCGTTGCTATGTGCACTCAACATTCCATTTGGAGAATAAGAATGCTGTAATATCTCCACTTTGAATTTTGTGCCAAAGAGTTTTACTTATAACTCTGAATTTATTTCAAACTTGGTTTAATATAAAAACAGCACCAAGTATATATAATTGGACAAATTTCAGTCAAATGAGGTAAAATTACTATAGAGGTTATTAGTTAAAAAATAGATAAATTATTCTGTCAATCACGTCAAGTTTTAATAGTATAAATTAATAAAATTTTTATAAAAAGACTAATATGCTTTTTGAGCGAAAAAAATAGACTAATTTACTCAATTTTTAATAAAAAATAAAATACAATATAATTTCTAATATAAAGACTACCTCCAAATTATTAAAGAGTTTGAGATTATAATTTTGATTTGGCTGTTGGGCTTATTTCTGTCATTGTTTTAGACATAAATTTGGGCCAAAGCCCAACATTGACTCTGCTGTCTCCTTTGTTCTCTTCACATGCAATAAGATACAATAAAAATTCATCAACGATTATAGGAAATTGCTTTCTCAAATTGCAACACATGAATAAGATTGAAGATATAGGAAATTCATGCACATTATCCTTTTCTTTTTCCCTCTAATTCTAATCGTAAAAGGAAAATAACGGTTTAACTTAGATTAACATCAGTTATAACCTTTTTTTTCGCAAATGATATTAATAATCCTCTTTATGAAAACTATATTATAAAAATTAATTCAAATTTCTTTGGCAGCTTTTTTTTACGAATAAAAGTGCCATGCAAAGCCAGCGGCCTCAGTGGACGGGATGGATAAGTGTTTGACGGGCGAGCTAGTTTACGTGAATATTGTACGTGACTTAATAATAGATTTATTTATCTTCTTTTATAAACTTTGCTTTATAACATGAAAATTTGTAATTTGTAAACGTATATTTTGTTATTTATTTTCAGCAAGAAAAAAAAAACCTATGAAATGTCTCCGTTCCCATTTATTTATGTATTTATTTATTCATAGTGTTATTATTAAATAAATAAATAAAATCCAATTTCATGATCTGTGGCTGCATGCATTGCCCTCTGCCTCCATTTCTTTTCCCTCGCTTTCCTTCCCTCTTCTCTCCGTCATTTGCTAATTTGGCATTTCATTTTATTTCGTTTCGTTTTTGGATCTGAATACAAGAGAATAAGATCGATATTTTAGTTGGTAACAAAATTTATTCCAAAATGAACACCGATGATTTAGAAGGAGGCGAAGACGATGGCTATCATGCACAAGGCAATCGTAAATACAGCCCCGTCGGGGCACAGGATCGCGCCGTTCTCGAGATGGCCTCCATGGATCCTGGATCTTCTGCCACCGCTTCCCAATCTTCTATCAGGTAATTCCCGGCCGCCGCTCTCCTTCTCCTTTTCATGCGGTTGTTTTTTTTTTCGGTTATCATATTCGATGATTGTGTAAATGCGTATAATACATTGTCAGGAAAGTAAGAGCTCGAACGCAAGGGAGCATGGATTCCGATGGAAAGGCTCCTGATGTTGCTGGTGGAGACAATGGTCCTCACAGGGAACATAAGTTGGAATTGTTCGGTTTTGATTCTCTTGTCAATATTCTTGGTCTCAAAAGGTACGTGGTCTTGTTTTCATTAATGCTTACTCTTGCTCTTCTTCTTTTTTAACTTCAATGATTACAACTTAGGGGATGGATGTTAGTAAATTGATTATTTAATGTCTCTAAGAGTACAACTGAATAATTTGTGGTGCCTGGACAATTTTACCTCACGTTTTGTTTTCTATTTTCTTTTTAAATTTGTGATTATTACCTGCTTTTGACTTGTTTTTCAGTATGACACAAGAGCAAGTTCTTGCACCTTCTAGCCCCAGAGATAATGAAGTTGTTTCCATCACCGGTGGGGATCCAACGGTAAGCTGTGTTTTTACATTAGCATGATTAGTTACACTAGTACCAGCTTGCATTATTTGGCAATCTTTTATCATTGTAGATGTTTGTTTTTTTCTTACTAATTGTTCTACCAATAGTTGTTTCAATGAATAATATTCTTTGCATGAACACTTTTGGGAACAGCTTCAATCGGGAACAATCTCGTTGGGAATAACTCTACCTTGGGAATAACCTTGAAAGGTTGGTAGGATTTTTAGGTTGTTCCACTTTTGAGATGCCTTAAAGAGCATGGCTAGGAGGCTCAGATTCAGATACTGTTTAGAAGTTCACTTCATAATCTTTCTTTGGAATACAATTGAATGAATGGTACACTTGCGCCTAAAACGTTTCTTGCCGAAATGTTTGAAATTCTGTTGACGGGGTATTGGGAAATTAATCTATGTGGATGTTGAACAAAGGAAGTGGTAATTTCCTTGAATTAGTCCTGCCTGTCAAGTATGTCCAAATAAGTTGAAATATTGACAAGCATTGAGAAATTTATTAATGTGCAAGTATGCAACAGTTTTTCTTTGAAATGCTATTGATCATATTGTTCTTTCACTTCTCCTTCTTTTTCTTAATGAAACATAGCAGTCTTTACTTTACTGCCTTCTCATGCTGTTCCATGTTCTGTGCATACATCATGCAGTCCTCTAGTGTCAAAATGGGTACAATGATGGGGGTATTTGTCCCATGCTTACAAAGTATTTTGGGGATTATCTACTATATCCGCTTTTCTTGGTAAGTTCCTTTTCTCTGATGTTAATATTTTGACTTACACAGCTCCATTTTCATCTCAGTATGTATGTGCATGAAAATCTAAACGAATCCGTGCTCTGTTTTTGAATTGGAAGCTGAGCTTCTTCTTGATAATTTGAATTTTACAAGACTTTGTTGTGCTATATTTGATATTTGTATTACAGGCTTGTATCTGGGCCTTCTATTTTAGAAGGATTGGATTGTGCTTTCAGTCAAGAAAAAAGGAGTCAATTATGACTTGCATCATTGAATAGTAATATGTGCATTAAAATAAGTAAATTTTTGTAATTTCAGTTGCTAAGGTTCATTTATGAGAAATGCAGGATAATTGGCATGGGAGGCATTGCGGATTCACTGCTGTTGGTATCGCTTTGTGGTCTGTGTACTTTCTTGACAGGATTATCATTGAGTGCTATTGCTACTAATGGTGCCATGAAGGTACACATTAGTTATAATTATATATCCTTCACGATCAGTTTTCAGTTGACATGTGACTCTGATATCATAGTCATTTTGATGCCTTAAGGGAATGGTTAAATTTTGAGTAGAATTCGTGTTGCTACCTTGATTGAGATTCTTTCCTTATATAACTATGTCGCGGTATTTAGCGGCTTTCTCATCAATTACTGCTAGGGTGGTGGTCCATATTATCTCATTGGTCGAGCACTTGGTCCTGAGGTTGGAGTTAGCATTGGATTATGTTTCTTCCTTGGCAATGCGGTTGCAGCAGCTCTGTAAGTGTATCTTCCAGTCCTTTTTTCTATTTTTGTAATACTATTCTGTGCATAGCTCAAGGACATAATGTAATGGAATTGCTCAGCATGAATTCTGCTTTCTTGATAGCATAAATTTTCAAGTATTTAACAACATTTTCTACTCATGCTAGTACTTGTATCTTATATGTTCTTTTGGTTGTGGTTGTAGTTATGTGTTGGGAGCTGTAGAAACATTTCTGAAAGCTCTCCCTTCTGCTGGGTTTTTTACTGGTAATGATTGATTGCTATCGACTGAAAATGACTTTTTTTTTTATCTTTATAATATTTTTTTCCCTTTTTCTAATTTATTGATTACTTTTAAAGATTGCGAGGCTATGCTAAAAAGAATCTTGTTCCAATTCATTTTTAATATCCTCCTGCTTGCACTGCAGAAACCAGTACAAAGGTGAATGGCTCCGTATCGAAACCAATACAGACTATAAGTACACATGACTTGCAAATTTATGGGCTTGTTGTGACTGTCATCCTATGCATTATTGTGTTTGGTGGGGTGAAAATGATTAATCGGGTTGCCCCTGTCTTCCTTATACCTGTTTTGTTGTCAGTACTTTGCATAGTCATCGGGATTTTTATGGCAAAGAAGGATGATCCTGATAGTGAGTTTCTTCTTCATAATCTTTTTGCCCTCTCTCTCTCTCTCTCTCTCTCTCTCACACACACACACACACACACACTCACATTTCAGAGAATTACCTGTGGAGGTGATTCCTTAAG
Organism: Gossypium hirsutum; assembly: GCF_007990345.1. Lineage (NCBI taxonomy): Eukaryota > Viridiplantae > Streptophyta > Magnoliopsida > Malvales > Malvaceae > Gossypium > Gossypium hirsutum. The sequence goes on along the minus strand of NC_053438.1, from coordinate 72,010,042 downwards.
TATGAATACAATAGTCGCATATTGCTTGGTGCAAGCCATAAGCCATTGCTCAAAATCAATCTGATTTCCCCCTTGTTGAGTGTTCATGTTTTTCTTGTCATTACGTATTTGTGAAACATGTTATTTTGGTGATTTTTGATACAGCTGGAATTACGGGCTTGAGTGCGGACAGCTTTAAAGATAACTGGGATTCAATGTATCAGAATACTAACAGTGATGGGATCCCTGATCGTGATGGAAAGGTGTACTGGAACTTCAAGTAAGAATCTTCAAGGTTCATAGGATTTTAGTTACTAGAGTGAAATTTTCTTGTGCTGTGAAGTTGTACATGATCAAAGAATCTTCATTGTACCAACCTGTTGTTGATCCTAAAGATGATATAGCAGTATAGCACAAATAAGTGCAATGTCACCTAACTGTATTGAAAAACTTGTTTAATAATGGAGGTCTAGATGAGAACAGATCCCAAGTATAATTGGTGGTCATGCTGCTGGTCCAAAAGAACAAAACAAGTTAACCTCTCCCTCTACCTTTCTAACTATCCAAGAAAAAGCAGGAAAAAGTTGTTTCCAACTGTCAAGTTTTGATATGTGATATCGACATACTTTTCTTAAAGCTGATAAAAACGATGATTTTCACTGCTGAAGTTTCTAAATCCTTCTGTTTATATGCTTCTTCAGTGCATTGGTCGGTCTCTTTTTCCCAGCTGTAACTGGAATCATGGCAGGTTCAAATCGATCAGCTTCGCTTAAAGATACTCAGCGTTCAATCCCCGTTGGAACATTGTCAGCCACACTGGTCACTACTCTTCTCTATTTAGTTTCTGTCTTCCTTTTTGGAGCTGTTGCCAACAGAGAAAAGCTTTTGACTGACAGGTACAAATTTTCTAGTCTCGCGTTAACATTCTTCATTGATTCAGCTTGCTATGTTTTCATTGTTCAATCTTTTTTCAAGGATTTATGCTTTAGAGATACTATGCTAATGCTAAACTACCTTTGGTGCAGGCTACTTACTGCTACCATAGCTTGGCCTTTCCCAGTTGTCATTCGTGTTGGAATTATTCTTTCAACTTTAGGTGCAGCTCTTCAAAGCTTGACTGGTGCCCCTCGTCTTCTTGCAGCAATAGCCAATGATGATATTCTTCCTGTTCTCAATTGCTTCAGAGTTGCAGATACCAGTGAGCCTCACATAGCTACTCTCTTTACTACCGTTATCTGTATGGGATGTGTTGTTATTGGGAATCTGGATCTTATCACACCAACTGTAACTATGTTTTTCCTTCTATGTTATTCGGGTGTGAACTTGTCTTGCTTCCTTTTGGATTTTTTAGATGCACCTAGTTGGCGTCCTAGGTGGAAATTTCACCATTGGCTCCTGTCTCTACTTGGAGCATTACTTTGTGTAGGTATGTTTCATTATATATAGTGCATTGTCGGGTTTAACATTGTGTCCCATTTAGTTGAGAAATTCCTGTATATTAGAATGCAAATTTTGCACTGTATTTAATTGGAGGCCAATTCTCACAGGTGTTCTGTTTGCTTTTGTTTATTGCAGTGATAATGTTCTTGATTTCATGGCTATTCACTGTTGTTTCTCTAGCCCTTGCCAGCCTTATATATTATTATGTGAGCATTAAAGGAAAAGCTGGGGACTGGGGGGACGGTTTCAAAAGTGCATACTTTCAACTAGCCCTTCGTAGCCTTAGATCTCTGGGAGGTATTGTAATAACTGTGTGTATATGCATGTTCCACTTCTATTTTGTTCATATAGTCATGACTATGCCTCTTGTTTTCCTGTATTGGACCCTTTGTTTTGTTTTGCAGCAAAGCAAGTTCATCCAAAGAACTGGTATCCCATTCCTCTCATATTCTGCCGGCCTTGGGGTAAGCTGCCAGAAAATGTACCTTGCCATCCAAAACTTGCTGATTTTGCCAACTGTATGAAGAAGAAAGGCCGTGGAATGTCCATTTTTGTAAACATTCTAGATGGAGACTATCATGAATGTGCTGAAGATGCCAAAGAAGCCTGCAAACAGCTTGATACCTACATTAACTACAAGAACTGTGAAGGTGTTGCAGAAATAGTCGTAGCAACCAATATGACTGAAGGCTTCCGTGGAATTGTGCAGACCATGGGTCTTGGCAACCTCAAGCCCAATATCGTAGTTGTGCGGTACCCGGAAATATGGCGTCGCGAGAACTTAAAAGAAATCCCAACCAGATTTGTTGGTATAATTAATGACTGTATTGTAGCAAACAAGGCAGTTGTCATTGTCAAAGGCCTCGATGAATGGCCAAATGAGTATCAAAGGCAATACGGTAGCATCGATCTGTATTGGATTGTAAGAGATGGTGGTCTCATGCTTCTTCTGTCACAACTTCTTCTTACGAAAGAGAGCTTTGAGAGCTGTAAGATTCAGGTCTTCTGCATTGCGGAGGAAGATTCAGATGCAGAGAGCCTCAAAGCTGACGTGAAGAAGTTCCTATACGATCTTCGGTTGCAAGCCGAAGTGATTGTTATAACGATCAAGTCATGGGATGTAGAGGGTGGATCTCAGCAAGATGACTCAATAGAAGCATTCAATGATGCTCGGAAACGGGTAGCTAGTTACTTGGAAGAACTAAAGGAAGCAGCAAAAAGAGAAGGAACCCCATTGATGGCTGATGGAAAGGCTGTAGTTGTGGATGAGCAACAAGTGGAGAAGTTTCTGTATACAACCCTGAAGCTGAATACGACAATATTAAGATATTCTAGAATGGCAGCAGTGGTACTTGTAAGCTTACCACCACCTCCCATCAACCACCCAGCCTACTGCTACATGGAGTATATGGATTTGTTGGTAGGAAATGTGCAGAGGCTTTTAATGGTAAGAGGATATCGCAGAGATGTTGTAACTCTATTCACTTAGTTTTCCCCAGGATTATATATATTTATATCATCAGTGTAATTTGTGTTTACTGTTCATATAGGTGCTTTTTACCCTTCTTTCTTGTAGTCAAAAAAGTGTTACATAACATTCCTTCTCTTAATCCATTCTATTTCTATTTCCTATTGACGACAATTTGTTGCTTCTTTACTGCATAAAGGAGAAAAACAAAGAAAAAAATTTCCGAGTTTCCATTTCTTATGGTATAATAATTCAATCGAGAATCAAGTTTGTGTATTATTTTTGACATTTTGTTGCCTTTTTATCTTGTTTCCTTTGCACTTTTGCAGTTTATGGTTAGGTTCACTTTGAAATTCCAACTATGGGGCTCAAAGCCCGTTTCACATAGTTGCCAACTTGGGCTATCTGCAATTCTGCATTCCCACTCTGACAGACCATGCAATTTTCTTTAACTAATATCTATAAATTTAAGATAAATAAATATAAAAGTGGGAGAAGACTAGGGCAGGCCGCAACACTCATATTAGTTGACGAAATGGAAATGTTATATTAAATTCCTTACTTTGGGCGTTTGTTTACGTTCCATACTCCAAATACTACAACTTGGTTTAGTGGGTAAAATTACTATAAAAGTAATTGGATTATATTTTGCCCTTCTATTAAAATAATAAATGATTTATTTTTTTTATATTAAATTAAAAGATAAATTAATTATTCTGTTAAAATTTCATCCTTCTACTTAATTATTACGTCAAATTTTAACAATAAAAATAAAAAAATTAATATAAAAATATCAATTTATCCTTTAATTAAACATATAAAAATTAATTTATTATTTTTTAAATAAAAAATTATTAATATATCCCATAATTCTATTAAACCTACCTCTCTACGTGTCTCTTTCCCTATCTTTTTCTTTAGTATTTAAAGATATTCAATTTATACGATAATTATGGGGATGAAGTTGCCGGATTTGAAATTGTGAAATCAGCTGCCTTTTGTCCTGTTTTCACATTAATCAAGTCAACACCTCCATTTCCCACCAACAATATCCCTTACTATCATCTAATAATTTTATTAGAAGATAACAAGGTCTTCTTTCCAATGACATGTACATTTGACTTTTTTTATATTGAATTAAGCGTATTAGAGTTAAAAAGAAATTTAAGAGATTATACAGCAGAATCCGTATAAAATTATACTTCCTCTATTTCAGTTTGATTAGTATAAGATTTTTCAATATTTAGATAGATATAATCAAAATTATCTTATATTATTCCATTTTTAATATTAGTAAGTAATTTTTTTTTCGAAATGATTTTTAGGTAAAATCTATGTATTATTTTACATTTTCATTATCAACATTAGATTTAACAGTATGCAGAGATTACTACGTGAATTAAACCAACCAACTCCTTTTATTTATTAACGAATGAAGAGTCCAAATAACAAAATTTTGCGAGTAAAGATCGGAGGTAAGGTGTAGATCAATTAGCAGCTCGACGTGTAAGATCAGAACAAATACAAAAATAACGTCCAAATACATTACGTTACCGAGTATATAGCCCAAATACGTGCTTGCTTCTTCCACAATTGCTCTTCGTTCGTTGTTACCTTATATTCACCATCACCGTCACCATTCACCAGAAACAAGAAAAGGTAACAGTGTCTCTCAGAACTTGATAGCCAGCTGTCTGTTGACTCTCGTTATTAACCGTAAACAGCCTGTATCTTCTTCACTCTTACACCCAACACCCAATATAAATACACTTCTCACACCTTCACGTGCTGTCCCAGATTTCCCGCCTTCAACACCTCTTTCTTTCTTCCTTCCTTCTTCTTATACTGTACCATCGCCGGCGACCCATTAAATTCTTGTCTAACACAGGTTATCATCCGTTTTGGATCTTTGTCCAAGTAATATTTTGATTTTGATAGTTATGCTTTTGCTGATTCCTTTAATTATTATATAATTTATTATAGTGTGGATGCGTTTTGGGAGTACTTTTAGCACTCTTAATAAAGATGTGATTTGGATTTGGAGTCCAAATCTTTCTCATTGTCTTACAAAACTAATTATAAAATCTCTTACTCTTGTCTCTTTGGGTTTCATTTTTAAGAAGATCCTGTTTCATCGAGGTGTGTATATATATTTTCTGTTTGGTTTATGAGCAAGTGTGAGAAAATTAATTGATATTTTTTTCGCCTTTTTGATTAAAATTTTGTGGTGGAAAATAGGATGGGGTTGGACGGTCCAACTGGAAACGAAGGTGTGAGGAGACGAGGATGTTCATGCACCAAAGATGATTTTCTTCCAGAGGAGTCATTTAAGAGCTGGGGTAATTATGTCCAAGCACTCCAGCAAACTCCGGAAAGGTTTATGGATCGGGTATTCACCCGATCACTTGACTCAACGGAGCTCCATGAAATCAAGGCTCGGAGCCAGCATGAAATGAAGAAGACCCTCTCCTGGTGGGACCTCATATGGTTCGGAATCGGAGCCGTCATCGGCGCCGGCATTTTCGTACTTACCGGACTCCAAGCTAGAGAAGTTTCAGGCCCCGCTGTGGTTATATCCTACGTGGTGTCCGGTATCTCGGCCATGCTTTCTGTATTTTGCTACACTGAATTCGCTGTTGAAATCCCTGTTGCAGGTAAGATATAAGTAAAATTTTGATCTTAAATTTAACTGGGATTTATATTTATCATTTTAAAATCTCTAATATAGAATTCCCAAATTTTTTTCCAATTTGTTTGGATAATTGCTGGAATTCGACTTTATCTGTATAAACTTTGAGGAATCTAAAAAAATAGCTGTAAAGAATCTGGCTGAATATTCAATATCCGTCCATTTTCGGCATGTAGTGTAGGAAAGTTGACTTTTTGACTTTTCATGGAAAAAAAAAGGCAATTTGCTAGCTAGGAATGGGACCCAGATAGTGTATGAAATGTCCTACTTTGATAAGAACCCTTACACATTAACATTATCGACTACAAAGTGTTCTTTTACCAGTAAACTACCAGCTGTAATCATAATCTTTGACTAATGTTTGTAAAATCTTTATTTATATAGTTATAATATGTTTAATTATATACCAAGCTTGATACCATAAAATGGGATTCACATTTCATTGAATGGGATTTGGATTACAAGTTTTGGATATTGATTCACGGGAATACACATGACTTGGCAAATTTGCAAAATTTACCTTTTCAGGTGGCTCATTTGCCTACCTTAGAGTGGAGTTGGGTGATTTCATGGCCTTCATTGCTGCCGGTAACATTCTCTTGGAGTATGTTATTTCAGGTGCTGCGGTGGCTCGGTCATGGACTTCCTATTTTGCCACACTCTGCAATCACAAACCCGAAGATTTCCGCATCATAGTCCACAGCATGTCCGAGGATTATGGCCATCTTGATCCTATTGCAGTTGTTGTTGTTTGTGTCATCTGTGTCCTTGCTGTACTTAGCACCAAGGGCTCATCACGCTTCAATTACATTGCTTCCATCATCCATGTTATAGTCATTCTCTTCATAATCATTGCTGGTTTCTCGAAAGCGGATGCCAAAAACTATAGTGACTTTATGCCCTTTGGCATTCGTGGAGTCTTCAAGTCTTCGGCTGTGCTTTTCTTTGCTTATGTTGGTTTCGATGCTGTTTCAACGATGGCCGAAGAGACTAAGAACCCTGCTCGTGATATCCCTATTGGTCTTGTTGGATCCATGGTAATAACCACAGCTGCATATTGTTTGCTTGCTGTAGCATTGTGCTTAATGCAACCGTTCCGTGAGATTGATGTGGATGCCCCATTTTCAGTAGCATTTGAAGCTGTTGGGATGTCATGGGCTAAATACATTGTTGCTGCCGGTGCATTGAAAGGCATGACAACCGTTTTACTCGTTAGTGCCGTTGGTCAAGCACGATATCTCACACATATTGCACGAACCCACATGATGCCACCATGGCTAGCACAAGTGAATCCCAAGACTGGAACACCAATTAATGCTACCATTGTCATGCTTTCCGCAACAGCAATTATTGCTTTCTTCACAGAACTTGATATTCTTGCCAATCTTCTATCGATATCAACATTATTCATCTTCATGCTTGTGGCCCTGGCGCTTCTTGTTCGTCGTTATTACGTCAGTGGTGAGACAACTACAGCAAACCGCAACAAACTAGTTGCTTGCATTGTGCTTATTCTTGCATCTTCAATCGCAACAGCTGCTTACTGGGGTCTGAGTGACAACGATGATTGGATTGCTTACGTGATTACCGTGCCAACTTGGTTCTTAGCTACTCTAGCACTTCATGTTGCTGTTCCTCGTGCTAGGAATCCAAAACTCTGGGGTGTACCGTTGGTACCCTGGTTGCCATCGGCTTCCATTGCTATAAACATATTCCTACTAGGGTCAATAGACGGGGCATCCTTCGCAAGGTTCGGTATATGGACTGTTGTGCTGCTGTTGTACTATTTCTTCTTTGGATTACATGCGTCATACGATACAGCAAAGAATAAGATGGGAGATGGTTTGAAGAAAGTGGAAGAAGGTGTTAAAGTTTCTTCAGAGGCCCAATGAGTTGCCGTTTAAATTACAAAATGGTAGCAAACCAGCAATTCTCCTCTTAGCGTTCCACTAGTTTCTTCAATACTTCACTCATCAGTGTGCAGATCTTTTGTTTTTTCTGTGAATATCTTTGGTTGAATTTTATATTTCCTCGAAGAAAAATGTGTTTGATCTTTGAACATTGTACTCAAACATGCATTCCAAAATTTTGAACACAAGAAATTAAGATCTGCAGGAAATTTGTGAATGAAGTTAGTAGTAGTACTTGATTAGTGTTTTAACCTTACTCTTCGATCTGTTTGGTTTGGATTCACCTTGCGAAATTATGCAAACAGGTAGGTGGCAGATGAACTTATGGATTATGATCCACCGTTTTTATTAACCATATGAAAATAATTGAACAGTGTTTAAATTAAATGGCAATATGCAGATGCCTTAAGTAATGAATTACAGGCTCAATAAAAAAGGAGGATTAGTAGTATTGGGCTTGTAGTTACATTGTACAATTCAACTAATAAAAAAAAGCCAATGGATTCTCTCAAACCTTTTAAGTTGGATGGATAGGTAGCTTTATTAGGTTATAGTTGGAGTATAGACAGGACGATGGAAGTAGTATTTGGGTCGATGGTGGCCGAGGGACAAAGAGATTGGTCTAAGCTTCCCAATGATATGGTCGGATACATAGTCATAGTGGGGAAACTTCATTGGTAGGATCGAATCCTAATGAGTGCAGTTTGCAAGAGTTGGAACCAGGTATCTCTTGATGTGATAATGATTCCCAACATTGACGATGATTCATGCGTATGGAGCCGATGTGGTTATGGGATTTAATAATTGTGTGGTTGTTTCAATAATGCTTAGGGAGACCTTGTCGTTCAAAACCATATATATCGACAAAGGTATCAGGGGAGAAGAGCAAGTTATGTTTTGTGAGTCTCAATCCGGGACTAGTAGATACGGTTGGGTGCTTTTTTGAAAAGATCCCCTGTATGACTTGTCAGAATCGTGTCTTTTTCTTGTATTCCCAGTTATTGAGTTGCCAATGCTAAGGACATGTTACCCTATCTATGGAACCCTCTTGAGGACTACATTTCACTTGAGTTCAGCATATTCGGAGTGTTTTGTTTTCACTTTGCACAGAAAAAACAGTCAGCAAATTTCGGCCAGGAGACAAAAGTTGCAAGACATTTAACTTATTACAAGATAACCATGATCATGGTTATTGTTAACCATTAAGTGCAATTTAACTGGATGTCACATAGGTTATTGGGTGTATTTAATATATATATAGTTTTCATCGTAGCTAAATGCAACTAGATGTAACTATCTTTTATCATCTTGTTGGAAGGATGTTGAATATCTTGTAATATAAATCAATTTTCTCTACATTCATTTTTAAGCTTATCTTTTCACACACAGTGCATCGAGTGTATTTAATATTGGCCTTGAATAATGGACCTTGCTTGTGAAAGGTTGGCCACAGCCAAACTCACATTGGCAAACTGTTTGGTTGATGACAACATTCTTGAAAAAGTCAACTACAAAAAATGTAATCTTTAAAAACTGATCAAAAAATATATAAATATAAAAATTTGCTATGAACACGTAAAATTTTTCAAAATCCATCAATTAAAGGTAGAGGTCCCCCAGTGTACTTTTCATGCCCCATGTCATTTACAGTAAACACCAAACCAAACAAAAAGAAGCTGCAAAAACATTTGCTACATATAGTAGTCATCGGTGAATGTCACTTAAAGTTCCCTTTGACACTATTAAATTGATTTGTTTAGTACTTATAATATTACCAAAAAAAAACTAAATAATGTTAACATTTACTATTTAATATATATTATTTATTGATGGATAGAGTTAATGTTATTAAAATTTTAACATTTTAACATTTTTTATACAATTAAATGTTTAATATGTTACACTTTATATTTATTTAATTCATTTTATTAACATAGCGACTGAATCAATCCATTTAATAATAAAAAAATTAAATTAATTTAATCCCTATAATACAAGTACCTCTTGGACAATTTAACCTAAATAGTCATTGGAATGAATATGCAGCGAATCATTGTCAAAAGCAGAAAGAGTGACCACACAGGCTCAGTTATTAATAAAAAATAAAATTTTGGTATGCATATACATTCAATTCAATTCACATCTCTAAACATACTTTTTTCTTTTCCCTTGAATTCAATTCACATCAACTACCTCTACAGTCTACACATACCTTTCTTTTCCTCCAATTTTTTATTTTTTATTCCTTATTATACTTTGTCCCTAACATGCTGTGCCAATGCTTGAAGCGCAACGTCGACGGCATCCTCGAAGCCAAGATCGCTATGGCTCGCATTAGGGTGTGCGTAAGTGAGCCTTGGGATCATATCAATCACCGTAGCACGCATTGTGTCCACCTCTTCTTTCGGTATCTTCATCAGCACCTCTTCTATTCTTTTGCTTTCCTCGCTTTGTTCGTCCATGTAAACCGAGTACTTCGAAGCCTCTTCCGGCAAAAACCAAGAGTACTGTGTGTAAGCCGTGTGCCGAGAAAAGAACACCGGAATACAACCGGAAAGTATGGCGTCGAACGTTGACCTTCGGGTGAATGAATCTCCCGGAGCCTGCAAACAAAACCGAGATTCTCTCATCACTTTGAGAATCTCACTAGGGTTATAACACTTGGGGTTGCCATGGTCACATTTGAGTATCTTGCATTGAGTGGACTCCATGCATTGCTTTATCATTTCGTCTCTAATGGCTGCTTTACCAACGCCTTTACGTGGCGCACCAATGAAGGAGAACAAGTAGGGTCGGTTTGACTGTTGCATCATGTTCTGCCACGTCATCATTTGATCTGACGTGGAAGGGTGGAAGTATGAAGGGTACGGGATACCGTGTTGGTTTGAACCTTTCCAGGGGTTTCTCTCCACGGTCAGCACCGACATGTTTTTAACACATGGCAGGTTGAGAAGACAGTTTGCCCCAAAGTCAGGTCCACTGTTGGCTCTCATGAAATCCCATGAGGTTCTCCCTAGTGCAAGGAAGTGGTCCTTCCCGTTTTTCTTCCGCCACGTGGGTTGAGCTTGGAGGAAGTCTACCAATCTCACGGCCAATGCGTCGCGAATCGCGTGGTTTGGTTCGCGGAAATTGCTGGACACATGCAGGCCGCCGTAGAAAGGTACGTAGAACAAATTGGCCTTGGAAGGATCCCACGTGCGACACGGATGGTTTTCCACACGTGCATGGAATATCATCTCGGCGATGAACTGATGGGTAGCGAACCAGGGGTTCGAGTCACTCGACTGAAGGTCCATGTTGTCCAACGGCTGACCTAGACCATGGTTAGCCACATGCGGACACATATTGGTATAAACATTCAAATGGCTACAATCATCGAGAAGACCGAGGTTAAACTCCGCCGGCAAATTATACACATAAACCGCGACATCCCCATTACATTTCCCGGCCGATGGCTTTGGGGTGGTGGTGGAGAACTTGGTTTGGGTGGGTTTTGTGGGTGGGAACCAAAAGACTTGTAACAAAAACCATAAAGAAAGAAACACCAAAAGAAAGGCAGTGTATCTAAAGTGAGGATTGCCCAAGAACTTGAAGTAGGAATCTCTATTTTTATGGTATTTGACTTTCTCTATCCATTGAGTTGCAGCAGCAGAGGGTTGTTTCTTCGACAGCAACATGGGGAAAGTGACTGAAAACACGGAGACAAAGAGAAGAAATTGCCGCTGCAGCCGACTAGGAATTGAAGGGTAATATAGCAAAGAGAGAAGTAAATTAATAGTCTAAAAACTATTGTTTATCACAAAACACTGAAAGGGAAATCAAAGGGTAGTAGGAAGATGAAAAGAAAACACCACCTAAATTTGATGCGTTAAAGGGTGTATGAGCTGTGTCAGGAATAATTTATATTTGGAGCTTTTAGTCGTCATTGTTTGGTGTAGGGAAGAAAGTGGAAATTAATGGGGAAATTAAAAAGCCAAAGTGGGGACAAATTTTGAGAGACGATAATTGTATATGGCCAGCTTATAAGCACATGTAGTTCAATGCGTGTCACCATGTTCCGACGTTGACAACGAAGAAAATAAATATTTCTACGTGATATGTGTGTTGCATCACTTTCAACATCTTTGGTTTTTTTAATCCTTTCATTTTACTACCCATAAATTTATTTGATTAAATAGCTTCTGTTGTTGCATTGAAAAAGTAGAGGGCAAACCGACAGAGAGAGAAATTAAGAAGAAAGGAACAAACAAGACTCCATTATTTGAAAATTAAATTGAGATTCCTTTAAAAGGAGGGGAAGGAGAATCAGTGAGGGCATTGGTCATGATTCATTCTCCTACCTGGCTAGGTTTTTTCATCCTTTTAGAAGTAATTATTCAACCTTATTTGTTTATTATAATTATAATTATAATTATTTATAATAAAAAAACATTACATCAAATAATATTAAATGATAAATTCAACCCATAAATAAGAGGATAACGAGTTTATTCAGTGCACTCAAATTCACGTTCTAGCTCCTGCATTGGCAACAATATCCATGTCAATTGAACTAATACTCAATCGACTCGTACTTATAATTGTAAATACTATAACTTTCATAAATATCATTTATTTAGTAGCATAATATTGTGTGCTCTATTAAAGGTAAAGCCCACATGAATAAATCTTTCATTATTTATATATATTAGTTTGATTGTCATTGTAGGCAATATTATAAAATATAGGGCTGTATATGATTAGTTTTAATCAGCTGTATAATATAAAATAATTATATTTATGAAATCATGCAACAAATACAGCCCAACGAGAGAGCTGTTTTTATTTTGATTGATGAGTGCCTGTCTTAAATTTTACCTAGTAATTTGAAGTACATCACATGTGAAGTAAATAAAACAAATACACCAACCCCTCCCATTTACTTCAATCATTCACTGAATATTACAACTTTGGTGCATATGTAAAAGAAAACATGAACAACCCTCGCATACGAACAAACCTTTTAATAATTACTTAAATCGTTCAATAAACGTCAGAATTTCGACAACTAACCAATCAGAGGAATGTCAGTGCCCGTCGTGTATTTATTCTATACTTGTTGTCCCGTCCAATTATGTTATTTGCTGGATTGTTGAATTTTTTAAATTTCAAAATTTTAAGTTTGAATTTAATCAATTTAATAATTATAATTTGATCAGGATTGAAAATTTAAAAAAATATAAAAATTAAAAATAAATAAATTAAAATATAACGATTAAATCTATAATTTACGAGGACTAATGAAAGAATTTAACCCTAGTTGTTTTCTTTAGGGAGGTAGACCATTTATTTTTAATGCTAGACGAGGGGCACACCTGGCCCAAACTTCAGTTTATGATAGAAATGGTAATTTGGATTGTGCATTTAAATAATATCCGGATGAAATTTGTTTATAAATTTGAAGTGGATACGGATAGATGCTTTGAATATCTATTATATGAATCTACGCTGTTTATTTAAATACGAAGGTGGATGTTGAAGTTTCATGTATTTCAAAAAAACTCCTACAAATACTATGCATGAAAGCCTTCAAAATCATTGACCCAGTTAATTCTATACATTCTCTTTCAGACACACTGTTTCCAAAAGTTTCTTATAATTTTACAGTAATATTCTAAACCTTCCATTTCTAACAATATTCGATTTTGGATATCCCAATCCATTAATTACAAAATACCTATAATTTTAATTTTATAAATATAAAGAATTTTAGCATATTCAAATTTGGATATCGTACTTAGACTCGAATTTCAATATTCAAAGAAATTTGTATATTCAAATTTGAATAATTAAAGAAAAAAAACCCATTCCTAATTTCTGCTGCAATTTAATTGCCATTTGGCAATGTCCTATTTCCTTTATTTATGATTCATTCAAAATTGAGTTACATATGCCATGATATTATTATTGACTACAGCTTCAAATGTAAGTATATGGAAAATATGGTATTCAACCTCTTCCCCATTCACTAGGGGTATGCAATATTGATGTTCGGATGGACATAGTTACAAAAACAAGTGTGTTGATTATTATTTGAGCAATAGAAGAAACCTGAAAACCAATTTAAAAGAGTTATTCACTCTTGAAAAAAGGATGAGATATTCAATGCCCTAAACAAAGTTCAAATCAATATTTGCACTACACCTACCAGACTACCAAGCAAATCATCCAAATCCCATCAAGAATTAAGATAAACAAGTTAACAGCACCTAACAGTGAAACTGTTGGAGCCTAAATAAATCATGAAAGTTTGAAATGCCTCACTTTTCATGTGATTGGTCTTACAGTACTCGATTCAACTCCAAAACCCAATTTATATTGGAGCTGTTTTCCTTTTATTATGCGAATCGCCTAGTTTTTATATCATGTAACAAAAAGAAAAAAAATCATTGATCAAAAACTCTTTCATTTGTTCCAAAATAGCTGATATAAAGCACACCCATCAGGCAGTTGATTCCTTGAGATATGCAATGAGATCGGCACGATCCTGCGGCTTCTTCAATCCAGGGAAAACCATCTTTGTCCCAGGAATATACTACAAAAGCAATTTTAACCCAGCAATTTAGATCAAAACACTATGTATGGATGGTATAACTGCTTAAACAGGATTTCTTAAACAGTGAACAACACACAACACATTAACCAACGATATAAATCTATTGGAAATTAAAAAATATGCGTGTCGGATGAAATACTAGCTTTCTGATCAAATACCGTATCATTGGTTTAACTAAATAATTCTAATTGTACGGATAATACACATTCCAGTCAACCAAGCTCAGTTGTATGGATAATACACATTACAGCCATCCGAGACTAATTCTAATCGCCTTGTTCACTCACAAATATATGAATTTTACAATTTGACACAAACCCAAGTTGTTAGTTTTTATAAATTCAAACCTATCTTTCAATATCATGGAAATCACTTTTTCTTAAAAAAAATAAAATAAAAGGTTAATTAGAAGAACAAGCAGTATCTCGTTCCAGAAAAAAAGGTAACTATCATTCCCTTCTCTAATGAATCATATAGTCCTACAACTTCATATACTAATAAGAATAAGGTCAAAAAACAATTGCAATTGCAATTGAAATGAATGAAAATTATGAGTTAATGAATCATATAGTCCTACAACTTCATATACTAATAAGAATAAGGTTAAAAAATGAATTATAGCTACAATGAAACGGTTGAAAAATATATGAGTTAATACATGCTCTAAAGTTGGAAAAAATCATAAAATTAATGAAGAAAAGCAAGTTTCTAGATCTTATAGAAAGGAAATCAGGAATTAAATTCACTATAAGGCTTAATTCTATCCCTTTTAGATGATATTATGCCACCACTTAGACTCGAACCAAGATGCTCTAGCACTACTTCCTAAGAGCAGCATGTATACCGAATTACCGATTTCACCATAGCGGCTTGCTCGAGATCATAATAACCCATTTTTAATTCAATCGAGACCGAAGGTGAAGGGGTCAATTCAATGTCAAATTTATTAGGAAGCATTTAATTTTAATTGATTAATGAACTCAGTGATTTATTGTATCATTTTATTCAATTATCCTTTTACTTAACTAGTTCGTCAACAGATATTTGTTAGTTTGGGTTTTCCTAAAAGATAATATGAGAAGGTACTTTTCTCACAAACCAAGATTCAAATCAAGGCATATCAGCTAAGCTAGTGTAGATATATCTACTTCATACTTAACTAAGCCTGTGCACACGTGTTGTTTTTTTTTGGAACTAAAACCAGCTAATAACACCAAAAGCAATAAAACCACCGAAATGCAGACATAGTAATAGCTAATTTAAAGCAGCAATAAATAATCAAGAATATGAATAAAAGAGATCTTCCTGAACTGAGATAAACTACCTAGAAAGCATAGGTACAGCAACAGAAGTCAACATCAATGACTACACTACCATCATTTAAGAACAATCTTGTAAGGAATCACCTTTTGATGCTAAACAATAGCAACAAGATCTGATTAACAAGCTATTATTAACATTGTGCTGCTGACAAGGTAATCATATCAACTACTCTATATCATCAGTTTCTCATGTTGGTTTGACCCTAACACACAGTAGAACCAATCCTATCTTACAGAACTAATCTTTCTCATGTTCTTTTGAAACGCATAATTAGCTAATATTACCAATGAATAATAAAGCCTCTAAATATATGACCCCAAATGGAAGTTCAAAGATAAGCTGCAGAGTTTAACAAGGAAACTAGCAGCTCTAGTTAATATTATATTTCAAAATCATTATATGATCCATACAATGAACACACAAAGTCAAGGAATATATTGAGTAGTTACAAACATGCAATAACAAGCACAACCGATTACATACACACACAAAAAGAAAGGAATCCGACATACCTTCTTAGGATTAAGCAAGTAGTCATACAATGTGTTCTCTGACCAAACCACAGCCATATTTTTGTTAGCAGCGGAATAAGAGTATCCCGCAGTTGTGCCGGACTGCCTCCCGAAAAGCCCATTCAAATTTGGCCCTGCAAATTTAAAAATTCTCAACTTATTCTTCCCTGAACTTCAAAAAGTAGTAGAAGCTAAAACATCAAATTGTATCAAGAATAGATCTATATCAACATAGAATCCAGTGTGAATCGCCTTGTTTCAATGCAAATCTAAGTAATCTAGGCACTTAAAAAGTTCTTTTTTTTTCAAATTCAAGAGCCTCTATCAGTTCACATATACGATCTAAAAAGTTACTGAATCTGAGAATAGAAAATGACCAAATAATTCTTACTAAACATTTAAAAGATATGAACATGAAATAAATTTGATATAAGATTGCTAGCATATGATTAACTAATAAAAGCAAAAAGTTGAGAAGTTTGATAAAAATAACTGAATTCAAAGAAGAACAAAATCAGATCTGACCGACCTTGCTTGTGACCAGCGCCTTTATCTACGGTGTGACACTGCGCGCACTTGGTTTTGAAGATCTTCTCCCCAGCTTTCGCATTTCCGGGCGGCGCTTGCTCGAATGAAGCCATTGCTTTTCGTTCTTCAAATGGTTCGGTATCGAAGGATTAGCGGTGGAGCTTTGTTAGGGTATTTTGCGTATTACATAAATAAAGCAAGCATGTGAATATATGAAAACACGCGCCGGCGCCACACGTTAAGACAAATCGACTTTTGACTGGCGAAATGACTAAAACACCCAGACTTTGTTGGTCTTAATTCTTAATCTTAAATTAAATTAAATCAAAGTCACGTCTCATTTCTCTCCTACTACCTTCACGTGAAGGAGTTGTTTTGCCTAAATGCGGTAGATCGGTCGTCGAATCTTCTGGAAGCTGTTTATTCTTGGGCTTTCCGATCGTAATTCTCTTTTTCTTATGGTTTGACGTTGACTGTAACGTTTATGGTATTGCTTAACTTTTCTCCATAGAATACCAACCACAACGCCCTGTTAGCTGGCGGTGACCTGGTCCATATTCATCATCAAGCCAAAAACAAATGTAAAACAAGCTGGCAATGAGGTATATTCTAGAGAATTCACTACCAAGCCAAGAAAACATAATCAACAGAATTTTCTTTAATTATTTATTACATAATTCAGAATCCTACTTACGTAACGTAACTTCCAGCCGCTTATAATTACTTATATTATAACATGCAATCTGTTTTTGTGGGCAATCTTCCGAACACGTTTTGGGGTGCGCAAGGAATGCCAATGCCGAAACTTGGAGGTCTCATCACAAACATTCCCACCATTACAAGTATGCACCTCGGAGGAACTAGTCCGCTGCAAAAAACTACGGCAGCCATCACACAAAGCGCTAGAAATATAGCACTAGCTACCGGGTCCTGCCAACTCCACAAAGCAGTCAACCTCTCTCCTTGAGTTGCTAAGTCCCCAACCATTACCATAACCTTTCCTGCCATGCTTCGCAATCGATCATACCTCATTCTAAGTACCTCACCTTGTTTAGATGACGGGAATGTGTCGAATTCTTCGTCCCATTCGTCGGCATTAGTCGAATCGGCCAGCGATAGTTTGATATTGACGTGCGTTGGATCCCGCGGCCGCTTCCGGTATTGCCAAATCCCAATTAGAAAGCAGTAGATAAGCAACGTGGGCAGTACCAAACTTGGATAAAACACCACAACCAAGTACAACACTATGACTAAAACGTTTGCTGCAGGATTGTTCCACTTCTTTATCGTATCAAACCATTTCCATGCCTCCGTGATTACATGGACTGCATCCATTAGTCTTTCGGTGTTGGCTTTGGCCTTTCGGGGACTCCACAATTGGTAACCAGCATCCAACATGAACCCGGTAACCTCTGTCCTTAACGGCGGTTCGGCGCTGCTCAACCTTGAACATAGAATGCCAATGGCTTGTTGCCTCAAACTATCGAGCTGGTATACCGACAATGGGTGAATGTAGTGCATTTTGGGAAATAAAGGTCGTGCATAAGCTGCTAGTAAACTTGTATAAGATGGGGATGTAAATCTCAAAGCCAACTGAATTTCTCCCATCTTTTTAACTCCACTTGGTTGCAGTGCTATGAGAGGATACGAATAGGTGTAAACCCGATTAGTCGAAAGGGTGGACAATCGGATCCTTAGCTTCCCAATACTTGGGTCTTTTGGATTTGGACCTTTCTCTCCGTTGAGGTGACAGTTATCGAAAATTCCGATAATAAGGACCGTATACGGATCGTAAACCTCCCAAGTGTATTGTTCATTCCATTTTGGAGAAAAGCTGTTGACTACAGTTCTTGTCCTTACCCATTTAGGTCCATATTTGGCCACACAATAAGCATCAGTAGTTTCACGTCCATCTCTTGACTTCATTGGAACCAAAACACTGGCACCTATAATCCCCAACTCCAACACACCAATTGCTGGTGGCCACAACCCCTTAAACGTCGCTCGGTAATCACTGCTACAATCAATGGATTCATCAAATACATGATAGCCACCATCCAAAGATATTCTCATGTTAAGCTTACTAGCAAACTTTAGCTCCTCCACCACATCTCCGCCTCCCTCTAGATTATACCATTTTGCACCCACAGGTTCAGGCAGCCACCTTATGTAGGCCTCAGATAGATGAACCATGCACCTTCCAAGGCTAATTTCCTCATTGTTTTTATCTACCACGGTCAGAACCAAATGATCATAGAAGGGCTCTACTGCAACAAACATCAAATCTTCGTTCCATCTAGGATTCAATGACTTGTCTGCCGAAACTCTTGTCCTCAACTTCACATTCCCAAGAGCAGCCTTGACATAAACCTCTGGATTCCGATTCTTGTCTCCGGGCACCACCAAATCCTGTGCTTCAATTATATTGACTCTAAGATACCAAAGTCTAGGTGAAAGGTAGACCTTGGAACGAGTATTCGTAATGCTGTCACCACTAACAGAGGCTACATCTGAATGCCATGCATCAATGAACACTTGATCAGCTTGTGTCCCGAACCAAAGAATCATCATCAACTCACCTACTGATGAATTGGCCTCGGCCTCCAATTTATACCACTGTGGGGCGAGTGGACTATCCGGTGGAACTCGAGTTGGAATGTCGGACATGTCAATTGCAATCTTACCTATAAACTCATCGTTTACAAATTCCTTTTCTCTCACGGTGATCTCCACGGATAAGGACTGAATTCGATCTTTTGTGAAGGCAAACACTTGGTTCCATTCTGGGTTTCGTTTATTCATCTCCAAGTACTTGGTGCTCCCCTTATAGTTTCCAATCTTTATTTCAACAAAGGTGTGGCAAACGCCACCGCCGACGGTGGCATTGCTGCACGCCAAATCTCTTGCTTTCACTACTCTGACAAATAAAAAATGTGTCACTTCAACTAGATCGAATGAGGATGTGAGCTTTTCCCTGCCACCGGAAACTCTCCCTCCACCGATATTTGGCTTGGTCTCCTTCAAAGAAAAGTTTTCCGGCATCCTGCAGTTATTATTATTTGGTTTAGGACTGGTCCATAAGAGGTTCGAACATGTTTGCCGAGTAACCATGCATTTATATATACGGTTAGAATTTGCAGTGCTGATTAATGTCTTGAATCGTTAGTTTTATAAATTTAATAACTTCTTATAACATGAGAATCGAAAGGAAAAAAAATCTATAATTTTGGCCTTCGCTCTGTTTTGCTTCACTGGGTAAAAAAACTTCAAATTTGGCCGATTGAAGCAAATATATCATATGATTAAAGAAAAAAAATAACGTAGAACAAGAGCTCATAATAACATAAAGGAAATTGATTTACCTGAGAAGAATAAAAGAAAAGCAATAGTTGAAGGAGGCAAACCACAAAATTAACTGTAGGTTTTTTATTTAACATGATGGAACATACAAATATATACCTACAGGAGTTGAATAAATTTGGAAACTTTTTTACAAAGGGAGTAAAAGATCTCTAGTTTATTTAATAATTCAGAATCCGACTTACGTAACGTAACTCCAGCTACTTATTATTACATTACTACTTACTGGTATTTCATATTATACCATCAAATTATCAGTTTCGAGAAGAAAACAAGGTAAATTTAAACACTATGGATGCAGACTTTTTTTAAAAAAATGGCTATAAGTAACGTTACAAAAAAGGGGAATCGGATTATAGATTGCATCGAGCAAAAACCATCATATCTAAAATTAGAAAAACAAACCAAGAATTAAGAATCCTTATTGAAGCTAAACCCTTTACAATCAGATTTCTTAACCACAATTGATATTCATCACACCTCCTCAGTTTCTTCTTTGCTTACTTTTTTGTCGTCCACGAGCATGTGTTGAAGGTTGCTCCCAGTAGTCCGAGGTGGGGTTACATTCTCAGCTAGAGAAGCAGCTCAGCTCCACGAATGTTGGTGCCGAGGTTCCATCATTTTCATACATCCGAAAAGAAATTGATCCACGCACAGAGGACGCATCGGCACTTCCTTCAAGACGGCTCGGATCAGCAATAAGAGAAACCGTATCATTTTGACCATCAAGAAAACCCCTTCTCCTAGTAGCCTCCAAGTCGTGAAGATTCCCCAGGGCAAGACAATCCTTAACCGGGTAATATGCAAGTATGTAAATGCAGACCCCAGCACAACATAGTTGAACAATAAAAGCAGAGAAGGCAAGAGCTTCAAACAGAAATTCTTCCGGTTTAGATAAAACAGATAAACCAAGTAAAGCAACCCTTATTTGAAGTAAACTCAAAACCGAGAAAATTAATGTGTAAACTCTCTTCAGCAAACCCTTATTGATAACCAATTCCAAAATCTGCCTTCCAAGCCAAAACAAGTAGGCAGTCAAGATGGTGGCAAAAAGCCCTAGAAGAATAGTATTCAGTAAAGGGTAAGTGCAAAGAGCAATGTCATCAGAATTCTGCCTCACTGGAGCAGCTGATCTTGTGAAATACGACGGTAAATCTCTCCTATCCTTGTGTAACTTTGGTGCAATCAAAATAAGAATAAGTTGAAGAACAAACACAGGGAGGCAGTAGAGAATAACATAGCGTGCCGTTTTCCAATTCCATTTTCTGCTTAGAATGCCTGTGTTTATATTCTGTAATGGAGCACGAAGAAGAAAAACGAGAGTGAGGAACATGCAAGGTTCTGCAAAACCTAAACTCGACACAATGTAACATTTGCAGATGTTTTCTTGCCATTTCAAATTGAGTGCATTCAACACTCTTCCTTGTTGTCTTAGAAAATTTAACCGTATAATTTCACCAAAACCCCACCAGATGGTGAACAAAATAAACGTGATTCGGATGATCCAAGGCCCATTGAAATAACTAAGCTGAATAAATCCTTGTCTAAGAACACGTGAACGCAGGTAAAACAAGTATGCAATGCACACCAAACCAAGAAGAACCAACAGAGCAACTAGACAAATTGTCAACACACCGAATGCTTCGGCAGAATAACTCGTCTGGGGCATTACCCAAAACACAGATTCCACGCATACTCTCTGCCAGCATGGATACAAAGGATCCTCTGAATGTGTACAAGCAGCCTTCTGAGAATTATATCCACAAGCTATTACTGAATTAATACTGGACAGTGCTAAGATTAACTATGGGAGAAGATGATTAAGCTGCATTATCAAATAAACTCATGTATCTTCTTTCCCGTCTACAAGTTCCATGTATGTCAAGCACTAACTGATTCAGAACTAACAAGTTTCAAATTAAGGCTGCTGTTTCAGCCACTAACTTGAAGATTTAGCTCAAACTTAATTATTTTGTCCAAAAACCTGCGGAACAGTGAAGGGAATAAATCAGAAAATAACCAAAAATATTATGAAGTCAACTATTATAACAAAAGAAGAAAGATTTCTATATAGCATGCTGAACAGAATAATAAAACCCACCACCTTGAGCCGCACAAATACTTCTCCTATGAAAGAAAAAAGAAAAGGTAAAAAATGTTCCAGACATTCAATTCCACAGAAAGTTATAATAACATTTACAGTATCAAAAGTTATAATAACATTTACAGAAATTTTGATACTAACACATCCCCTTGTTCATCTATCAATGTTGCTCCTTATACTTCTATAAAAAAAATGTTGCTCCTTACACGATCCGCGACTTAATTTATTGTAGTAAAAAAGGATAAAATCGATTGCCTAAAACCACACTGAAAAATCTAAACAATTCACCCAGTTTTTCGATTAATTTAAGCTTAAAGAAAATTACCTGATAGCAAAGGGAAAAGCTTTTTCCTGCAATTACCATTGTAGAAATAAGCATGATTTCCTCTAACCTTTAAAGAATTAACAGAAGTTGCAAAACATATAGATTTGTTTCCTTAAATTTCTCTCTATCATTAACTACAAATTATTCAAACAAACAAATAAAAAAACTAAAACCTCCAGCTAATCAATAATTCAAATCTAAGCATTTTGAAAAATTACGAACAAAAAGAAAACACAAATTCATCGAACTTCCTAAAATTCATAGTCATCGCCGGTGCATGCAGTACAATCATTATGCCAAAATGCTACCAAATTTCATAAAAAATATCATAAAAATCCGATAAACTCAACAATACCAAACAAATAAAGAAAAACACCAAAAAAAAGCCCAAAAAAACCAGAAACGCATAAAAGTTAGACCGCTGAAGAGCTTACAAAGAGAGGAATCTTGATCCGTCGAGGTTGGAAGACGAAACGGAGAATCAAATAAAAGGATCAAGAAACCCTAAAAACTGGTGGCGAAAGTAGAAATGAAGATTCGGAGAGAGAAAAATGAAAGACGGGAACGAAGGAGGAGAAACAAAGGAAGAACGTAGTTTTGGGGAATAGGTGAGTGGGACTTTGTTGGTGACAGCCTGTCTCCAGCTGTGTCGTCCAAACCTCTTGC
Source organism: Gossypium hirsutum (assembly GCF_007990345.1). Classification (NCBI taxonomy): domain Eukaryota; kingdom Viridiplantae; phylum Streptophyta; class Magnoliopsida; order Malvales; family Malvaceae; genus Gossypium; species Gossypium hirsutum. Next base: position 71,987,143 of record NC_053438.1, on the reverse strand, counting down.
TTCGGAGTTCCTCAATGGCTTTGGCTCGTGTGTTGTTCTACCCGTTCTTACGTGGCTTTTTGCCTTGGCGGCGTCTACGGCGATTGCGCTTTGCTTCTCTTTTTTTTTTTTTAATTTTCCCTCTCCTTTTTTTCCTCCCACCAAAATTTTATTTAGATTTTTGTTTTTGTTTTTAATTTTCTTGGGTTAATTTATAGTTGTAGGTAATGAAATTAATTACCATTTATGGATGATATGTATCTTCTTCAAAAGGAAATAAAGTTATACCTAAAAAAATCATTAAATCTAATTACAATTCACTGAAAAAACAAATTTTTGGAAAGTAAGTAAAAACTGGATTTGGAAAATCAATGATGAAAAAGGAAAAAGGAAAATGAGTGTGTGGATTTGATTAATTGTGTTTAAAATTTTGGGATAAGAGGAAGACAACTCCACAAAAACAAAATTAGCATTGGTCGGTTTGAGTTAAGTCTTTGGACAATGATTAATAAATAGATTTGATTGTTTAAGGTTTAGATTTTAAGTTCATTTTATTATTCAAAATAATATCAATATCTTTAATTTTTTATTAATTGAATAATAATATCAACAATTCCAAAACATATTTTTAAAATATTATGTGGAAAAAATAGTCGAAATTAAATAAAGTGAATAACTCTATTTTTTTAACAAATATTGTTTAATCTAAAATTTTTAAAAATTTTGATTGAATTAATATCATGATACATTAATTTAATTATAAAAATAAAAATATTTTTTAATAAATTTCTAACTATATTAATATCACTCTCAACCGAGTCACCAACCCAATTAGAAAGTTACGATAATATCCTTCTTATAATTAAAATGAGTAATATTATCGGAGATATTTTGCTCTTTTCACTTTAAAAAATAATAAAAATATGCATATTAATAAAGAATTACTACTTAGATAAAATTTTATTTTAATATTTTTATACATTTTAATTTTATTATGACTACTTTATTACCCCATCAATTATATATATTAATAATGTATTTAATTGAGTTTGTCACAACTTAACTTGACACTGAGTCTAGATTGATGATAACACTATGATAAACAATTTAATATTTTTTATTAACGTACATATTTGATGTGTTATTATTAATACGTTTTATTATTTATTGTTTGTTATTTTAAAACAGATATTTGTATTCTAAATTTATGGTTTTCACACGCATACACATATAATAAAATTTCTAGTTATTATAAAAAAATACATCTTTTAATATTTTATATAATAATTTTAAGAGTAAGTTAATCCTAAAAATATCAATCCTTTTAAACTTCACTGTTTTTTTTTTAAATTACTAGCTACCATTGTAAAAAGACTTCCACTACAATAAATTAACCCCTATGCATTCTATTAATAATATAGAATAAATTAAAAACAACAAATTCCAGGATAAGATTAGATTTTATATATTGGTTTAGTTAATTCACAGGGTACCGTTAAAGAGTAATATAATTGCAATTATAAACATAATACAATCATTATTAATATATATGAATAATTATAATTAAAGTCATTAAGTATAAAAATATAGTTGGATTGAAAATTTAGAAGAATTGTTGATTGAGTGGTAGTTCTATATGCACCATTTTTATTTCAATCATTAAAAGGATGTAAGTTTTAGTGTACTTAAATACATATTTTCTATATATTTACGGGTGAAAAGGGTTATGGTAGAAGTAAGCATAGGTGGATCTGTAAAGATTTCTATGAGAGGTGAAATTGAATTATAAAATTTTTAGAGGCCAAAATAAATTTTATCATATATTAATTTATAATTTTATACAATTTTTTTTCATTATTAAGAGCTAAAATGAAATTTTATTATAAATAAATGTATAATTTGATGATTTATAATGAGAAAAAATTACAATAGTCCATTTTCAGGGTTCAAGCCCCTCCTACACTGTAAGGTTTGTATAAAAAAAAGAATAATTTCGAATAATTTTGCATGTAATAAGATTCTAGTCTAAGATAAGTGATTATTTATTTATGTCAATTTATAGAGTAAAATTTTAAAAATTAAATATATTTTAAGTAAAGTTTTTAGAACAAAAAATGGTGGTTGAACTAGTCGGACCATTGATTTATATGATTCAATTGAATGATCATTAAAAACATAAAAATAAAAATATTTTAAAAAATAATAATGATTCAATCCATTTTTAGCCTAATTCTACCAATTCGTATCGATTTGGGCTTAAAATGTTTTCTTAGAATCTTGTTGATCTTGTGAACCATGGAAAGTTGTATTTGTACTCTTAACATATTTCAATAAATTGTTCATCTTAATCACTGACTAGTATGATTATCGCATTCATCGTTGGGTTGATTATTTGTTTGTGTCAAAATTTAGAATATAAATTTATATTTTAATCCTACTTTTATTTTTAGAAATTTAAACCATTTATTTATTGGATTTAAAAATTTAAATCCAATTATTATCACTATTAAAATTATTCTATTAAATTCATTGGTGCAAGTTTTGAAATTTAGAAAAAAATCATCTGGTAGACATGTAATAGTAAAAATAATATTGAAAATATTTACATAAATTATAAAAAAATTCATTTAAACTCGCTAGGATGAAATATTTCCTTTTTGTTGGAAATAGTGTTCTTACAAGAATTGGTATCAACATTTTGATTGAAATAATTAATAACTAATGACGTTGTAAAAGTAGAAGGATCAAATTATGGAATTTAATATTCCAACTTTTATTGTCAAGAATTTAATCTCTCAACTTTATAAATTTAAAAATTAACTTTTAAATTATATATAACAACATAATATTTTAATTAAAAAACTAATAATATTAACTATTTGAGCTAATTCATAAAATTATAAAAGCATACAAACTAAATTATATTAGAAATTAAAGTGTTTATATTAAATCAGTATATTAAAAATTAAAAATTAATATTTTCTATAAAATGGAAAAGGAAAAAAGAGCTGATGGGTGTGTGTCTTTTAAGGAAAAAGTTCCATTGGACGTTCCTTGTATAGATGTGACGAACAAAGAAATGTATACTATAAAAGGAAAGGACCTTCTTCCATGACACATGTCCTTGCCTTCTTTTTTTTTTTACTTCATGGCTATTTTTCAATCATTTTATTTTACGTAAATTACATCCATGGTCACTTTTGTTTACTTTAGGTTACATTTTGTCACTTATGTTTGAAATGTTACGTTTTAGTCACTTATGTTATCGTGTTGCAACATTTTAGTCATTGAGCCATTAATTGTCGTTAACGGTATAATGGTAAGCTAATGTGGCACATTAAATCATCATTTCAAACAAAAAAAATGAAGTTAAATTATACAATTGGTCCCATATTTTTTTCATTTTGAACAATTTAATTTTTCCTTTTATGTTATTTTAACTATCTTTTTTTTTTCATTATTTTCCATTCTCTTCTTCTTCTCCCCCTATTTTCCTACCTTCTCCATTTCTTTCAACATATTAGGAAGTCGAATTGGCAGTGAAGAAAAAAGCATGGTACGGGTTTATGGGTTTTGGTTATAGGCAATGATGGTTTTCGACTTATTTCTTCATTGCCAATTCGGCTTCTTGATATGTTAAAAGAAATGGAGAAGGTAAGAAAATAGAGAGAGAAACAAAAGATAATGGAAAATAAAGAAAAAAATTAAATTGCTCAAAATGAAAAAATATGGGGATTTACCCTAAAATTTTTGTTTGACATGATGATTTAACGTGCCACGTCAACTTACTTTTACATTGTTAGCGACAATTAATAGCTCAGTGACTAAAATGTTATAACACGATAACATAAGTGACAAAAACGTAACATTTCAAACATAAGTGACTAAAATGTAACCTAAGGTAAACAAAAGTGACTATGGGTGTAGTTTACCCTTTTATTTTTTAGATTATATAAAAATAGTCAAAATTCAATTTCAATTCTTAAATGTATTTAAATTTAAGATTTAATTTTTATATTTTAATTTTTAATATAATTCGATATTTCAACATTTATAATGTAATTAATTAGTTTAAATACTTCATTCTAATTAAAATCTTAACATAAAAATTAAAATAGTTGACATCGTTAATTTTTTTTTGTTAAATTCGAGTCTATTACAATATTCTTTTTATCATATGATTATTAGGTGAGAAATATTTAAAAAATTTTAGAATGTAACAACAAATTAAACAAAATAATTTTAACAATTCCACTTAAAATTTTAAATTCGAAAAATAAATAGACTAAATTTTTAAAAATAAAAATATTAAGACTAAATTCTAAATATACATAAAAATATATAAATAAAATATATACTTTTAGTATTTAATTTAAAAATAATCAATCCAACAGTTGAAAACCATATTAATATCTATTATATTACGGTTTATTTTGAGTGATTTTATTAGACATTTAGATATCTCGAATTCTCTTTTATGGGAATGTATTATTACAGTTTCGGAACAAAAAGCATACAAATTACAAAATAATGCAAATACTATTTTCCTAAAAAAATGAAAATGAAAGTAAATAAACATTTTGGTCCACACGTTAAGGTTACTTCCATCATTAATTCAGAAATGTGATAGTTTTAAATAAATATTAATTTAGTTAATTACAAAAATCAATTATAATAAATATTAGAAAAATGTAAATGAGAGCTGTGACATAAAAACGTAAAACTTTTTGTTTTTCCTATTTTCTGCCAAACACAAACACCACATTTCGTCTCTAACTTTTTTATTTTCCTCTTCTTCGATCCAATTATGAGCACCGAATAGTGAGTCCCCACCTTCTTCTCCATTTGTCAGCAATTATTATATTTCTTCTTATATTTCTACTCACATTTCTTTGATCGTTTGTAGCGATTATCTGTTCAAGCTTCTGCTAATCGGCGATTCCTCCGTCGGGAAATCCTGTTTGCTCCTCAGATTCGCTGTAAATTTTAAAGTTTTGTGTTACATTTGTTTATTAAATGTTCTTTTTCCATTTAAAGGTTGAAATGGAGACAAAAATATGATAATGTTTTGAGGTGATAAATAATGAATGAAGCTATTAGAACTTTAAGCTAAGAGAGGATGGCGATGGATAAGAATGATTAGAGGAGGAGTTGGAGGATTCGAGTAAGCAAATGTTTTTATATCTTTGTTACCGTAGCCAATCTCAAATCTATTGAGATTAAGGTTTGTTGGTTGATTTGGTTTAATTGTGTTGTTTGTTGATTTGGCATTTGCCTTTATATATATATATCTAGAGAGAGAGAGAGAGAGAGAGAGAGAGAGAGAGAGAGAGAGAGTAAATTAAGAAGAATGTTTAATTAGCTTGATCTCAAGGTTAATCTTAGAGTAATTAGGATTGAGAATTTCTAGTGTTTTTTACTTTAATTTTTCCAGGATGATTCTTACCTGGATAGCTACATCAGTACGATCGGTGTTGATTTCGTGAGTTTGTTTCTCTCTTTCGAACATCTTTTTTATATAATGGAAGTTGTTTCCATGTACTAAAAATGTGAAAACAAAAATTATTTAATTGTTTATATCTAGAAAATCAGAACTGTGGAGCTGGATGGCAAGACAATCAAACTGCAAATTGTAAGTATGATGCGAATCTTCACAGAGAGTAATTTTCTAGTTAATTTACAATGCATTCGCGATAGTTTCATTCTTCTGAAGTTAACTTCTGCTCAAATATTGTTCGAATGTCGTTAGGTCACAAACCTCTCTTCCTTTGAAAAAAAAAAAAGGAAATAAAGTTCATAACTTTTTAGACTTCATAATTTCATATATATTTTAGGCAAGTCGTGTACAAATCACATGATTCTTGAATCAAATGGTTGTTTTGGTAGAAAATACGCTACAATATATAATTTTTTTGCTTTGAATTATACCATATCTTATTATCTTCTAGCTTTGTGGCTATTGTCTATTAATGTTTCTTTCTTTGCTTTATAGATGGGTTTGTAATGATTGAGAAAAGGGATCCTTTTTATCAGTTTACTAGGGAGCTATAGCTTGCATAGCTAAAATAGCTTCAGTTTTGATACACCACAAAAGGAGTGTTTATTTGTGTCACTGATCGAGGAGTTGTCTGCTATGGCCAATAGGATGATGTTTGTTGGAAAAAATTATTTTTGTAAAGCAATCTGTTCTTTTCTGACATTTGATCATAGGTGTATATTGTTGGGAAAAATTAGCGACAAAGAGCCATGCATCTGCTTCTCTCTAAGTTTTTCCCCCCATTTTCAGTTGGCACTCAATTAACATGTGTTTTATTCTTGTTTCTTTGTTCAGTGGGATACTGCTGGACAGGAGCGTTTTCGGACTATTACAAGCAGTTATTACCGAGGAGCTCATGGAATAATAGTAAGAAATTGAATCCCGTTCATCTGAGAATCATGAAATATTATCCCAACTAGACCTGAGGTTGGATCGGGAGTCTGTTTCAAACAAAGTTGTTCATCAAATTATTTGTTAATTGATTTCCTTTGTCTTTCTTGCAAATGTAAAACATGCAGCCAATATTCTGATGTTTTCAAACTACCTAATTCTCAAGTAATTGAAAGAGAAGGGGGCCTGCCTTACTGACCATACATATTGATACTACTGACTTTCTAAATGTTGTTTTGAATGTTTTAATCTGGAACTTGTATTATTTAGTCTCTAATTGTGTTTTATTTATGTTTTGGAATGCATGAGGTATCATAATTATTTTGACACTCTTGCTGCTTTACTGCTTCCAAAATCGATACTCCTTTTTAGTTAGCTAGCTGACGTTTAAGTCCAGATTCTGCCTCAGGATTTGTTAACACGACTTCTCTTAAATTTTTCTGTCGCCATATTTTAAATAACATTTTCAAATCTTATGGTTTCTTCATAGCATGTAGAAGAGCACAGATATAAGATGATCTGGTTATGATATTATTACTTACAGTTTTTCATTCTTCCTTTTTATCCTTTTTGTCTATTGGGATTTCAACAGATTGTCTACGATGTTACTGAGATGGAGAGCTTCAACAGTGTCAAGCAGTGGTTGAACGAGATTGACAGATATGCTAATGATAGTGTATGCAAACTTTTGGTTGGGAACAAATGTGATTTAGTCGAAAACAAGGTTGTTGACACGCAAAGAGCTAAGGTGTGTTTTATCATTTGATTCTAATGTTTGAACTATTATAATCAGTTAATTGTCTTACTCACTTGGAGGGTTCCACAAAGGTTTTAGTCTCTCTTTGAGATTCCAATGGAATTTTTGGTTTTCTTTTAGAATTGGGTGGACTAATGAAATCTGCAACAGATGATGACATAACTTACTACAAGCATCATAATTTGATTAATTTGCTATCATGTTCTTCAATAAACCGCAGGCATTTGCTGATGAACTTGGGATTCCCTTCCTGGAGACAAGTGCTAAAGATGCAATCAATGTGGAGCAGGCTTTCTTAACCATGGCTGGAGCAATCAAGAAAAAGTAAAATGAATTATTCTCTTTCATACATTTTTTTTTCAAATGCTATATGATCTATTTAAGTATTTGGTAATGATTGATTATAAGTAAGATATTGCTATCATCACCTACTAATAGGTTCTCAATCCACTTCAGGACATTAAATATTGCTTTCGATGCATTATTCTGTCGCATTGCTTTCTTAATCTGGAGTCTAGTCTAAATCATCAGAAAACTGTTTATCTCCAAACTGCCTTTATTCTGAAGGTTCCTTATTTAATATTATATCAAATCTATGCAGAATGGGTAACCAGCCAACAGCTAACAAGGTGGCCGGAAGTGTTCAAATTAAGGGAAAGCCTATCGAGCAGAAGGGCAATTGCTGTGGTTAGTCACATGTTATGGTTAAACTCTGCTTTAGACGGTAAACATGTTGCAAATCTTTCAAAAACTATTCATGTTTGTCCTATTATTTTCTGTGATAGCTTAGATTACTTGCCATTTGCATCTATTTGCTAAAATACTGAAGTAGAGTGCTATGACCAAATCATTGCCAAGTGATTATCTACTAGTTACTTAAGCTGGATCTATTCACAAACAGGTTAATTGTAAATGGTTTTCTCAGCCACTTGAGAGGTTATTGTAATGCTTACCCTCCATGAAATTCTCAATTCATGTAACAACTAACTACCGCATATCAAAGAAGGTTACTGCCCACCTTTAAATCATAATCACAAGAAAATTAACATTTCGAGTCGATATAGCAATAGATGGTGCACAGCTATTGCATACACCGTAAGCACGAGACAAGCTATAAAAGAAACACAAACTGTAATTAAAAAAGAAGAATTATAATTGTAATGATCAAAGATGGATGTTCAAGATGATGAGCAGCAAGCCTTTTTAGTGTTGGCATCTGGTGCTCCAACAGCGATGGTCTTCCCTTCTTTAATACTTGCAGGTGCCAGGTCATCGGAAGAAAGTGACTTCTTACTCATGATGCGATATATTTCAGAGAGAATGGTCTGGAAAGCTTTCTCGACATTTATTGCTTCCAGTGCAGATGTCTCAATGAACGAAAGCCCCTCTTTCTCTGCATAGCTTTGACCATCTTCTGTGGAAACCGCTCGTAAATGCTTCAGATCAGTTTTGTTACCGATCAACATAATCACGATATTCGAATCTGCATGGTCCCTGAGTTCCTTCAACCATCGGCTTACATTTTCAAATGTCGTCGGCTTAGTAACATCGTAGACCAAAAGTGCTCCAAGGGCACCCCTATAGTAGGCACTGGTTATTGCTCTATACCGTTCTTGACCAGCAGTGTCCCATATTTGAGCTTTCACAGTCCTTCCCTCAACCTGAAATAACCTATATTAGCAACATTCAAATAAGACCGACCCAAAGTTTAGGTGAGGGGAGACAATCCCAGTTCAAGGCATGCCATGGGTCTCATAGAAGGTAGAAATATGGTAATTAAAAATCACCCACCAAATGCTTGTCAAGGAGATAATGAGTACTCAATCAACCCAAATTGGCATTGTTAAAGACCTATCCTGGCGTTGATCGTAACAGCCATTATAGTATAAACAACGAATCAATTTTCTCATTTCAAAGCGATTTTCATAATATACTTGAAAACTTTCTAGTATTAAAAAGATACCCTTTGATCATAAACAAAAAATTTCATACTTCGTTAACATCAAATTGAGGAACAGCATGGCCGGGAACCACTCACATTGCTAGGCCTTGGGAATTGGTAAAAAGAGCCCATAATCATCTCCATAAAATTGGGCTACAACTGACAACTAAACTTGCCAGAGTACCCTCCATAGCAACTAAACTAATGGGATCCCAAGTTTTACTTATTTAATCATAGAGTTTAACACAATTCAATCATAGATTGGTCAAGCGACACAGCAAACAAGTCCAACTCTAAACAGAGGTAAAACTTGCAATCGATGAGAAAAGTATTAAAATTTTGTAGGTAAAATTACTATGGAACCCTTATACTAGGAGTCAAATTGCATTTTGCTCCTCTACTCAAAAGAAACAAATTTGCCCCCATATGTTAGATCAAAAAGCAAATCAATCCTCCTATTAAAAATTTCATCCATTTTTATTATCAAAAACTAATCATTATTTGTCAGGATGAGGTTCGTGTAACTATAGGATTATTTCTTCAACTAAATTAATTTTTAACAACAAAAATAAATAAATATTTTAATAGAAATGATCAATTTATTATTTTATTTAATATTCGAGACTAATTTATCAATTTTTGAGTAAATAGGATAAAATGGGTTATGACTCCTAGTGCAGGGACTCATAGTACTTTTACAGTTTTTCCATTCGTTTTCTCATGGTAGAGTTCAAAACAATTCAATCATACAACAATGAGAAACCAACCAAGATCATCAGAACAGAACAGTGAGATTTAGTGAACTCCAATTTTCTAGTTAACTTTATCACTAAATAGATAATGCAAATACTATAAAAATTCAAGACAGATATGAAAAATTCAAACTAAAAGAAAGATTAGACAACGAACAAGTCAGATCTACTGCATTCTTGGAACGCGAAATTATACATCTAAAAGAACAAAATTACACTTAATTAAAGAAATACAAAGAAATTTAAAGATGAAGCAATAAGAAATGGGAGATTTACTTGGAGAGTGCGGGTGGCGAATTCAACTCCGATGGTAGATTTAGATTCCAAGCAAAACTCGTTTCGAGTAAATCGGGAAAGTAAGTTAGATTTACCGACACCAGAATCGCCGATCAATACAATCTTGAACAAGTAATCGTATTCCTCGTCCGGTCTCCTCGCCATTATTTTGTTTTATTTTAGAGTCAGAAAAGATTCAGATAAAAAGTCTATATTTTTTAGAAAACAATGGACAGATTTTCAAATCAATTGGCGAAATCGGAACTTCTTGTTTACGTTTTCGAGATTTATGCCGCTGATTTTGCCTCTTCATGATTTTCTTGGCGATATGACTGAAATGCCCCTAAACGTTACTGTATTAGAATTTGATTGGATAAATTTCATTAGAAGTCGCTTGACTATTACTAACTTTATATTTTGGTCATCAAATTGTGAAACAATACAATTTGGTCACTAACATTATTTGAATTATTTTTGATTCGTATTTTAATTCTCTTTTAACTCCCTTATTTACCAACTAAGCATTTGACTGCAGTGACAAAGCACATTACTCTCTTATCGAGAGAAGTTAAGTTCGAACCTGAGACGACTTTATTAGTAGGAGTATAATCACCTAAATTTAAACTCTTATGCCAAAATATCTCCTACCCCATTATAATTACTTGGGGAAGCATCGTCACATTGGGTTTCGTCTCATTTAATGAATTCAATTCCTCATGCTCGCCAACTCTTAGAAAAATCAAATCCTCGAAAATGTCATAATTGCCTTCGTTGTAACGCTCAAGACCTCATCATGTAACTTTAGTGTTGTAACAATTTTCTTTTTCATTTCTAAGGTTTTTGATAGAGTTTTGTTTTGCTTTGCTTTGCTTTGCTTGTTAATTGTTTCCGGATCAAATGGACAAAACTGTTTTAATAGTTGCCACATAAATTTATATTTTTTAGATGAAATCAAAATATTTTACTTATTCTTTTATGTTCTATAAAAATTAATATTTTTGGAGTTTCTTCTTAATAATTTTTGAACAAGCCCGAGTTTTAACTTGGACCATCATGGGAAGCTTGAATTATCCTTTGAAGTTTTAAACTCATACCCTTCTGAGTTAAAGAAACTTGCTATCGTGCCAAGGCAATCGGCCCATATTTAGCACGCTCTTCAATGGGGCCACAACAATTTATGTAGTTGCCCAGAACAGGTTATACAATTGATAATTCTTAAGTAAATTTTGATTCATGTACTTTACGAGTTTCAAAATTATTGGTCAATTGAAAACAACAGTTTACTTTTACTTTTCATTTTAACGGTTGATGGAGTGACAAGCAAATCTTATTGACCGTCGATTTTTTTGAAGTCGAAAGAAGATATATATTTCTTACAAATTTTAAGTATTTTTATCGTTTTTCAAATTTTTTTGACTAATCAATGTCGATCAACGATCACATTCAGTAATCAACATTTGTCATATAGTGTGTTTTGATAGGTTGACAGTTTTCCTTAACACTGTTAATTTTAGAAACTAAAATATATAACAAAATAATAATTCAAGTACTAATATGGGACAAAAAAAAATCAATGTGAGAAATGAGTATAGTTAAATGGCTTAATAGTAAGTAAAGCTAAAAAGAGACATACCAAAGCCTAAATGATTATTATCTCTGATGTAAAATGCATTGCAGCCAACTCCCTTTTTCTGTTTCGCTAAACGTAAGTTGTGTAGGTAAGCATTCATATTCATTACGGTTCGTACCTAACTCGCTACTTCCTTCGCAACATTTTCTTAGAAGAAATCCAACAATAAATTTTAACTAATAATATTAATTCAAATAAAAATGATTAAAACATTAGAATACTATTTAGTATACGGAGTTTTTCATTTCATTTTTTATTGAATAAAGGAAGAGATATCTGGAAAGCATAACAAAATAAAAAACTAAACATCGTTATTTTTATTTTTAATATTAATTTTATTATAAATCCTTATCATATCTGTTATTTTTTATACAATGTCTAGAACTATTTATAGTCTTCTTCCAAACCTTAAATAGAAAGATAATACGTTTCGACGTACTCAAAATCACATATTCTTGTATTGACAGTATTTTATTTTAATATTTGCTATTACAAAACGGACTCTATTGATATAGTATTTAAAGGTTTTTTTATTTTTAAAATTTAAATTTAAATATTTTTAGTACAATTAAAAAGTAATTTTACCCAATTTTTTTAATCACTTTACATTATTAGTACATAAGAAGAAAAAAAAGGTAGAATCATCATATTTTGAAAAAAAATAATTACAAAATTGGGAGAAAACGAGGAATAAAAATATGGTATTTATCTTTTTCACGTTATTTGCAAAACATATTTTTATTTGAAAATTTCAGAATATAATCAACTTTTATGTTAACAAAATTAACTATATAACTGAACAAAATTAAAAAAAAATAACTGAAAACGAAATACTCACCACATTGAGGTATACCAAATTCTCGTAAATAAAAAGTTAAAAAAAAAGGAAAGAAAAAAAACAAAATTCCAAGCAGGGAGTTAGATTTGAAAAAGTAAAAATAGATGGGGGCAACATTACAAAATCCGCGTCTTTGTAAGTCTCGCTATTGGAAAAAAAAAAAAGAAAAGAGAAAGAATATAATCGCATTGGAAGCCAAAAGAGACCGATTCCTCTTTCTCTGCCAAGGGAGAGAGATTTGAGACGATGACTGAAATTTCAAGAAGTAGATCGCCCCGTTTCTTACTGTTTTTCGCTTGCGTTTCTCTACACTTTATCTCAGGTTTGCTTCTTAGATCGCTTATACTCATCATTTTTCTAAAGAATTTTTATGTTTTTTGAATTGTATTATCAAATTATTCTGGTCGAATTTCGAATCATTAATGGCTTGGAAATTGAGTTTATTCTATTGCTGATTTATGCAGTTGATTTGTTCGTTGAGATCGGACAATTTTTATGTACCGAGTCATGCAAATCTCACATTTAGTTTTGTTTGATTACTTCATGAAAACTTTCTATGTTTTCTGTCTTTACTATTGTTTAATATTCTCTATTTGGTTGTTGATAAAATTAGCATCTAATGAACATGAAAATAAAGCAAATTTTTGTTTCTTTTTCTCTTCTTTCGGGGAAGGATGGAAATTGGGGAAGGATTCTTCTTTTTAAATTTAAATTGCAAAGCTTCTTTTGTTTCGCTTGTGAGAATTTGTTACTAGGAGGAATTTTAGCCATAAAGATAGATTTTTTTACTTGTAAGTTGAAAGAATGAATCCGTGATTCAAAGTTGCTTTTCTGAATCTCAAACTTGTAATAGATCTGCTATTTAGTGGTTTAAGTAGGCAATTAGTATGTTTAATTGTTTATAGCATGATCAAACTAAGTTGGGCTTGAAATCCAACCTACTTGTACAGATTTCCATGAAATTTTAGGAAATTATGATGATTTATTAAATGGAGTTCACATGGAACTATGTTATCATGCATAACTGATCTAGATAATTGTAGATTTGTTGCCGACATTGCATGAAGATGGTTCCATATTCCTTGTATTTGGTTTACTTGCTTTGTAGCCTTACTTGAATCTTTTTGTTGAGGGACACTGATTATGTTGCTGTAATAGACTTCAAATTCTACATTGTTCTCATTGCTGCTTACCAAATTAATGAAAGTATTGAGCGAGTTGCTTCAATTTGTTTCAAAATTCAGGTTTTTCTGATGACTCTAAAGGTTCAAACAACAGCTCAAACACGAAATCTAATGCGATTAATAATACTGGGACCAAGGTAATCTTCATAGTGCTTGGACTTGTTGCGGTCGGGTTGTTTTCATTTTTCCTTTTCAAGTTGTGGCAAAAGAAGAAACGAGATGAACAATATGCCCGTCTTTTGAAGTTGTTTGAAGAAGATGATGAGCTCGAGGTCGAGCTTGGCCTGCGGGACTAGCAGCACATTGAGAACTGAGCTCATCCTAATTGAGGTGTGTATATAAATTTTCTGGTTCTCAATTACCAACATTCAGTGATCCCTTGTTTTTTTTTTTTTTTTTTGCATGGAGGAAATAAATTTCTTTTATCCATATCTGTATTCTAGTAGTTGGACACCACACATTATGATCTAAGTGTAAATGAAGAACATTACAATCATTTTCACTGATCTAAACTTTGGGGCTCACCATTTGGGCACTCCCTGTGCATGTTAAAGTTTGACACTCAAGTCTATATCCTTATGCATCTTTGAATATTTGTTTCCCTTCCATGTGCCTATGCATACAACACACTGGTGATTAGGGACTTAGTTCCTTCATTGCTGTGGAATGTCAACCTTTGGTGTTGTCTGATTCTTGACAATCATTTGCTTCATGTTGAATTTTTCCGTTGATACCTTCTGCAATGATTGTTGTTATGTGGTTTTACATTAAAGAAAATTAGAAAGATAGAAAATCGAATGACTAGAAAAATAGAAAGAAAGAAAATATATTCTCTTTCCATTTGTGTGCTTGGTACGAAGGATGGAGAATTGAAAGAAAAAGTAATTTAATATCTATTCATTGCTTGGTAGAGTTGAAAAATGCATAAATTTGAAATAAGTTACATCTCTCTCTTATTTTCTCTTGTCTTATCATTCTAATTTAGAATGATTTGTTTTTATGCATTAAGATGGAAAATTGTAATCTCTCTTGTTTTCTTTTCTTTTCTTTTCTACCAAACACAAACACAAACTTTTTTTTTCCTCACTTTTCCACTCAACCAAGCACAAATTTTATGTTTTATTCATGTAGCTGTTGACACCAAGTTTAATTGCTCTTTGATGTACAGGCTTAAATGGCAACAATGGCTTGTGTGTTGTTTAGGAATCTCATTTTTATGAAGGACAATGTCAGGATTTTAGGCATATGCTGTGGTGAGGTCTGATAATTTTTCAACCTTAAAGTTGTACTATTTGTAATGATATGTTGAAATGGAATTTATTATGAATTTAAGTTTTTTGTGGATGATTAGAAATGGGGTTGGTCGGTTACCATTTTGTACAAGATGTTTGAAAGAAGTTAGTTCATTGTTTGTAAAGAAGTCATTTTTATATCCATTCTCATTTTTAGAGATGAAAATATGTTAGACAATTTCCTACCCAACTATGATTTAATATAAAAAAAAAAAGTGTGGCTAACAAAATAATTAGATAGTGTTACGTGACATATAACATGTATTTTATGCTGGTATATATGGATCAAATGGATAGAATTCTTATTAGAAGGATTAGTTTGCTCTTTCATTTAATATACAATGATCAATTTGTTATTTTTTAATAAAATGAATAAAATGTAATTCAATTCTTAGTTCAAAACTATCATGAGAATTTTTCTGCTCATTCTCGAGAAAATCTGGGAAATCAGGGATGAATCCAAAAGTAACAGGAAAACTCGGGACGAATGACAGATGGTATTTAACCTAAAAAACTTTCTTATAAGAATTTCATGGAAGTGGATATTTTACCGCACAAATATATAATGAAAATTTATAGTTGAAAGTAGGAACACAGTATTATACTATGCATGCCAATTAAAATTTTATTAAAATTTCTGTATGAATTAGATTCATAATGGTTCAAGAAAATTATTAATAAAAAGTGCATTGAAATTAAATACTCTATTTTTTTCTAATTCAAATATATCAAACAAAATTAAATGAATTTATTAAAAAAAAACATGATAATTTTTGAAATGAAAAATATATATGTTAATTTAATTTTTTATTAAAAATGTGCATATATGCGGGAAAATCATAAATTTAGAACATATGATAAATAATAAAATATATGATTTGAAATTAATTAATGATAACATATGAAATATGTACAATATTAAAAGTAAAAATAATTGTTTATTATGGTATTTTCATCAATCTTAAATCAGTGTAGAGTTAACTTGTGAAACTAACTCAGTCAAAAATATATAATTAAAAGAAATAATAAAGTATATATAATAAAATTAAAATGTAAGAAAACATTAGAATAAAATTTTAGTAAAATGGTAAATTATATCTGAAGGTAAATATATATTATTGATTTTTGTTAAGTTATTAACCATGTAAAATATTGGATATATTTGGAAATCAAAAAAGAGTTTTATATATATATATTTATATAAGACATATGACCTAAGATGTATATCAAATTCACTTTTGTATCAAATTAGACCTGTCCATGGGCCGGACGGCCCGACCCGGTCCGACGGCCCGCCTGAAATATGGGAGGGTTTGGAGCCCGAAATATGGGTTTGGGCAAAAAAATGAGGCCCGTTTAAAAAATGGGCCGGGTTCGGGCTTAATTTTTTTGGCCCGAGCCCGGCCTGGCCTGGCTCGAATATAATAAATATATATTTTTTATTTTTATTTTTTAATTTTTAATTTTAAAATACTTTAAAAATATTTTTTTTATTTTTTTATTTTTAAAATTTTTTTTGTGTTTATTAAAAATCGGGCCGGGCTTGGGCCTAAGAGTTGGGCTAAATTTTTTCGGGCTCGGCCCGGCCCATGGACAGGTCTATATCAAACCAAAGTTATTAATTATGGAAATATTATATTTTTAGAAATGAATTGGGGAAATTTTAAGTTATTGAAAATAAATTAAATCAAATTTGTTAGAGTCACATCAATTAATTAATTATTAAAATTAAGTAAATATAATTAATTAAACATTTTCTGTTTTTTTTTTGAAATTAGTACAAATAAAGAGCAATTACAACTTAAAATCATATTATTAAAACAAAATATTTATTATTATCCCATTCTTAAATTTTCTTCTACTCTACCACTCCTGCATGGCGATTGGGCTTTATTTCGCAAAAATTAGCATTCCGTACTGCTAATCGATCGATCATCAACTCCTTTATACAAGAAGATGTGATCTCGCACTGTTTATCGCGTTTTTTTTCGAAGCCAGCTTTTGTAAAAGACAATTGTCGAATTCATTTCAGGGGGATTTTTTTGTGGTGTTTTTAGGGTTCCGGCAGGCATGAAGCGGACTTTGGATCGAACCAAAGTGGTTCTCCGCCACTTGCCACCGTCCATTACGGAGGCCATGCTTATCGAACAAGTCGATAGTGCCTTTGCTGGCCGTTACAACTGGTTTTCCTTCCGTCCAGGAAAGAACGGGTTAGTTTCTCTTTTATTTCTTAATTACATTCTTAATTACACTTTTTTTGGTATTTTATTATCCCTGTTTTTCTTGTTTCTATTTTTTTTATGACTATCTCTTTCTAGTTTGGTTTTCCCTTCCTTTTTTCAAGGGTGCGTTTGCATGGCTTTTTTTGTTTTGCATTTACTGCATTATTACTGTTTTAGCAGTAACAGTCGTTATTTTTAAATGAATATTGTTTTATATTCCCATTTATATTAGGTTTCTTATCTGCAGATTATGTAATTTTTTGGGTTTAATGCTAGTCTGTTGGAAATGGGCTTTGTTTCATTTTGCTTAATATTTGGCTTTCCTTTGCTTAATTGACAACTCAGTTTCAGTCACCTCATCATTCCTTTTATCCTCATACAAGTTCCTCTTCTTTGTAGGAGTCTGCCTCTGCTATAAAGTAAGTTTATTAACAGGGAAGGAGATTTTGCCATGTTCTAGATCCTTTTAATCAAATATGAATGTACGATGTAGATACTGTTGAGAGACTAATTCATGCAGTTGGTCTTGCATATATTTCTGTTCTAGCTTTTTTTTAATTGTTTATAGCCAGAATTCCGTAGTGAGCATACACAAAAAAGATATTATCTTATTATAGTTTTCAAAATTATTTTGCAGTCAGAAGCATCAGTCTTGTTCCAGACTGTACATAGACTTCAAGAGCCCTGAGGATGTCTTGGAGTTTGCAGAGTTCTTTAACGGTCATGTGTTTGTTAATGAGAAAGGTAATTGATGAACTTCAAAGAGATTGATATAGTGTCACATGAATTTTTATTGCAGAGTATATCTCTTTTAACTAACAGCCAGAAATCTATGAGTTGTTTGGAGATGTTAGATCATCTTCATTGCCAAAATAAAAATGATTTTTTTTGACAGAATCAGGATCTAGTCTTGACAAGCTTATGAATGAACTATCATTTTTTTAATTAACCTGCTTTCATTAGCCTTTTTCAAAGTAAATGAATTATTTCGCTTCTTTTAGGGGCACAGTTTAAAACTATTGTTGAGTATGCACCTTCCCAATGCGTTCCCACGCTCTGGGCTAAAAATGATGATTGTGAAGGGAATATATTCAAAGGTAATAAGCTGTCTTGCTTTTAAGTATAGCTCAACTCTAAAATGGATTGAATTTCTTCTCATACATGAAACTATCTTCCTGTTCATAAATACAAGTCTTTCTTGATGAACATCTAGATCCTGAGTATTTGGAGTTCCTTGAATTTCTTGCGAAGCCAGTCGAGAATCTTCCTAGTGCAGAGATACAATTAGAGAGGAGGGAGGCAGAAAGAGTTGGTTAGTCACACAAATCTTTTCACATATGCACTCTGAAGTTTTATTATCAGAAAATGAAAACAAAGTTCTTTTTTTTTTTTTGGTTACGTGACAAAATTTTTGTTAGTGTGAAATTTGGTGTCTCTATGCATTGATATTTTTCAATCATGCCATTAATGTCTTTTTTCAGGTGCACTGAAGGATTCTTCCATAGTTACACCTTTAATGGATTTTGTTAGACAGAAAAGAGCTGCTAAGGTTGGATCACGGGTAATATATTATAATTACAGTAACAGACCAGTTAACAGTAAATCATCACTTCTGTTTTGTTTAGTATCATTTCTTTGTGTTTTATCATCAAGCTCTAGAGTCAAATAGTCATTTCTTTGGTTTGTTGGCTGCAATATAAAAGTAAATTGATAGAGTAGTACCTGTCAAAAATCAATCAATGACATCAACCAATGAGAATTAAATTTCTGAAGAAACCTTTTTTGACGTACTATATTTCAGTCTGAAAATTTTCCTTTCCTGGTTTATTTTATCATGTGCTAAATTACTTGCTGAGTTACTGTAGTTCTTTCATGTGAACTGCTTGGGCCAATGGCTACAACTTTGGAATTCTAATAATATTCTATGACAGAAGTCACTGTCTAATGGGAAACTTAGCAGAAGAGCTGGTGGACAATCTGGTGGGATTCCTAGTTCAGCATCATCAAAAAGAGGTTCTGAAAAGAGGCGGGGTTCTACTACAATGGTATGCATATATTTGGTACTTAGTTAAAGCTCCCTTTCCTTTTTTTTTTTTGGTGAGGACACATGTTTCTGTCCGTCTTCTCATATAGTAATGGTGTATAGATTTTTAGGTTCAATAAAGCACTAATGTGTGAACTGTGAAATTGTTGTACATTCTTGGCTTTTGCTGTAAAATAATGAACAGATGGTTTCATTAACATATTAGAGCACATTGTGCAACAAATGTAAAAGATCTGGGGAATAATTTCTTTCATATGCTATGTAAAGACGATGAAGTGTTAAATTGGATATTTTTAGATTCATTATGGATTTCCTCATAAAATGTTGGGAGTTTATGCATCATTAATACCTTGTCTTATATGGTGGCAGTATGTTCTAAGGGATAGCTTGAAAAATGCAAGTGGCAAAGACAAATCGAAATACATTCTGGTTTCTAGAAGGGATGAGCAGCAACTTTCCAATAGGCCTGTTATTTTGGCATCATCTGTGGGAACTGAAGTATCTGAAGAGGAAAGTGGTAAATGCCTAATAAAAGTCATTATCATTTTCCGGTGTTAAATGAGCTATTACTCTACATTATCTCTTGTTATTTGTTTGTTGGCATGACACCAGTCAAAGAGTTTTCTTGTTTGTGGTTGCATTCCCAAGTTTCATGTGTCAAATTTAAAGTCTCATTCTCACTTTTCCAGGAGCTACTAGAATTACTGATGCTGATAAAAATAAAGTTCTGCTTCTGAAAGGGAAAGGGAAAGAGAAAGAAATTTCTCATGTGAGCCTCTTGTTCCCCTTTTTCTCATATTCTAGTGGTTCTACTATTCAGTCATTGTTTATGTTTCTGTTATTCATTCCTTGTTCTGATGGAGGCTTGGACTAACTGAATAGGGTGCATGAGTGCATACTTATGGAAAATGAGAGTGAGAATTTTAGGAGTTGGAGCGGGGTTGAGGGGTTTAACTTGCAGGAGATAAGAACATGGTTCCGCTCATTATTTGTTTGATCTTGTTATTGCTAGATGCTTTGTTGTTTTGGCATAGTTTGCACATGCACTGCACCGGCTCTACTATTATCAATTCATACAAGCAACCGCTGTAGTTCTCTCTAATTTCCTTGAATGTTACATTCTTTATGATGATGATTCTTTGCACAGGTGGCTGGAAGTATATTGCATCAACAGAATTTTACATCTCCAATTAAAACAATACTTCGTTCAACTCCTACCAAACTGAACTCACGACGCGAAAACAGAATAATCAGAGGCATACTGTTAAACAAGGATTCTCGTCAAAGTCAGTGTGCCGGCTTCCAGTCAGAGCAGCATATTGAGACCTCACATTTGGAAAAAGAGAGACGGCCTACTTGGCATCCACATGCAAATTTAGGTTTGAAGGATGCATGCAATGCTTCAGATGGTAACGTTGCTGGGAATCACTTGCATGGTGCTAAGAAGCTAGAAAGACGTAGCAGAAACAAAGATAGAACAGATCATGGTGTTTGGACCCTTCGCCATTCTGATGGATCATGTGCTAGTGATGAGTCCTTGTCATCATCTGCTTCTCAATCTGCGCAGATACTTATAGATTCTTCAGAAGGTATGGCTATATGGGTCTGTTAAATCTTCGTAATATGGTTCCTTTTGGGATATTATTGTCCTAGGGATTGTCCATAATTAAGTTGGAGCTGATTGCTACCATGACACAGAGGCAAAATCAACCTGCATGTGTTTGTGTTATGTGCTCAGTTAGTAGCAGCAACTCAAGATTGCAGAAAACAGAGCTTTATTTTATCAAGAATAACTTTGGAGTTTCTTTTTCTGAAAATTGTCCAGGGGCTTGTGGTGATAATAAAGTTGATTTCTCAAGTGTTGGGAGCTGGCAAGGTAAAACTTTTGCAAGTGAACATAATGGTTAGTTTCGATTTTGGGAGCTGAAACTCTAGGTGCTGTCAAGTGTATATTTGCAAGTTTCACATTTCATTTACTTCTATTTTTGAAATCATGCAGGATCCAGTAAGCACGTCAGCCGTCGTGTAGCAGTTGCCAATGGATCATCTGCTGTGAATGATGGGAAACCAGGGAAAAGAGCCAATGTGTATGGTTCTCATGAGGTGGTCAAACTATTCTTGAATATCTGATTTCTTTTTTTGTTTTCTCCTACATTTTTACCAACCAAGTTTCTGACCATTCTCTATATTTGCAGAAACAAGTATGGGTACAGAAATCTAGTTCTGGTTCTTAGTGAATTTTAAAATGGTTAGTATTTGATTGTGAACTTTGCCATTTACCCGTAATAATTTATTTATTATAATCTGAGTCAATGTTTTACCAGCTAAAATTTTTATAGTAGGTTAGAGAAAATTGAAAAAACATTTATTCATTGAAAGAAAATAGGGTTTTAGAAGCTTAAAGCTTGCTGGAGAATCTCAAGGTAAGGGAACTAAAAAGTGTTGTGCCCCTCTTGATAGCGTTTGTGAGCTGATGATCGTCCTATTGTTATAAATGATTTGCGTTGTTGACAATATCTTGAATTCAACATTGATCACAATTATCAATTAAGGGTATTAAATCTGCTTGAAGAGCAGATTCTCTTCCTCTTAGTTGTGGAAATTTTTGGTCTTTTTAGTAGCACTGTTAGCTTTCATTATTAACTTAAATTTCCATGAGGAGTATGTAGTGGTGTTGGAAAAAGCTTCTGATTGCATGGTCAACACCTTTCTGCTTGATTTGTTCAATTTCAAATTAATTACATTCATTCTTCAACCATTATTTTGTAGAAAATTGCTTAGTCAGTTGAATTTCAACATCCGAGCGTGCCCTTGCTTTTGCCGGAGACAGTCTCAATTTCTGGTGTAATCAATGTTTTGGCCATAAAGCGAAGTAGAGAAAGGCTGGTTCAGTTGAAGAGGTTGCAGATACTATTTTAACTTAATACTTGGTTGATGAAAATCTCAATGTTAATAATACTTGATGGATTGAAGAAACCTTGATCTTGGTCAAAGATGGCACAGCATATAAGGAACAAAAAAACATAGAGAAATAAAAGGCTATTATCGTCACAGCTTCCTGGTGTGGTTGAATATTCATAATCCTCTGATTTGTGCCATTGGGGTTGATTTCTTGCTTTAGCTTAGCTGGAACTGTAAATATAAATCTAGAGAATTTGTCTTTTGTCTAGATTATAGTCATTATAATTATAAAGCCTCTTGTGGAGCTGTCTACCATATATGTCTATTTTTAAGACTATAAACAGAGTTGGCACTTGTCTCCCTGGTATTTGAGTGAAGGGGAACATTTACCCACAGTTTTAGGGAACTGGAGTGATTTAGACAAGTAAATTAATTTACTTTCTTACCTAACTAAATGATTTCTATTTAGAGCTAAAAACTTTTGACTTTAGACCACAAACCAATTATATTCCTAACAAAATTAAATAAAAAAGGGACATTGAAGTTCAAGACTTTATAATAAAACCAACCTATATCAACTAATTTTGTGGAAATCGTTTCCACATTAGCTATAAAATTTCGTTGCCATTGAAAAATTTTAATTTCATTTTAACATTATAATGTTTTTTGTATTCCTTTGGGGAAAAATTTGGATTTGGATTTTATTTATTATAAGAATGAGATACATATGTACAAATTCATTTTAAGATTATCATAATAAATGTTATATTTTTAAATAATTTATATTATTTTTGAAACTTAAAATTTAAAATTTTAGTTTCCTATGGCTACTTCAATAAATTTGTTGAAATGCCAAATTTTACTAAGCTGCATTGATACAACACAATAAAAGAAAGATTTTCCCTTTTATCATATCAATGCTACTACAAAAACAAAGACAATAAAAGCAGTCAATTATTAACCAAGGTTGTTTTTCTTTTACTAAGCGAAACAACAATGCATACTCAAAAAGGCTATATAAAAATTTATTGTAAATAAATAATATGACACACTAAAGTCTAAAAAGTTTCTTCCATACTTTTAGGATCTTGCCTTTAAAGTTCTTCTTCTTCCCATTCTTCATCAACAAAAGGTGATCCCAAGCTCATACACGGGTCGTAGATCCTACAGTACCTTTCAGAAACAGAAGAAGATCTTCTCATCGAGAATGTTCTCTTCAACCTGGAGCTGCAATGCATAGGCTGAAGAAACCGAGTTGTTTCTTCTCAGTTTGGGACCAAACATTTCACAATTGTTGCTTCCTTGTTCATCTAATTCTTGCTCGTGTATTGGGGTTTGAGTTCTTGGTAAACTCCATTTCTGGGTTCTTCACTATGGGGTTTAAGGTTTCTGCGAGTTGGATAATATCTAAAGAGTCCATGGACCTTGTATTTTCATTGCCACCAACATAATATGTGTGAATATATATATACATACGTATAATGTGGATCTCAAAGTGGGAGTCTAATAATCAAATGAGTACAGGATTAGAAAAATACCAATATATAAGTATAAAATTCAGAATCTCAGTTGCAGCTGCATGCCTTTGACTCAGGCTTGTGGTTTGGAGCACAAGCTTTTGTAGAGGATCTGTAAACAAGTTATAACTAATGCAATAAATGTAGTGTTCCTCATTGCATCATCAAGTATCATCGATAAAATCACCTTCACATGCATTGACAAATGGCATCTCATAGGTAATAATATAAGAGATCAGATAAAACGGGATATCAGTAACCTTATAATCAAGACTAATCCACGTCTTAAGCAGATGAGGCGAGGCAACTTCATTTTAGGTCTGTTTAATGGAAAAAAAAACAGTATGATCTTGTAGTAAAGTAAAAAAGATTCCTTTTTGTTGGTAAGGCCTAAAGTCCCAAGAATATGATAATTTTCCACTCTGTAATTGCATACCTAAAGTCCTACTTTCTTTTATTATTATTAGTATTAGTATTAGTATTAGTATTTTGATAATTGGGGATGGGGAATAAGGTTACTTAGAATTGAACCCAAATTCTCAAGCCTACAACATAAATTATTGACTTTTGTTTTTGCTTATTATTATTTGATACAAATTTAAGCATGACATGAATGAATCATATCGTATCAATGGTCATTTAAGTGTTATAAAGTAAACAATGGATAGATTTCAAACATATATTTAGAATGAAGTTAGGGATTGTATGATAGGTGGGTGAACAAAATTTAAAAGTTTTGGAGTCCAAAGCTCAAAATTTTGTGTTAAAATGACTTAAATTAAATTATTTGCATTTTAGAGGGACTGAAGTTAGAATTATACCATGCTAAGGCCCCTGCATACACTCATATTATTCTAGGAAGGTAGAGATGGGCTTCTGTCTGGACTCACAGTTGTCCAAAATTCAATTTTACCCTGGATTCTAATCTCGACCCACTTTTCATTCCACTACCAAAGAAAACACATTTATCAACATTCTCAAACTATCATCCGTATATTAAATTAATTTCCAAACTGTAAAAGGTTGTAATTGAATCCTTAAAATAATAAAGTCTTTTACTTGTATTCTGATTTGCCTACCACAAAAGTCGGTCACTTCAAGTATTACAAATTAACAATGGATTTGATAAATCTGAAGTTGATTTCGTGTTTAACATAGATTAAATAAAAGATAGATTCATACCGAAAATCATACGTACTAATTACTAAACTGTCTGATTTTACTTTTTTCTCATTTCCATGTGGCATCTTTTACGTAGTCATCCACGAAATGAAATCTTTGTTGTGCAATGGCATGATGAAAAAATTTTGTGATAATAAAAGCTTTTGTCATAAGTTTCAATAGAGAGGGTGGGAGGGGCATAGCAGCATGATATTGCACATGTACACAGAAACATGGATAATAATCCTTCTTTTGAATCTATCTGATTCACCCATGGCATCATTTCTACACGCTCCATAAGAAAGAGAGAGAAGGCATGCACATGGTTACAAGTGGTAGTTCACTGCTGAATCAATTAGCCCCAAAAAGCAAAGCTATGAGTGTGATGAAGATTAAAGAACTGAAATCATAAACCATTAATAAACAGCACTCTCTCCATGGCATATGGGAGTGTGTGTGTGTTTTTATTAAAAAACTTACACATGGAATATGATCTTTTTTGCCTTTAGGCTTAGTTCTTGCTTACAAGACTCTCAAAACAAAGACCTGTTTGTTTGAAAAGGAAAGGGGTTGCTTGCTTGAGTCAGGGAATTTGGTTGTGAGAAAGAAAAAGGAGAAAAATATATGGTTGGAGAATGGCAATTGTTTGTTTTTTCATAAAAATCTGCTTTAGTGTTGCTTTCTTATCATGGGGTCCTCTTTCTCTTTTACAAATATGTCTTACATGGAAATGGGAAACAATCATGAAATGACCTTTATGCATATGAAGTGGCTTTGTTTAATTAGTCAAATTTCATGTTCAGTAACTTAAATATCAAGTTTAACTCACCCCCTTTTTGTTTTCCCATTGGTTGAATGAATTAAGTGTTAAATTTTCACTTAGGACATGTAATATAGTAGATGATAAGTTTGGGTTAAAAATTAAAAAAAAAAAACTACAAGGAAATTGATTCATTTTTTTGGGATAGGTCTAGATAGGCTTTCACATCATTCACAGACATTTTCATTATCTTGTTGACAAAGGGTCTCACACAAATGCAACTTTTGGTGAAAAAACAAACAAACCCTCTTTTCTTTCCTTCCTTTTCTCCAGGGTCCTTTCATAATTTAATTTGTGCTGTAATTATTGCTTTGTATTCTTCCCTTCACTTTTCTATATATTCTTGTATGAACTCTTGGCTTTATGGAAAATACCCGTTTCATAGCGCGGGAAAAAGAAAAAAAAGAACAATGTTGGTCCCTTTACTAATAACTAATAACAGTGTTACCCTTCATTTTTAGTGTTAAAAATTACAGCTACGAGGGCTTTAGAGACAAAAGTAACAGTTTATAGGTGACTCTCACCAGGTTTACTTTAAGTATATATATACATACACAGCTCTATGAAGAATAATTGTGGTCTACATCATCCTCTTTTTGTGGCTCTTCCCTTTTTGCCACACACCAATTTTCTTTCTTCTCCTAAATCATTACGTTTCTGGTACTGCATAGCTGTAAGGTATTCCCCAACCTCTTTTCCCTTAAATATTCAATTTCCATTGTTATTTGTTTTTCTTGCATATTATGTTTGCTTTGATCACATGCCTATATATTTACAAATTTTTATACTATAAACATATAGTTTAGCATCGCAGCCTTCTAACAGCTTTATCTTTATCTTTATCTTTATTTTCACTTTGGTTCATAACTTTACATAACCCTATAATTTTTGACAGCCTACCTCGTGTCTTAATGATACTTATAATCATCTTTCATGTGAAAAACTGCTGAAATATAGAGTTCAGTGGAATTAATTATTATCTTTTGAATTTTCACCTTAGAGATGCAGTTAAGAAATTATAATTATATTGGAGCTGGTTAACAAATGATTAACTTAATCTTTTAAAGTTCATGTGGGTTAAAACAAGGGTAGATGAAGGAACCAATACGCCACCTTAATGTGTAAATTTCAATAATAATAATAATAATAATAATAATAATAATAATAATAATAATAAAGTGAACAACTTTAAAAAGGAAGCAATAGGTCATTCTTTTGAAATTTTCGGCTCTCTCCAGACAAGAAGGCCCATGCTTTTGATTTATTTAGGTTTGCTTCTTCAGACAAGGTATAGTATTCATTAAGCTAGGCATCAGGGATCATGTAACATCAAGACATCAAAGAAAAAAAAAAGGGTACTGCTGGGATTATCATATAACTTTGTCTTTACATTTTCAAAATGGGGTATAAAGCTAGGTTGGTCTGAGCTTTGCTTTCTTTAAATAATTCATTAAGAAGCGGTGGGTCTTGATTTTCCAGGGCAGTTGAGCTATAGGATTGAAGTGGCTAAAGATTACGTTTGTTCCTAGCTCCCAGGACCAAAATCCAAGGCCTTCATTTAACTTCTTTTAAGAAAAGGTTAGTATATAATATATACACACACACCCCCTTCATATATACCACAAATAGTCAATTGCAACACTGCACAAACACAGGTAAGTTGTAATGATATGCCACCACCGCCTGGCATTAAGTCACTGCTTTATTTGCAGCTTTGGGTCAAATTTTTTTTTCGGTTTTGAATCATCCCATGGCTGATCATCTGAAAACCAGTCAGTTTTAGAGGTCTCATCTGTGATTATCTGGCCTGATTTTTTAGAATAAACATTCAATTTTTGTTCCTTTTTAGCCAGTCCCTGTGCTGATGATATGGTTTCACAAGGCCCTTTATAAGCTTTCTTAGCAATTTATGTCAGGCACTGTCATTGGCAACACCACCTTCTTGTGAATTTTCCCCAAAATGCATATTACCAAATTTTATCAGTTTCTGGTCGTGACCACATAGTTTGTTCCTTTTACTGTCATAATTATAATGTTAATGACTTACATAGTTTTATTTCAGGGATAATGATCGATTCATGAATGAGGAACAGCTTTTTTTTGTGATTTTAAGCATGTTTTGATCATTACACAAGGACTATATTTGTTCCTACAACAAGTATGAATGAGTTTGGTACTGAGAGATCAAGGCCATGGAACATATATACAAGTTCAGATCCAAGTCCATCTCAAGCAGTAGCTGATAAGGAAACTCCTTGGAAAGACTTTGGAGCATCCATGAATGCCATTTCTTTTGGCTTTGTTGCTACAGCTATCTTGATATCAATGTTCCTTATAATGGCCATTTTCGAACACCTTTTTCGCCCCAACCCTGCTTTTTCTTCACCTGATCAAGTTACTGATGGTGGTTTAGGGTCTAGACCAATTGAGAAACTTGGGAATCAAGAAAGAGTAAGCCCCCGATCTACTTTCTGGTGTTTGATGTATGTATGTATGTATGTATGTATGTATGTATGTATGTATGTATGTATGTATGTATGGATGGATGCATGTATGTATGTATGTTGTGATGTTTGATGTATGTATGTTGTGATGGCAGGTATCATATGCATCAGATTTCTCAGTGGTGATGCCAGGAGAGCAATTTCCTACTCATATTGCACAGCCTGCTCCTTTGCCTTGCCCAAGGGAAGGCATCTATTGGCCACCCCATGAACATAATTTTGTATTTCCCTAAAAGTGTAAAATAACACCAAGCAAAGCATTCATCAAGGATGCATGTACATTTTATCAACAATCAAACACTTGCTCACTTTTCTATATTATTATACTCCATTATCCAATGAAATATTTTATCTTGAAGCTGGTTTGTGAGAGAAACTAGTATTGTGTCGGATGTAGGGTTAAAATTTCACTAGAGATCCTCAAACTACGGCTCAGATTCTAAATTGGTCCTACTTGGATGATGTATGAGTGTAGGAGACGTGTGACTCCCCATATGGTCATTACACGCTCATATACCTTTACCTTTGCTCAACCCAATATTATCAATCATCTCATCTTTGTGGAGCATTGTTTCACAGTTCACACCAACAAAAGTGTCTCACATCACATAATAAAACTCATTTTTAGGAGATCCCCGTCCACTCCAGCAAAGGTTTACTGTTTTCAGTGGCACAAATCTGGAAGGTGTTTTAACATATCCAACAAGTCAACAACCATGGGGTTGGTGTCTCAATGATGGTAACAGCTTCACAAGTTTAAAACACATATACCACGCAGGATCTATTTATAAAGTCTTCAATGATTATGGATAGAGAAAATAAAGGAGAGCTTTATACTCACTCACAACAAACCAAACCCAATCACGTATAAGAACAGTTTACTATACAATAATTAATTTATCTACTTTTAATGAATAAAACTTAAATATAATCCGAAGAATTCAGATATTTTTACTAAATTAATATGAAGTTATTATGAGACACCAAGCCCTGAATGGCTTACTAGAAAGTGAAATAATATTGTAGCCCAGGCGCAGGCTGTCAGTCCAAGAGTGCAAAATTGGCTCAAACGAAAATCTTTTATGTACATTATACTTCAAACAATTTTCAATTCTTTTCTCTTCTACCCAAATAAAAATAAACCCACTTACAAGAGTCTTCTAGCCCATTAGGCAAGTTTTTAGACTTGATTCCAAATATTGCTCTCAGTTCTCCTAGTCGTGGTCCCTTTCTAATACAAATCCATATTTCTAGTATGGCTAAATTGGAAGTTGAATAACTAATACTCTAATTCCAATTTCAATTTGTTTAGGATTTATTTGTGTATGTTTTCTCTCTCTCTAGTCTAGCTAGCATAAGCTTTTTTTGTAGTTGCTACTTAAGTTAATGGTCAATCTTGGTTCTTTAATATTTATCTAATTGATTAAATATTAGTTTAATTGATATTATCGTTATTACAGTTTCTTGAAGATCATGAGTTTAAATTGTGCTATTTTTCTATTTTATTAAGAGTTTAGGAATTAAGAAGATAATTAAATAACACATAGTACATGTAATTATTTTATGTTAAAAATGTTATAAAAAAGAAAGTGGAGCAACATTCTTTAGTTTGTCATATATATATAAGTATACATTTGGTGATAACTACATGTAAAATTACACTTAAAACTTCTATTATTCCTCTCGAGCACTACTTTATTTGCTTGTCACTTGCGCATCACTAGATTTTAAAAGCAAATGTTTAAAGAGTTAAAAGACAAAATTGGGAAATTATTTAAACGGGTATTACGTGTTCCTTGCATGGATTTTGAGGTATACGTTTAACTTTTGCATGCAGCCTTGGATCTTTCTGCAAAGAGTATCTTAAACCTAGATTTCGTTTGATAAGAATAAAAGATATATAATAAACTCATAATTAAAAAAATATTAAGATCAAACAAAAGACACAGAATTTGCGGAAGTTTCGAGTGTAGTTTGAGACAGTTAACGACAAACTTATGAAGAGTAAAGACTCCCACCATGAAAATAATATTGCCTTATTATTTTGTATAATTAAGATATATATTATTTCGATTTTATTATAGAATAGTTGTCTCTCTTAACAAAATTTTCATTCGAAATCAAATTTGAATTCTCTACTTAAGTGTGCATTATGCCGAAAAATAAAAAATTCCCATAAAAAATTATAGTATAGAAAATGAATCTAACAAATTTTGTATCTATTCATCCAAAGTAATAATGCAGAGAGAAGTTACTTTTATATATAAAAGTATTGTAGATGTGCTTTGGAATGCATTTTGGTACATATACTTTAGCAAAAAGATTTTTGTATGTTTTGAAAAAAAAAAGTAAATGAAAGGTGGGTTTAATTAAATGATGTGATGTTAATTTAAATTAATAATTTTTTTAAAAATAATTTGACATGTTTACAAATTTTCATAATAATTTAATTTAAACTGATTTCATGTTTTATTCATCGATTAAGTTAAAATAAATTAAGTAAATATATCAGATCATATTTAAATTAAAATCACATCATTTAACTATAAATTTATCTTACAATTTTATCAACTTATCTTTAAACAATAACAAAAATATCAATTTACTTAGTTTTTTCATGCTGATTTTAAAAAATACAAAGATTAAAATACATTTCGAGCTATAGTACTTTCTATCTATTCTTGTCGGGACAGCACAAGTGCTGTGGACACTCAAAAGAAGCCCCAAAGTTATAGTGGCCATGGCCATGTCCATAACAGTTAAAGAGAAAGGGAAAAAACCCAATAAAAGAGAAATCATTCAATCTCTTTATTAGCAATTGATCCATTGAGAACTACTAGTCATTGTTGCCTCCATAGGAAAGTGTGAAAGTTTCTTGTTTCAGCTTTCATAGCTGATCAGTTCTATCACCCCAGGATTGATTTGATAGCTAGTTTGTGCACAATTTATATTATAACCATCCCCCCCCGGCACACACACAAAAAAAAACCCTCAAGTTTTGGCAAAAGATTATGAAGATTTGAACTAGGGTTTCGGTTTTTAGTTTTGGAAATAATTGTTCAACCATGAATGTTAATGTTTATGAAAATATATACAGTTAAAAGTAATTGGGAGGTCCCTGTATTCTAGCGACTAAATCAGGTTAGTCACTCAATTATTAAATGGATAAATTATTCTTTGTAGTATTAAAATGAATCTAATAAATCTAAATTGTAATAGGGTTAATATTTATGGTATAAAAAATAGGGGTGATTGGAGGGGAAGACAGGGGCCTGGACCCACCAAAATAGAAAATTATTGCTTTAGTCCCTCCAAATTTTATAAAATCTTAAGTTGATATAAGGTAAAATTATAGTTTGGCCTTCAAAAATACTAAAATTTCAATTTAGTCCTTTTGAAAACTATCAAGATATATGCCAATACAAGGGTGAAATTGTATTTTAACTTTCATAAAAATATATAACTTAATCTCAATCTCCCTTAAAAAAATTTTCTGACTTTGCCTCTAATAAAAAAATGTCTTGCAAATTTTTTTTTTCAATTGCAGTTTAATTCTAAAGAAAAGATTTCATTTACAGAACCATAAGAACTTTAAAAATATTAACTTTGTTAAATAATAAATGTTAATTTTTAAAAAAATAAATGTTAACTCTATTCTGAGTTGATTATTTGATTTTTTTTAATAGAATAGGGACTAAATTGATCAAATCTCTATAATAGAGGGAACTATAAGATACATTCACCCAAATATAAAGAGACTATGGTCTATTATGAGCACGATTTCCATTAAAGTTGAGACCAAACTTTGCTTTATATACAAGCTTTTCCCTTTTTCCTTTTCTTTTCTTTAATTTTGCCAACGGTTCCATAATATAGGGGGGATACTGCCTTTAGCCCTTTAAGTAAATACAAGGCAAAGCCAGCAGCTGGCATCTTTTGAGTAAAGGTGTTCAAAGGGGCGTGATAGCTCCAAACTGCTAAGAGGCTCTCCTAGACTGTCAGTCTTGGTCATTGGAGGCTGGTGACCACCCCAATCAAAGGACAATAATGCTCTTTACATCCCTATATTGATTTCATATTTAAATATGACAATAGCCCCTTTGCTACTTACCCCTACTAGTGCCTTCCATGTTCTTTGCATGCATCTTTTATTAACCTTAATCTCCCAAATCTTTGTTATTTTAGCATCTGATCTTTGTTTCTCATGAAAATTTGACTGTTTAATTGATCTCTATATGTCCATGCAAAGCATTGTTCAAGTGCTTGACTACTTTGCTTAATCATTTTTAAGGTTAATTGCACCATTAGCTTTGGCATGTACTGATTGAGTCTTAAAAGAAATTAGTATTGTATTAATCAAATATTTTCATTATCTTAACCGTCAATTTAAGCGTTAAATGCTAGTTCTGATAATTTAATCACTCAATAAGAATATTCTAAAGTTGATACCAACTTAAAATCCGGATTATAATTAGAAATGATTGGCTTTTTGTGCTCATGAACTGGTGCTTTGCAATGGTGGTGGTGATCTAATTAGAAAGGACTGGTTTCTGTGCTCTTGAACTGATGCTTTGCGATGGTGGCGGTGGTGATTTTTGTTATTAGCTTGTACATTTTGTGTTCTTGAACTGGTACTTTGCGGTGGTGGGGATCTAATTATGATATGTATAATTGAAATTTTGACCTCAAGCTATCAAAGTATATTCTTTTACAAATATATGATCGAAGAGATTTTATTTGACCTTTAATCATTCCCTTGCTAATGATAAAAAGGAATGAAGTTTGAAAAATCAAAGATTTCTATTGAGTGCGATTTGATTTTGGCTTCATTTGTTTTCCTTGCTCATAAAATAATAACTAGCTTTTTAAGTAGTAGATTTGTTGACTGGATTAATTAAAATGATTTAAACTTGACTATATAAAAAATTAAAATATTTAATA
Source organism: Gossypium hirsutum (assembly GCF_007990345.1). Classification (NCBI taxonomy): domain Eukaryota; kingdom Viridiplantae; phylum Streptophyta; class Magnoliopsida; order Malvales; family Malvaceae; genus Gossypium; species Gossypium hirsutum. The sequence continues at coordinate 71,953,956 of NC_053438.1, read as the reverse complement.
TTCATTTTTATCTTAAATAAGAATATTGGCGAAAGAAATGAACTCAAGGAGCATTAACCTACTAATTAATGATATTATTTCTCTTTATATTAAAAAAGTAATATTAAGTGGAATGAATATAAATAATATATAATCCTTTTCATCACAGTCATCTAAAACTTGTACTAAAAAATTATTATGTGAATTTAAGAGCCTATATATATACAATAATATATGTCTTTCCACTAACATATAGAAGCATCACATCTTTCAATTCCATGATCCACCAAACGCCAATAATTCCTTGTCACATTGCAATAACTCCATGTCCATCATTATGCCTTTATCAAAACACACCAGTGAAAAATGGATCAAAAACCAGTAGAAAACCAGGAAAGATGTTTCCAAGCCTTGCCCTCCATGTATGCATGCTGATGAAGGACATGGGTCCATGTGACATGGATCGATATCATCTATATGTACTATCCTTTTCCTCCACTGGTTCTTTCCCTGCACGCCCCCTTGCCTTCATCATGCACTGCTTTGAAACATTTATATGACGTACGACCATTACAAAAAATAAAAACAAAGATGTTAACATACAGGAACAAGCAAGTTCTTGCCCAGTAAACGGTTCCTGTTTTTGTCTTTGTAGACGACAGTATCATTTTGAATGTAATTCTGGGTGTTAATTACTTTTTTTTCCTTATATAATGAATATAATCATTTTGAAGATTGACATAAATTTCACATCATATATATATGTTCACACGACTACTTTGGAATCCTTGAAGAAGATAAAAGTACAATATATATTCTTTCTTATATGTCAATTATGCTACAGCTCAAGAATAAATGAACAAAACCTGTAAACATGTCAAAGTAGCTTTAACAAGAACTTGTAGTGAAATACAAGGAACCTGGTTCGAGTTCTGCCACAGTATTGTGATGTAAAAGTCAACTATTGTCATGTTTTCTAAAAATGAAAAAACTGGAACAGAGTCATTCACAAAGAAGAGTACAAATGCATCAGTTTGTAAAAAAAAACTGTAAATGATTTTCCCCAGAAAATGCAGCAAACTTTGATCATAATGGCCCCATGTTTCGGCATTTCATTTGAATACAGAATATTAATACACGTTCCATATTAGAATTTTGCGCTAAAAGTGGAGAAATTTGTTAATTAAAAATGGTAAATTAGCTCCTCTACATTAGATCAAAGTGTAAGTTGTTCTTTTTTATTAAAAACTTCTACTATTAAAAACTTACCAAATAATCAAACAGTTAGATATAACATGCCAAATGTATCTCCTTTTAGGATACACGTACCAATTTTTTTTTACAGAATGATCAATTTATTTTTTAATCTAATATACATTGACTAATTTAATATTTTTTAGTAAAAGAAGCACAATACAATATAACTTTTAATATAAAAACCTCCATAATACTTTAATCCTATTTTGTTGTGTTAAATTTTTTCTTTTATTATTAAATGATAATAATTATTAAAAAGAATTAAACAAATTTAAATTGCTACTAAATTGAATCATTTACTTGATAATATTCTTATAACAGAGAGAAGTCTGGCACTCTATGTTACTGTTAGTACAAATGCAAAAACATTCAGAGAGAGCCAAGGCATAGGGACAATGACCCATCAAAGGGGCCATACCTGCCCATCAGTAAGACAGATAAGGGGACACCTCAAAAGCTCGAATCGCTTGCCCTATTCACAGTGGAGCCAATCACTATTTTATGACATTGACCACATGAAAGAGATTTATAAAAAAAAAAGAGCAGTGAAGCTCATGTTATTACAAGAGCACTCTTTCCCATGTTATTTCAAGGGGGGGGGGTGTCAAGGATTTTTCCTTTCTTTTGAAATGGTAGATCAAAAAGCTGATCATATACCCCTTCGCTTTTACTTTTCTTTTTCAGCCCTCTCTTTAAGACTATTCCGTCTTCCATTAAAGCTCAAAATGTTGCACATTAAACAGAGAGACTTGGTCCCATCTCCGGGAATAAAGCTTCCACTGGTTCCTTCCTTCTATGCAACCTATCTATACAACATAATTATATACTGATCATTCAACCAAACATTTGTAATGATATATTAATAATCATCATCTTTTTTCACTCCTTCAATCTCTTCTGTTGTTTTTGCAGGCACATGTTCCCAACTCAAAGATTAAAAATCCATGGCTATATACAAAGTTACCATTAGTATATACATTTATGTACACTTTGCATGAAAATACTCAAAAAAAGAAAGCTTTGGGTTTTTTTTTCAACTTTTAATCCATTTCTGATCTATAGGCTGAGGAGACTTATGACATTGTCAGTGTGTCATGACAGTAACCAGTGACTGTGAAGAAATCTTAAAATTTTGGGTAAATTACATTAATAGTGACCCAATTATTAATAAGTTCCTTTTATAGTGACCGATTATGAAAAGTTATAAAATGTAATTATTTGATTTTTTTTTCTTTTTCGGTCACCAGCCATTAAATGGTTAATAAAATTAACGTTATAATTTTTAAAATTGACATAATAATAATTTTATCCCTTAATATTTATACATCGTGTCAATTTAATTTTAATTATACAAAATTGAACCTTCAACATCTATATATTGTCTAATATTATCCTTTTGCAGTTTGTTTTTCTTTGTGACTTATTTCAATAATATCCTTGCGTTTATTAAATGAAAAAAAAAGCAATAACAAGGAACAAAACGAGCCAATTTTTGAAAAAAAAATAGGTAATTCAATTGCTTCAAAATAAAAATAAACATTTCATTAGTTCAATTCAATTGTAAGTCGAAACAACTTTAAAAACTTAATTTTTTAAGCTTTGATTTGCTTCGTCAATGACGTTCAGCTCAAGCTATAACAAAAAATGAATTAATTATCATTGAAATATAAGGAAAGCAATGCATTTGATCATCGTCCGGTTTAATAATAAACAAAATTTAAAAAAATATATATATTTCTGCTTTTATCTCTAATCTACACATTGTGTAATAAATTATATTTTCATGTAAAAAATAAGATAATATTAAATAATGTGTAAATATTAAGGGCTAAATTCTTAAAAATTAAAACTAAAGGCTAAATTTATTTTTATGTCAACTTTAAAAGTTACCGTATCACTCTTTTCCAATTACGGGTGACTAAAGAAACAAGATCAAATAATGGAGTGACTATTTTGTAACTTTTCATAATAGTAACGTACCTACCAGTATAATTTACCCTTAACATGTTAACATAATTTTGATATTTATGTCGAAAAACCCTTTATTTTTTAATGAGACCTCCATGCATGCATCATCTTGCTTTTTTGTGCTCCCCCAACTTTCTTTATAGTTGGACATACTGTTGTTAATGGAATTTTATCTGTTTGATTTGGCTTCCACTTAAGTGAATCTTAAATATTATTTTTACCCCTTTATCTAACAATGACATAATGGCATGAATTTCATATCAAGATGAATACCATTACAATCCACAGATATATATTTTTTTTAGAAGAATATTTCAGCGCAAATATGATGAGAATTTTACAATTTGTTTACTGTCAAAACTAAGCAAGAACCCCTCCAAAGATTCAAAAGATACTAACAGTAAGAAAACACAATTGATGAAAAAGCAACAGGACTGTTTTCCCATTTTTTATATGATTGAAAGTGCAATTCCATCATCTCTTTCTTCAAAGCTATAAAGAACATTCTTTGATTAAAGCAAAAGGGTATTTTTGTCACATAAAATAAAGAGAGCAGCACTTTTACTTTTATTTGCCCTCCCCTATAATTCCCTACTTTTAATTTTTGTTATCGAATGGCTTTTTTTTTTTTATTAAAATTTTGAGTTTAAATCTTGTGAGTAATATTGAAAGAGTTTATCTTTTTTAGCCATCAATTCGTCTCAACTTTATGATTAATCAAAGTTTAATATAAATATCTAACACCAACCAAAAATAAATGTAGTAGAAAAACTTTTAAAAATTACCATATTTTTTAATAAAACCACTACTCAATATTGTTGGAGTCAAACTACAACGATAGTTGAATTGAAAACTTGCTGATATCTTTTTATCAGAGTTAATAACTTATATTTCTTAATTTTTTAAAAGATTAAATCCAAATTTTATTAGCGAGTTATATTTAACATTACCTTTTATCCTTCAGTCAAGATAAAAGAATTAAATTGAAACTTAAATAAATGGTTCAAAATTAATAAAAAAAATCGATGATTAATCCAACTGAATTAATTTATAATTTTTAAATTATTTATTTAATTATTATTTGACTGAAAAATGAAATTAAAAATCAGTGGTTTTAAAACATTCCCCTACACTTTTACTTTCCTCACTTCGCTGCTATTAGGCTTAGCTTTTTCTTTAGATAGATAAAGCATGAGCAACTAAACCATTAGTCATTACTAGCAGAAAACTTCAATGTACTGTTTATTTTCTTCCTCTTGGAGATAAACTTAAAAAGAAAAAAAAAAAGAAAAAAAGAGGGAGAGGAGCAAATAAAGGAGAAGCTCGGCTTCTTTCTTCGTGTATGAAGACTTTTCTATCAAGATGATTGATTCCACAAGCCTATACACACTTGAAGTTTCTCAGATTCCTTTCACTTTTCCTTCTTTTCCTAGAAAATCTTTTCTTGTTGTAACTCTTAAATCCCTTTGTCTTTGCTTCAAGTCCTTCCAAATCCCATCCTCTTGAAAACAAATTCCCAAAGGAAAAAACATGGTCCCTCTCATTGTTTTGACATTATTCTCTCTTCTAATCACCTTTTCTTCTTGTTCTTCTACTTCATTGATTAATGATTTTCATGTCTTGGTCACACTCAGAAAAGAATTTGAATTCCCTGAACCTTTCTTAAGTTCATGGAATTCTTCGGACCTCAGTTCGGTATGTTCTTCTTGGGTCGGAATAGGGTGTTCCAAGGGACGAGTTGTTTCATTGGACTTGACAGATATGAACATGGGTGGCTCTGTTTCACCGCAGATTTCAAAGCTGGATAGGTTGACTAACCTCTCCCTTGCCGGAAACAACTTCACCGGCAGAATTGTGATCGGCAACTTAAGTAACCTTCGGTTCCTCAACATTTCGAACAACCAGTTTCATGGTAACCTGGATTGGAACTATGAAAGTATTGCTAACTTGGAAGTGTTGGATGCTTATAACAACAATTTCACTGCTGTACTCCCTGTTGGGATTCTTGCTTTGAAGAAACTCAGGTACTTGGATCTTGCTGGCAACTATTTCTATGGCGAAATTCCACCGAGTTATGGCACGTTAGTGGGATTACAGTATCTTTCACTGTCGGGAAATGACCTTCGTGGTACAATCCCTGGTGAATTAGGCAATCTTAAAAACTTGAAAGCGCTTTACTTGGGGTATTATAATGTTTTCGAAGGTGGTATCCCTGTGGAGTTCGGTAATTTGGTTAACTTAGTTACCGTGGATCTTTCAAGCTGTGAATTGGATGGCCCAATTCCTCATGAACTGGGGAACTTGCAGTTGCTTGATGCACTGTATCTACATAACAATCAACTGTCTGGTCCGATTCCGAAGCAATTAGGCAACTTGACAAGCCTGGTTTATCTCGATCTTTCACGCAATGCGCTCACCGGAGAAATCCCGTCGGAGTTCGTCAATCTTAAGCAGCTCAGGCTTTTCAATCTGTTCATGAACAAGTTACACGGGTCTATTCCAGATTATGTAGCTGAGTTGCCTTATTTAGAAACTCTGGCGCTTTGGATGAACAACTTTACCGGTGTTATACCGAAGAATCTCGGTCAAAACGGGAAGTTGCAGTTGCTCGATTTGTCGTCGAACAAGCTCACCGGTACGATCCCACTGGACTTGTGTGCTTCGAATCAGTTAATGATATTAGTTTTGATGAAAAATTTCCTGTTTGGAAATATTCCTCAAGGGCTAGGGAGATGTTATAGTCTCAGCAGAGTAAGGTTGGGGCAGAATTACTTAAATGGTAGCATTCCAAATGGCTTCATTTACTTGCCTGAGTTAAGTTTAGTTGAGTTGCAGAGCAATTACCTGTCGGGGACATTGTCTGAAAATGGTAATAGTTCCTCCAAGCCTGTTAAGTTAGGACAGCTTAATTTATCAAACAATCTCTTGTCTGGTCCATTACCATTATCACTTTCCAATTTCTCTTCTCTTGAAATCCTTTTACTTGGCGGAAACCAATTTTCTGGTTCAATACCACCTTCTATAGGTGAACTCAGGCAAGTCCTCAAGCTTGATCTTAGTAAAAATTCACTTTCCGGTACCATTCCACCCGAAATTGGAAACTGTTTCCATCTCACTTACCTTGATATGAGTCAAAACAACCTTTCTGGTTCAATTCCACCTCAAATTTCCAATGTGCATATCCTGAGTTACTTGAATGTATCAAGGAACCTTTTAAATCAAGCCATTCCTAGAAGCATTGGGTGGATGAAAAGCCTTACGGTTATCGACTTCTCGTTCAACGATTTCTCCGGGAAGCTGCCGGAATCCGGCCAATTCGCGGTCTTTAACGCTTCATCATTCGCAGGCAATCCTAAACTCTGTGGTTCTCTCTTGAACAATCCTTGCAATTTCACTGCAATTACACGCACCCCAAGAAAAGCCCCTGGAGACTTCAAGCTTTTCTTTGCACTAGGCCTTTTGATATGCTCTATAATATTCGCCACTGCCGCTATAATGAAGGCCAAGTCATTCAAGAAAAACGGTTCGAGTTCTTGGAAGATGACCGCGTTCCAAAAGCTTGATTTCACAGTTTCCGACATCCTCGAATGTGTTAAAGACGGTAACGTGATCGGAAGAGGAGGGGCAGGGATCGTATACCACGGGAAAATGGTGAATGGCATGGAAATTGCAGTGAAAAAACTCCTCGGTTTGGGCACTAGCAATCATGATCATGGTTTTCGAGCCGAAATCCAGACGTTGGGAAACATTAGGCATAGAAACATCGTCAGGTTACTAGCATTTTGCACCAACAAGGAAACCAATCTCTTGGTTTATGAATACATGAGGAATGGGAGTCTCGGAGAAGCATTACATGGGAAAAAAGGTGCATTTTTGGGCTGGAACCTAAGGTACAAAATTGCAACCGAAGCAGCTAAAGGCTTGTGTTACCTTCACCACGATTGTTCGCCGTTAATCGTTCATCGCGACGTTAAATCAAACAACATTCTGCTCAATTCCAGCTTCGAAGCACACGTAGCCGATTTTGGATTAGCAAAATTCTTGGTCGGTGGCGGCGCGTCGGAATGTATGTCAGCTATTGCAGGGTCCTACGGCTACATTGCTCCTGGTATGTTAATTAATTAATAATGCCTTCTAACCATGTCTCTTGTTAGTTAAGTTAGTTAACTTGATGTATGATGAAACTGTCAAAATTTAGTGGGCCATGTTAGAAGTAATCCCAGCCGTTAGATTGTTCTTATCAGATCAATCAGAGGTTTGATTAGTGATTGCGACATGTGATTCCTAGTTGAATGAATCATTTCGCCACCTAAAAAAAAACAGCTGATTAATCCAATTAGCAGCTGAACATAGGATCTTATATGCTAAAATGACAGCACCAAAAGCATCCGTCATTTGTTCTAGATTTAAGGACATGCAAAGCATAAAAGACAGTATCTTACGGGTAATATACAAATTTAAAAAATTAATAAAAAATCAGAATCGGTTGGGGCCCAGGAAGTCTATGATCTCAGAATGAGAGCCTAAAAGGGGTCAGTCCGACAAAACTGAAGACTGTGACGTCTAACGTTACATGGCGTTGAGTTTCGTGAAAGGTAACGGACATGCACGTCTATCTATTTACACTCCCACCACTGTTTTTTTAGATGGAATATCTTTTAAAATTCAGGCTAAATTACATCATTACTAACTTCACTATTAGAAAATTCTTTTCTTATGAATAGACTATTTAATTTGGTCTATTTTGGTTATTTCAACGTAAAAATAGAAATATCGAACAATACAAAATAGTTAGATGATAAAAATATAAAATTAAATAGTTAAATAATTATTTTATAATTTTTTATAATTTGGTGATAAAAAGAAATACTAATAGTTAGAACACTACTAACAAATTCACCCTTAAATTTATTTTTATGAACTTGCTCTTACGTGTAAAGCTTTTTGTCTTCGCTGCTTCCCGCCCACAATTTCCCTTTTGGCTGCTTTTATTTTATTTTTTAATTTTTTTGCTATTGTGCTTTTCCTGCGCAAGTTGACATCCTTTTTTTGTGATTCACAATTATTTTCTATTTTGCAATGATGATATTATTGTTTTTTTGTTGCAGAATACGCATATACACTAAAAGTGGATGAGAAAAGTGATGTTTATAGCTTTGGAGTAGTTCTTTTAGAACTAATCACAGGTCGAAAACCAGTAGGTGAATTTGGTGAAGGCATAGATATCGTACATTGGACTAAATTAGTGACGAATTGTCGAATAGCTGAAGTCACTAACATTGTCGATCCAAGGCTAACAACAGTGCCCAAAGACGAAGCAATGCACTTATTGTTCATCGCAATGCTATGCGTACAAGAAAATAGCATTGAACGTCCGACGATGAGGGAAGTGGTTCAAATGTTATCGGAGTTTCCTCGTCAATCCCCCGAGTACCACCAAACTTCATCTTCTTTCCTCATTCACAATCAACAGAAAGATACCTTGAAAAAAGAAATTACCCAAAAATAAAATGAGTCTATATTTAAGGACATGGAACCCCCTTTTTTTCACTTTTAGAGTTTTATGGTGTTCTAAATTTGTGGGTTACAGTTTGCTATTTGCAAAGTATATATCTTTTTTTCTTTTTTTTTTATTCCTTGTTAAAATTCACTTTAGATTTAGGTATAGTAATTTAGAGATTTGATGACTAAAAGATATTATATAGAATTAGGGGTAAGTAATCAATAGAGGCACTTGCTTTGCTAAGGGGTGCACTATATAGGTAGGTAGAAAGAGTTTGCAACCTTAAACTATGGGGTAAACCATGCACACCCCTGTTGTGTTGTATTCTATATATTATATAGATTTTTTTTTTATATTTTACTTGGATAAATTTTTTATTTTGTCTTTGAAAATGTTTGATATAATAATTGTTGTCTGTGGCATGCTCATAGCAGCATAATAATTAGCCAGCATGTGTCTCGGCCCCCTACCCTAAAAAAAAGAGAGAGTATATTATCATTTCTCTCGTGCATATTTATTTCATTAGAAATTTTTGTATGTAAGAAAATAGTAAACTTTTTGATGACTCGAATTATATAAGTTAAGTTCAAATTGAATTAGAATTAAAGACATGATAACCTAGGCAGGGATTAAATAATAAACAATATTTTTATTTAAATGTGATTATTAACATTTAAAAGTATTAATAAGAATTATTATTTAATATATTTTGGCTTGAAAAAGTGTTTTTTTTTAAATATATGTTGGTCCATTCCAGCTAGATCATAAACACCTCGAGTAGGCACATGCGTTTTATAATTTTTTAATTAAAATGTGAGATGTAATTATTTATATGATTGTTGCCAATAAATCTTTTATGAGATTAACATCATTGAATTTGTAATCTATACATTATCATGATAGGTAATATTTTGATATCAATTGAGACTTTTATTTAAAATTTATACAGAAAATGATTTGTCATGTATAAATTACTTGTTGAGTATTTTTATCTGTCTCTCTAAGATGTTGGTGTTTGTATATTTATATAATATAGGTATTGCTTATTGATATGACATACTAGGTAAGTTTCATGCATATAAACACGTATCTTACTCTAAACTTAACACGTGTTTATACGATCCTATACACGTGTAACTTTGCAGGATCGCGAGCTCAGTCTGTAAACTCAATAGAATCCGACCCAAACCCATTTGAGTTGTTGGGTTGATAATGATAATTATCCTAACACTTCCTTTGATATTTTAATGATGATTTTAAGTATGAAATTAATAATGTTTCAATTTTTATAACAAATAAAATACAACCAAATAAAATTGACATTTAAGAATTCAAGCATGTAGAGAGTAATTTTTTTAATTAAGATGTGAGATGTCGTGAATTTTATAATTATTGTCTATAATTTAATAATTATTTTATGAGATGAATGTTACTCAATCCGTAATGCAATGCATAAGATTTTGTTACTAGTTGAGTGTTTTGTTTTAAACTTATTCAAAAAATGATTTGCTTCGGTTCCTTTAATATATTAATATATCAATTTTTATGATATATAAGACCTAAAATTTGTAGTTAAATTTTAACTTGAATTTAACGTGAAATATATTTGTTTATATTTATTACGCAAATGATTTATATTTGTAATGGGTACAAACATGTGAGGTGAAAGCTAATAATCAGTGATTGAACTAATGAAAATATTGTTTTTTTAAAGGACTTTTCTTAAACCAAAATGCGAATTGTGATGGTGAATACTAGTCTATTAGTTTAGTTGTAGTGTGGTGAGAGCGAGCCCAGCAAAGGGCTGAATTTCGAACTGTTTTCAGTTGATAGTGGGCCCTTGACCCATCAATCGTAACATACAAAAAATAATATCTCTAAAATCGCAACATATACATTATCATGATTGGTAAGATTTTGATATTAATTGAATTTTTTATTTAAAACTTACCACATACAAAAATTGGTTACCAAACTAATGAATTATGGTATACAAAAATTGGTTCCTCTCATATTTTGAATTTTTAAAATGAATTTTTTTTATAGTTGGGTGACTATCTATATAGTAGACTTAAAAAAAAAAAAAGAGTTTGACACATTTTCGTTTATAAACATTGCCTAGAAATAGAACCACCCAAAACCCCTCACAATCTTTAAATAGGTGGATAAACGCACTTCACATCCTCATAGGCAACAATGTTGAAACTAATTGAATTAAGACTTAGTCGACAAAATTAACATTTAATAATTCAAGCATTATAATACTACATGAATATTCAAATATAAAATAGATGTAGCTAAATTTATATTTATGACCATATTTTTACATATTCTTAATAATTTTTAAGAAATTAAAATCACTAATTTCGTAATGAATACTCAAAACACATGAGATTTTGATAAAAATGAAGTGTTTTTGTTTAAAATTTAGCAATGGAATATCTTGCCATATAAAAAATCGATTATGGTTTTGAAAATGAAATTATTATTTTTATAATATATAAGAATCATTATTTGAAAGTTAGGTAAGAGAACGACTTACCATATACAAAATCGATTTCTTTGAAATTTTAATTATGATTTTAAGGGTTAAATTAGTATTTTTATAATATATAAGACCTGAAAAAGAGCAACATCTAATAATTCAAGCATTATAATTCTCTATGGATATACAAATATAAAATAGATATAGCTAATTTTATGCTATCATATTTCTAGTATATTTTGATAAATTTTTTAATGAAATTAAAATATTTGAATTTTAGTAGCAGTTTCTATTTAAAACTTAGCAACAGATTAACTTACCATATACGAGATTGATTCCTTTGATATTTTAATTATGATTTTAAATATAAATTTGATAAAATTTTCCAATTTTTATCATATATATGTAATACTTAAAAAGCAAAAAAGAAAAGAAGAAAAAGAAATTTGGCATTTAATAATTCAATAATTACAAGACTATTAATGGTCAATTTAGTATTGGGCTCAATTTCTCTCTGAGGCCCCATCCTTATTGGGCTCATTGAATCAACACTTGAACTGTTTTTACTTAATAATGGGCCATTGACCCATCGTCATCGCTAAAGACAATAAATAATTTTTTTAAAAATAAATAAAAGAAAAATATGAAATGCTATTTGGCAAACATCACCTAAACCAAGCAACTATTTAAGTAATTTTAAGTAAAAGGTTATACTATTAAAAACAATATATGTTAATTTTATAAATATTATCATATTTTTAGTATATTTTGATAATTTATTTTAATGAGATTAATATTATTGGATTCGTAACGTACTTCTTATTATGCCAGATAAGATTTTGATATTAATGAAACGCCATGAAAATGAATTGCCATATACAAATCGGTAACTCTGGAATTTAAAATTTTTTTAATTATTATTTTAAATATGAAGTTAGTATTTTTTTAATTTTTATAATATATAAGACCTAAAAAAATAAAAAAAAAGCAATAAAAGAAAATTGACATTTAATATAAAAAATAAGCAAAAAAGGTAATGGGAAATATTGGGAATTGGGGCGGGGGGGGGGAGTTAATGGGGAAGTTTTATAAAATTATATTTGTTTAAATAATAAAAGAGGATTGGAGAAATTAAATTTTAAACGGGGACATTGACTCCACTCTGAATCAACGGTCACGATTCCTTCTTTCTAAAACATGGAACTAATCAAACCCGTCCATTTTTTTTCAGAAACAAAATTATCATACTCTAAAAGAAAAAAAAAAGATTCCGTCTTTTTTTTTCCCCCACTTTTAAAAGGCCTAAGCGTTTCAGCATTTGTTCTCTCTCGCACTTCCTTTTTCTACTTCACACTCTTGAAAAAGGAAGAGAAGAAAAACTTGTTTGTTTTCTTCAATCAAAACCGGGTTTCCTAGCGGTGCCCGTCTCATCAGATCGGATCCGGTCTTTTTTTCAGGTGGGTTTTGATTCACGCTCCTTAGGTTTGGCTTTCATTTCTGGTTCTCTTCTAAAATTTTTTGTTTTCTTTTCATTTTTCTTTAAAATTTTTAAGTTGTTTTCTTTTTGTTTGCTGTTTTAGCAAAACTGTTTAAAAGAAATTACAATGCAGTTTTTTTTCTTTAAATGAAAAGTTATTTTCTTGGCAATTTTTGGTGTTTCTTTTTTGAGTTAATTTTTTTGGCACTGTAAATTGGGGGAGAAAGAAGTTCTTATCTTTTCCCTAGTTGCAAGATTATGCAAATCCCGATTTTCCCTCAAAATATCTCAGCTTTTATTTTTTTTCCTTATCCCAAAAGCATCGTGAATTGACTATTTTTTTTTGGGTCTAAAATTTAGATATTATTTATTGTTTTTAGAATTTGTAATAATAAAAAAAAGATATCTTTTACTTTAGAAAAGAATCTTTTGCTTTTTATTCATGAGAAAAGAATTGAATCTCTTCCTTTCACACCTATTTGATGTGCTAACGTTCAATTTAATAACATTTAAATGCTTGTTTTTTCAAGAAAAAAATATTTTTCTTTAATTTGATACATAATGATTTTTTAAAACATTTATTTAATATAATAAATAGCATTTAGATATACCTTAAACGCTAAGGCTATGACCATGAGTTATAAATATTGTTGTTGTTATTAAGTATCTTCCTTTCTTTTATTGAAAATAGGCGTTGAGGATTGGAGCTAAGTTATACACTTTTAAAAGACTGCAACTTCAAACTTTTTCACTAAGCCTTTTGGCTGTTTTGAATTTTTTAGGTCAATTGGGTTTTCGAATATTTTATCTGGTATCTCGATAATGGCCGGTGAAATGACTTTGGAGAATCGTATCCTTTGCTTCAGTTCTGATTATATGTTATGCCTTCCTTGTAAGCAATTAATTCATGGTTTATAATGACATGATGTTTATAGGTTGACTGTTTCTCGTTTTATATAGCCTAGATATTGTGAAAAAACCTAAACTTTTTGATCTTTGTAGCCAGTAACAACAAGTGTCAGTGGGGATTAATCTATTTGTTTGGCATCTTAGTTATGGTGGATGGAATTGGTATATCGACGAAATCCAATTAATACTATTATCTGAATCAGCTTCATGATACCAATATGATTATAAGCAGAGACACTTTCTTGTGTTGCAATTTTCCATATTGATGTGATATGTCAGTTAATTTCTCAAATTTGCAGCTGAAGTCATACTTTGACCTGGATTGATTGTGATTGTATAATCTGTGTTTTTCTGAATGTTATGTTGATTGTAGTTGTGTAATCTGTTTTTCTGAATGTTATGTTGATTGTAGTTGTGTAATCTGTTTTTCTGAATGTTGTGTTTCTCTGATGATATTACTTAACCATGTAAACTTAGCTGAACCCATCAATGCGGTTCCGAAGTCTGAAGCTGTTCCCAAATTGGCTGAGCAGGATGCGGTATGTCATGAATTAATTATTCTAAATTTTATCGTTTATTCTAAAGTTTTTCTCCAAATTGAACTCTGTGTTTTTGCTTTATCGACTATTGTGCCTGGTTTTGTGACATTGGCATGTTTTGATGTTTCCAGAATTCTGGAAAAATTGGAGTGGCATCTGATTTGACTTCCACAATATCTTCTTCACCATATGAATCTTCTGGTGCAAAAGCTGAGAGTCATCAAGACTTGGTTGGAGAACCTGGTTTCAATCAATCTACTAGCTTTGAAAATTATTACTACCCAGGTTAGATTATATGACAATCCTTCATGCTGAAACACGGCATTTGTACACAATGTTAGAATCAGGATAGCCATGGATTTTATTGCAAATGAGATTTGCTATCATTCTATCTTTCATTGTTGCCATCCATTTGTTAGAACATTTGCATGCCAAGGTCATGATGAAACACATTGATATTGTAGGTGTTTTAAATCATATGAAAAAGCAATTGTTGAAAAGTGTTCCTAAATTACCTAATTCATATTCCCCAATAAAGGATAAATGTTTTGAGGGGAACAAAACTTTTAGGCTTTAGTTCCTGACTCTATATTTATTGTGCAGATTGTCATTCTTTTCTTCTTTTGCAGTTTGGCTTACTGTTGTTTAAGGTAAAACTATCAAGCGTATTTAATTTTGTAAAATAACATTAATTGGATTTTTTTTCAGGTTATGATGGGTCATTCACTCAATCTGATGATAAGGGTTATTTTCTTACCGATGGTTCACTTACAGTATGTTCTTCTTGCTAGTTACTTCGCTGCACATTTATGGCATCATCCCTTCATATTGATTTCATTTTATTGCATCTTAACATTACCAGTAATATGGAATTACAAATTCCACATGTTGACTGTTCTGGTTTTTATTGGATTGTTGCACCAGGGTGTGCAATCGGAAAATGGGTCCTTGGTCTACTATTTGCCTGGCTATAACCCATATGCTACTGGGGCTCTAATGGGTGTTGATGCGCAATGCCTTGGTCAACAACCATATTATTCATCTGGATATTTTCAGCCTCCTGTTTCCTATGCATCAGAAGCCATGCCTTGTTACTCATGGGATTCAACATATGCTGGAGATGTTTCAAATGGAATCCTTGATGGTTTTGGAAATGTAAAATATGGTTCTGGCTCTGCTTTTGCAAAGTCAAATGGTTTCAACTCAACAAAATCTAATGGCCTTGGTACTAAACTATCGAAATCTGCTTACGCTCAGCCTAACAAACCACTAAGCAAGGTACTTTAAGTGTTTTGGGTTTATTCATTATGGAGATTATTGTATTTTTATTAGCAAAGCTATTTCTTGATTTTATTCCCAGTTTATGCTAGGCATACGGTTTAAATTATTTTTTATTATAAAACATGAATAGTACTTCTGTTGCATATATTGTAAATGGTGGAAACATCTATGTGAATGGTTCTTTTTGATGTTGGATTAGCATACTTGATTTAACCCCCAAAATTATGATCAATTAATACATGGCCACACTTTCTCAATGGACATAGCCTTTATATGCTACCCATTGTCTGTGTATCTGATTGTGCTTTGCAAAGCAGAAGGGAGAACTAGTACACTTTTACCTCTTCTTCTGTGATTACTTTCTGATACCTCTCCTAAGTCCCATCATTATGTTCTAGATTGTTATATGATTTATAACAGTTGAAGTTCTGCTTCCATGATGTAATCAATTTGTTTGAAGCTAATTTTAACATCATTACACTGTGGTGAATGGTTTTCAAATTTTGCAAATATTTGCTCCTTGGGGTTTCAACATTTTGATTATCTGAATTCATGTTACAGGGGCCTCATTCAGGTTCTGATCCATCCGCAGGATCTTATAGGGGATACTACCCAGCTGGAAGATCTTCATTTAACAACCAAAAGCAAGGTCTTTCCCAATACAATGGTCATATGAACTACAGACAGAATGGGAGAACATGGAATCAAAATGATAGGTATAAGAAATCCAACGTTGACTTTGAAACCTCTGCTGAACTAACTTGTGGTCCAAGGGCCTTAAACAGGGCTGCCCCGTTGGACTCTTCTGTTAAGAAGGAAGGCCTGGGACTTAACTTATATAAAGATAAATACAACCTACAAGATTTCCCAACTGAGTATGAAAATGCAAAGTTCTTTGTCATTAAGTCCTACAGCGAGGATGATGTCCACAAATCCATGAAGTATAATGTGTGGTCAAGTACTCCGAATGGCAATAGGAAGCTAGATGCAGCATTCCATGAAGCTGAAACTAGAGAAAGTGAGACTGGCACCAAATGTCCTATCTTTCTTTTTTTCTCGGTGAGTTGAAAACATGACTTCTGCCAGAGTTTCCATATCTTGGTTTTTATTTCCCTTAATCTAATAAAGTTTTCACTTTAGGAAACAGTTTCTCACTGTAGTTTAATTAATTAGTTAACATTATCATAGTAGTAGTTTTAAGACCACTATGATGGAGCTATAAGATCGAGATTTACTGTCTTAACATGCTGTTAATTAATAAGCTGCTACTTTCAATTCTTTTATGTACATATTTAAACCTCTCTGATGCCATTTACATGTATAATATTAATTCTCATGTTGTTTCTTGACAATGTAATGTCAGGTTAATGGAAGTGGACAGTTTGTTGGCTTAGCTGAGATGATTGGCAAGGTGGACTTCAATAAAGATATGGACTTCTGGCAACTGAACAAGTGGAATGGTTTCTTCCCTGTTACGTGGCATGTTATAAAAGACATCCCTAACAAGGAGCTCTTCCACATCATCCTAGAAAACAATGAGAACAAACCTGTAACTCATAGTAGGGACACTCAAGAGGTATTTTGGTTTCTTCTCTTGCTTTACAGCATTTTATGTTTATGGTTGTGTATGTTGAAAGCCATTGAAATTTGTGGGTGTGTTTAGTTTCTTTGATTTGATGTGTTATGAAATGATTTATTGGGAAGAAAGTGAGGACCTTTCACCTTTTAATAATGAATCAAAAAGCTTCCTTTTTATTAGAAATGTGTTTAAAATGTAGAGTTGAAAAGAAATCGTTTGATAATCATTAAGCAAACCATTCGCGAACTTGCTACGCAGCTTTCTAGAACAAATTCCATGTAATTCAGTGGTGGTATTAGAAAATTTCAACTTATGTTTATATTGTCATGCATATCTGCTTAAATATTGTTTTTGTTGCAATTTGCAGATTGGTCTCAAGCAAGGCTTAGAACTGCTCAGGATTTTTAAAGGCTATTCAGAAAAATCATCATTGTTACATGACTTTGGATTTTATGAAAATCGAGAGAAGACACTTGATGCGAAAAAGAATTACAAGCCTGCTACTCTAGAATACATGGAAGATGATTTGACTGTGAGTTCTCTCAATCTCTCTCTGTGTCATTACAAATTTGTGGTTTGGAACTTGCTGAAATATGCCTTCCTCTCGTGTACTCATCCCCAAAGCAAATATAATCTTATAATTTCTTCATAGTTTTGACATTGAGTTTATAATCACTTGATGCAGAAGCAAACAAAAGCAGGAGACAGAGAAGTGGAAGAAGAGTTGAGGAGGACCAAGAAAACTGGAGATGCAACATCCATCATCAATCTCACCAAAAAACTATCCCTCAGCGGCTGCAATCGGAAGAGCGTCGCTGTGAAGAACCCAATAGCAAGTTCATTTCCTACCGTCCCTGCACCATAGCTTTTCAACTAGTTAAGATGTGCCCGGGGGGGGGCGCTCTGTTTTTCAGCTTTTTGCTTTAAAATTCTTTTTCTATATTGCCTTTTTTTTAATCTGAGTTGGATTTTTAGTTGACAAAGCAATGAATTTGAATTAGCATTTGCTGGAGTTTTTTAAATTTCCGAAATAGTTACAATTGCTTTGGTTTCCATTTTCTGTTCCTTTAAACTGCTGAATGAAGTATATTAATAAATATGAAGAATTACAATCTGATTAGAAGAAGATATTATTTGGATGTCACACTTTCTTCTATGGATTATGCTTTCAAAGTAAACAGCTTTTTCTTACAAGAAAAATTACAGGATCCCTCAACATGAAGAGAAAAAAGTTATAAATGGTACAACAAATTCAGTGGCAAAATATGTACTTGCACGACAACACTTATAAAAATGGCATATAAACATATTTTTCCACATTTTTAAAATTTAGATTCATAAAAAAAACAAAACTGTTAGGCTAGTTTGCTCTCTACATTTAATCGCGTATAAAGACAGGTGGCAATTTTTAATCGTAAAGAGCCTATTTTCTTAGCACATAAAGATTCACTTGACTACTTAAAATTACCCAGTATAAAACCATGTGATCCATTCTCCTTTACATTATTCATAGGGTTTATTGTCTCACTGTTGATATTATTCATAGCCAAGTGATGAAACTATCACTACATATCAAAATGTGTGAAAGCAATAGACGTTGGATAATGAGAACTTGACACGCGTCCATATCCTTCTTCAATTAATTTATAATTTATCGTTGTGCGAACCCTTAGAACATAGCTAGCTAAGCTACTACAAAGAATGTCTAATTTTTTCTATTTCCTATTAGATATAACTGTAAACTGGTGATCTGCAACATCTATTCTATCTATCAAGAGAACAGTACACTGTACATCCATTATTCTATTTCCTATTAGCCCTCCAAGTTTCTTTTTTTTGGCTGCTTACTTTCAAGGAAATGCCTTGTGTTTGCAACTGCTATTCAGTCCATAGTTCTCAGGTCTTAGGTTACCCGAAATGAAAAGCTACATACTTTCACACTTCAAGAGAAACATAACTGATATCTGATGGGATTTAAAAAAGTAATTACACCTATTCCTGCTAATTGTTTTTAGCTCTGCCAACACAACAGAAAGATTTATACTTGCAGATTTCGGTAAATGCTTGAGCCTACTCCATTTTGATTATTTTCATCAACACCTCGTAAAATTTATAAAAATGGCAGTAGTACATAATCCTTATCTCTCTTGGCAATTTGGAAGTGCTTTTTAAGCATTCAAAGTGCTAATCAAACAATACCTACAAATTAGCAATAATGAGTCTCTACATACCTCCATTGCAGTTTTCACTTCTGTCTTACTGCTTACTGTAGGCATCTTAAATTGGAATTGACAGCTTCATTTCTTATTAGCGGGTGAGGAGTCATCAGAGCTAGTTTCTTCAAGCACTAAAAGACTCGTCACTGTCACTCATAGAGCATGAACTACTCTTCTTGTTTAAACATTTTTCCAAGTCCAAGCCAAAGTTCTGGCACATCAAGTGAGCTGGATCCAAGCCCATGTTTTTTCTCAACGAAGTAACCAAGTGGGCTCAGCTGGATCCATGCAATAGGGACATAGGAGCCTTCCAGCACCCAAAAAGCACCATACATCTTGACGTCTTCGATTTTAGTGATATGTTTTGGTGTTTGTTTCGAGTGACAATTACGGTGCGAACCTCATGCGAACCTAAATTAGAGACCTTAGATGAGTGACCGATGATGTGGTCCATCCATATTGTCACATCATAGATAAGCATTGCAAATTTACTACCGTTTCAACCAGTTAGACACCAATATGGAGAGAGAACAACCCCCTATTTGCCCCATATTTTAAATATTTAGTTCCAATGACTGGGCTTTGAAGAGACTTGAAATATCCTTATTCATGCAATTTGGGGTTAACTTGGATTGAAAGGATGGTCAGATACTACAATGGATAAAATTCAATGCATAGCAGATATTGGGTTTGGTGCAAACAAGTTTTTACATACGAAGGACAATAGAAGAGTAGATTCAAACTTGCCGCCTTCTGTGTTATCAGCTGAAGGAGCAAGGTAAATGATAATAGTGCGTATCGGTATTGTTATATATTTCTTAAATATCAGTTGTTTTTAAATTATAAGTGCTGTAAAGCTTTGTATATGGTTCATTTACAGTAGTTAATATTATTACTGTTTTCCCCTTTGTAAGATTTAGGGAGGTTATAGTTTTACTCTTGTATTACAATGAATGTTGAGCAACCATGTAGAGGGAAAGGGTGGGGAGATAATACACCGGAAAGAGAGAGAAGTTTGTCAAGTTACATAATGATGGAGGTATAAATATTAATCGAGTTTCTTATAATTATGTACAGTTATAAATCTATGGAAATCCGTGTATGTATCTGATAACTTTTTTATCTTCTTGTAACAGGAAAAACTTATGGGTATTATACAAAATATTCAGACTAACATTTCAAAACTAAGTGGAAAGTTAGAGGTGATCGAGGAGAAGGTTGATCATCTATTGGAAAGGGGTTTAGATAGAACCGATGATAAGAGTAACGGTGTTAGGAAAAGTAAGACAGCGAGTGGAGAGAATATTATAGATGAGGGGAAACGGAGTATTCACCCAATATTCTGGTGGAAATGTCGAAGGGGGTTTTTGGGAAGATGGAATATTCAAGATGTTGTTCTCATCAAACTGCGTTTATGGATAACCCTAGAGATAATAATGAAAATATAATGATGGTTTGGACTTGAAGGAAGAAAAGATCGAAATATTAGATGCAGGTGATGAAGCGTGGAAGAAAGTGGAAGGGTCTAATGTGGTTGGGAAGAGGAAGGTAACGTTCAACAGCTATGAGTCAGAAATTATCATGTAACGAATCTCCACATTAGAGTTGGAGCGACTGTTCGTTTAAGCAAGCAGACTTCAATTCAAATATTAGGGAAGATCGTAGTTGTTTTCATCATTGTGCATTGTATCCTGAAAGGGCGAACAAATATTGAGGATGTTTTGGATTTAGATGACTATAGATCGGCGAAAAAAAATATAAGGTGCGAAAAGAGAATCTACTTTAAGAGGCTTTTAATTGTGAAATTGGACTATCGATTGTAACATCTCGATTTTAGGCTTAATTGAAATAGTGGTTTCGGGATCATAAATCTGATAAGGAAAAATTTATTTTTACTATATTTTTATGGCCTACAATTTCATGGAATGATTTCGTAAAAATTTCGTTCAAAAATTTCGACGTTTGGGCACTCAATTTAGTCAAAAGGACTAAATTGTAAAAAGTGCAAAAGTTGAGTTCTACGTGTTAGAGGTGTTCAATTGTTATGAAATTTTAAATTGAAGGTCTTTATATGGTAACTAGACCATTGGTTAAGTTATAGGCAAAAATGGACATGAGATAAGTGAAATAGGAAAATTTTAAGTTAGGGGCATTTTGATAATTTGACAATTAAAATGAATTAAAAGAGAAAAAGATGGAAAATTGTGCTCATCTTCTTCATTTGGTCAAAATTAGCAAGGGGAGAAGCCATAGTTAGGGTTTTCAAGCTTCCAAGCTCCATAGTAAGTGATTCCAAGCCTCGTTTTTAATGTTCTTTACGTTTTTAGAGTCCCGGTAACTTGATTTAGCTTATTCGAGCAATAATTTAACATAGAATTTATATTTGGAAAAATACTCATAGGTAAAATGTGTTTATTTTGATATTTTATGGTTAGACAGGGTCAGAATGGTTAAATTATTGCTAGAATAAGCTAAATCAAGTTATCGGGACTCTAAAAACGTAAAGAACATTAAAAACGGGGCTTGGAATCACTTACTATGGAGCTTGGAAGTTTGAAAATCCTAAGTATGGTTTCCCCTTGCTAATTTTGGCCAAATGAAGAAGATAGCACAATTTGCCATATTTTTTCCTTTTAATTCATTTTATTACCAAATTACCAAAATACCCCTAACTTAAAAATTTCCTATTTCACTTATCTCAGGTTCATTTTTGTCCAAAACTTAACCAATGGTCTAATTACCATATAAAGACCTCAAATTTAAAATTTCATAACAATTGGACACCTCTAACCTGTAGAACTCAACTTTTACACTTTTTACAATTTAGTCTTTTTGACTAAATTGAGTGCCCAAACGTCGAAATTTTTGAACGAAATTTTCACAAAATCATTCCGTGAAATTGCAGGCCATAAAAATAGAGTAAAAATAAAATTTTCCTCATCGAATTTGTGGTCCCGAAACCACTATTCTGACTAGGCCCAAAATTGGGATGTTACATTCATTAGAAAAATAAAAAAGTAATGAAAAGAAAGTAAGCAAAGATAAATAAATTATTCTAATAAAGCATTGAAGGTGGGTGCGATTACTGATACAATATTTACTTATTTTTTTTATAATGGACTGTTGAAAATGAAATCGAAAGCAAAAGGGAAAGTATAATCCTTTTCAAATGGTGATTTCGAAGCCATGACCAATAGAATGGATGAAACTGACATGATATCGATAACGGAGTTCATACAGATTAAAAAATCAATTGACCAAAGGTATGTTCCATAAACCTTATCCAATTGTTTAATATTGGTTGTAGTTGATGATCTTAATTGACAAATGCATACTAGTTTTGTCATTATAGGATTGTTGATTTTACAAATCAATACGTTTAAAGGTGAGACTGGTAATTTATGTTTTGGTTACACTTTTTTTTTAAAATATAGCAATAGTTTCTATTATATTTAATAGTAGATCAATGTAGTATATTAAGGTAATAAATCTTGTGGTTAAGATGTGGTCAAAAAATGTAAAAGCCGACAGTCAAAACATGGCTCGATGGTATATGCCAACACATTTCATAAGTAATAAATTGATTGTCATAGACATTCAAAACCGTTAGATCCTCATGTTTGATAGCATGTCCTTGTGGGGAGAAAATTTGAATGAATAAATTGCCACCGTATTCCACACTTTGGATTTGAAAATTTCAATTTTTTGTTCTTATGTTATAAAATCTGTTGAAAAAAATAGTCAAACTAAAACGAACGTAAAAAAAGACAGTGATTTCATGGCAAATCTAGCAAGTAGATTCCAGAATTTACGGTCAACACTTTCTACTTTTTGATAAAGAATCTACCGCGTCTCAAAAATTAATTTTTCCGTTTAAACTTCCAAACATGTTCCTTCAAACATGTCTGAAAAACATCTAAACTAAATTAACCGAAGCTTGTCTTGAAAACGCATCTACGCACGTATCAACCGTCCACGTCAGCACATCTTCGACCCTCTCCTTCCCAACTTTTCAACGACCCTTTCAATCATACAGTATCTTTTTTTAATAATTATAATTAGGAAAAAAATATTCAAAAAAGAATAACAGAGCGAAGAAAATACAAGCAGAAGCACAAGCTCCCCACTGAATCTCGAATCTTTTCTTCTTTTTAGCTAAATCTCTCTTTTTTTTTTCATTTTTCTTTTTGCTTTTAAGATCTCTTCCAATGGTTTCGGCAATTTCAATTGATTTAGTGTCCTTTTATTAAGAGCTAATTTGATCCAATTTTTTGAAAAAAAAAATGAGAAGCAACGGTGGGTCTGGAGAATCAGCTTCAACTCAATCACCACGAAACCCTAGCTCACAAAAAGCAGAGAGGCCACCGGTACTGAAGAAGTTCAAAGCTATAGAACCGGATGATCCGCGGCCCACACCACACTTTCCGGGACCTCTTTTCCCCGCCGTTCGTCGCGTCACCAGTCTTCCACCATCGTCAAATCGACGTGCCTCGTTTGATACCGATGCTGATAAGCCGAGTAGCGTAGGAGATGTTACTGCCAGTAATCTTAATAACATTGATGTTGTGAATAGTTTATCAGATAGGGATTGGATGTATCCTTCATTTCTTGGGCCTCATGCGGCGAGGAATCGGGTGATGACGGTTAAAGCGGCGTCGAGGCAGCCGATTCGAGGAGGTGGGGAACGATTAGTGGATAGGGTTGAAAGTAAGGTGGTGGATGCGAAGCAGCAAAGTAACACTCCTGTCAACAAGGAGGAAGTCAAAGTCGTGGCGAGTCAAGTTTCTACGACGATGACTGAGAGGAGTTCGGTGAGTTCGTGGAGTGCGAGGAGGATTCTACGGATGAAATTGAAGCGTTATTTCATATTTTCAGTGGTGAGTTAATTGTTTTTTTCAGAGTAAAACTTTTATAAATCAAGCTTTAATTAAAATAATAAAGCAAAATAGAGTAATTTTAGTCATGTCGTGGTTCTGATTTCTAATACATTTTTTTGGTTTCTTCTTATTTTTGCAGATCATTTTCAGTTGTATATATCCTTTAACTTATGTAATTCATCTGCGGAATAAAGTTGAAAGACTAGAGGTAAGAGTTTTTACATAACATTGCTGATTCAAATATATATATAGATTCAGACATATTGGTTTCTTATTAAGATAATATCATCCTTTTTGTATATTTTAGTTGCTGATTGAAAAATGAAATAGCCATTTTCAGTACTAATTACTAGATGGATAACAGTTTGTCTTGAAACCAAAATTTTGAGAGAGATATTTTTCCTATTTGGTTGCTTAAATGGCAAGGAACTGGACTGAGGGGGAAAAAGAACTTGGAGCTGGCGATGGATTTTTAGTTTCCTAGAAATTTTACTGCAATATTTTCTGTAACATTAGCTGTTGGAACTTGAACATTGGTATTGGTAAGTTTGTAATTAGTGGCATTTGCTTGCAGGTAGAGAATATTAATCTTCGTCGATGGTGTAGTGAAACCGATGTTGGTAACTACAGCAATGAAGTTTTGCAGCCTGAAGATGATAGTTCATATAAAATTTTTGGTAATGCTGACAGTAAAACTGTTGCTTTATATACTGTGATGTTCACCCTCATGATGCCTTTTGTGCTGTACAAATGTCTTGATTATCTTCCGCAAATAAAGATTATATCCAAAAGAACAAAGCCTAACAAGGAGGAGGTTCCCTTGAAGAAGAGAATTGCATATATGGTGGATGTTTGTTTCTCTGTATATCCTTATGCAAAGCTGCTTGCACTCCTTTTTGCAACGATATTTCTTATAGGATTTGGTGGCTTGGCATTGTATGCTGTCACTGATGGAAGCCTTACTGAAGCTCTTTGGCTTTCATGGACATTTGTGGCTGATTCTGGCAATCATGCTGATAGTATTGGAATTGGTCCGAGGATTGTGTCTGTCTCTATAAGTTCAGGAGGCATGCTGATATTTGCAATGATGCTAGGGCTCGTCTCAGATGCTATCTCAGAAAAGGTTGATTCACTCCGAAAAGGAAAGAGTGAAGTCATTGAAAAGAACCATATGCTAATTCTTGGATGGAGTGATAAATTGGTAACTCTCTTTATTTTGTATATCCTTTCCAAGGCAGTCTTTAAGTGATACTGAATCTCTAATTTTGGCCTTGTAAGAGATAGAAAGCCTCGGGTTTAAGAAATAATCATTTTTTATTTTAGGGATCACTTTTGAAGCAACTAGCAATAGCGAACAAAAGTGTTGGGGGTGGAGTGGTTGTAGTACTTGCAGAAAGAGACAAGGAGGAAATGGAGATGGAAATAGCTAAGCTGGAATTTGATTTTATGGGAACATCTGTCATATGCAGGAGTGGAAGTCCTCTGATTCTTGCTGATTTAAAGAAGGTAATTTGACATCTTTATAGTTTACTTCTTTTATTTTCCGATCCTGTGCTGAGATTTTAAGTCAGTTTAACATTAGATGGGTTACCAGATTCAACCTGACGAACATTCAGTGGGTTGTTGCCTTTATTTTTTTGTTCTGATCATTTCATTTTCTCCCCTTTTTTTGCTCATTACGCAACTGCATCTGTATTTACATTCTTCTAATTACAGGTCTCTGTATCGAAAGCACGTGCCATTATTGTCTTGGCAACTGATGAAAATGCAGATCAGGTTGCTCAAACTTCCATTTCAATCATGTTTCTCAACTTCTTTTTCTTGGACAACATCAATGATTATGTGTTCTTTTACCAGAGTGATGCACGTGCCTTGAGGGTTGTGCTCAGTCTAACTGGAGTAAAGGAGGGTTTGAGAGGTCATGTTGTGGTTGAAATGAGTGACCTTGACAATGAGCCCCTGGTAAAGCTTGTTGGAGGAGATCTCATAGAAACTGTTGTTGCACATGATGTGATTGGTCGCTTGAT
The DNA here is from genome assembly GCF_007990345.1 of Gossypium hirsutum. Taxonomy (NCBI): domain Eukaryota; kingdom Viridiplantae; phylum Streptophyta; class Magnoliopsida; order Malvales; family Malvaceae; genus Gossypium; species Gossypium hirsutum. The sequence goes on along the minus strand of NC_053438.1, from coordinate 71,927,859 downwards.
GATACAGTGTGCCCTGCAACCTGGCCTTGCACAGGTTACTCTCTTAACTTAAGTTTCACTTTTAAATTTCTTGAAGTACATCTATTGAAAGTATGTCCTGTAATTATCAATGAAATTATTCAAATTTAGTTATTTGTGAACAAGGTGCTCATTTTCGTTTGGCTACAGACATCTTGGTTGGACTAAATGATCAAACTATTCTCCAATTGATGTGCCTAATTGCTTTTCTCAGCACCTCAATTTGCTTTATATTTGGTCTTTTCCCCGTCCTCTTCTACTCTTTAGACTCAAGTTGCATGACTGCTAGTCTTGTTCCTTATGGATGAACCCATCTCTTTTGCTCACCTGTTTAAGTCAGTCCTTTGCTATGCCATATTTGCCTCTAATCCCATCTTAACATTCACCACCAGGCTATTCTCATTCTCTACATTGTTTCTCAAAGTGCCAACTACTTCATTAGAGGAAAAGATGGTTTCTTAGTCCTCATACATTTCATGAAAATGCTAGTTGCACATTCACAATTTTGTATAGTCTCTCCACTTCTAATCTTTCATGTTATTTTCCTCTTCATGTCACTAAAATGTTTCCGATCAAGGGTCCAATTATTGGTCATCTTCTATTTCCCACTATCATTTGAATAACAAGAATATTATGATTTATGTTCCTCATTTTTTCCCTTTAGTTTGTTTTTTTTTATCAAATTGAAGATATTCTTTTCCCTTTAGTTTGATTTTTATTTTTCTATTTTCAGATATGGGAGGATATATTGGGGTTTGAAAATGATGAGTTTTACATCAAAAGGTGGCCTGAATTGGATGGTATGCAGTTTGAAGATGTGCTCATTTCATTTCCTGATGCAATTCCTTGTGGAGTCAAGGTTGCTGCAGATAATGGGAAGATAATCCTAAATCCAGATGATAGTTATGTACTAAAAGAAGGGGATGGAGTCCTTGTTATAGCCGAGGATGATGACACTTATTCTCCTGGTCCTCTTCCAGAGGTAATTTTTCTTTAGGCAGGGTTCTTGAATGCCGAAATGTTAGTTAATAAAAAGCATATCTGTGCAGCATTTACCGATGGTAATCCTGTGTTTGACATGCTGCATGCAGGTACGTAGAGTTAGCTTCCCAAAAGTACCTGAACTTCCGAAATATCCCGAGAGGATACTGTTCTGTGGCTGGCGGCGTGATATTCATGATATGATTATGGTAATGCATTTGCTTATTGTTCTTAACCATATAACTTTTCAATACCCTTTTTGTTATGCATCAGAAGGAATGGAGCTTAAAATGTGATTAAAAAAAAATTAAGAGATTGGAGTTTCTACTTCCTATTCAATCTCATCCTGCTTGATATGTGAACCATGTTTAACTTTTTAGGTTCTGGAGGCATTTCTCGCCCCGGGTTCAGAACTGTGGATGTTCAACGAGGTTGCAGAAAAAGAAAGAGAGAGGAAACTGATTGATGGTGGACTTGATATTTCTGGATTAGAGAACATAAAACTCGTCCACCGTGAGGGAAATGCCGTCATTAGAAGGCACTTAGAAAGCCTGCCTTTGGAGACTTTTGATTCTGTAAGTTATTATATCCTCTATCCTTGTTGGCGTAACTCCAACATACCTCTAATATATGTTACCTCGCTCCAGTATTTAGTATTGTTGTTTCTTAAGTCCATTGTTTTAGTCACTCACTCCGATCGTAAGTCAACTGATTACTAACTCTAAAGGACAGATTTTAATTCTTGCAGATGAATCACTGGAGGACTCTGTAGTGCATTCAGACTCTAGATCTCTTGCCACCCTTCTCCTTATTCGAGACATACAGGCAAGTGTTATACTGTTTTTCAGATTATGTAAACAAACTAGGTTACCAAAATCCGTGATGACCTAGATTTATGCGATAATTTACTCTATAAACCGGCATCTTTTAGCTTCTTGCTGATAGATGATACAGGTTCCATGAAAACAGCTTCATCGATCTCAAATGCTAACATGAACAGACTATCAAAATAGGAAAAACTAAAGATTATGAAAGTAGTAATTAAGGATTTTGTTATTTATCTTTAATAAGTAGCATTAGGCTGATTACATATTGACACTCCCAAGTCCTGACCATGGCTGGTACTTTTGCTTCCTTGTGGTTTGCAGTCGAAACGTCTCCCTTACAGAGATACAAAGTCAACTTCTTTACGGCTTGCTGGATTCACTCACAGCTCTTGGATTCGTGAAATGCAGCAAGCTTCAGATAAATCAATCATCATTAGTGAAATTTTGGACTCTAGGACAAGGAACCTGGTTTCAGTCTCGAGAATCAGTGACTATGTGCTTTCAAATGAGCTTGTAAGCATGGCACTGGCAATGGTGGCTGAAGACAAGCAAATAAATCGTGTTCTTGAGGAGCTTTTTGCAGAGGAGGTAATTCTCACACCCCTCAAATACTGTTGTTGCTTTCGAAATGAGAGCTACGAAACCTTTGCTAAATTTCTAGCCTCGTTCTTTCACAGGGGAACGAAATGTGTATCAAACCAGCAGAATTCTACTTATTCGACCAGGAAGAGTTATGCTTTTATGAAATAATGATCAGGGGTCGGCAAAGACAAGAAATCATCATCGGCTACCGCCTTGCAAACTCCGAACGTGCAATTATCAACCCTCCCAAAAAATCAGAACAAAGAAAATGGTCTCTCGATGATGTTTTTGTTGTCATCTCATCCGGTTCTTGAATAGGGCGGATAGGTTACTTCCCTCCGCCGTTGTGCTATTAGCTGTTATCCTCCTTAACCCATCTATATATATATACATATATATATACACTTGCATTTTCAACCATAACTAGAGAATTTTACCGACAAAAAATATCTTCATGACGCAGTTAGGTAGAAAGCCTTAATGTCAGGATTTCAACGCAACAATTATATTGCAAGATCGGGGATTTCTTTTTTATAAAATGTGATAGCAAATGAATCCATTGACGGTACTCTCCTGAAGCACTAGGTTGTTTTTAGGGCTAAGCTAAAAATATTTTTTAGGAGAGGTTGAGCTTAAATTATAAAAATGAGAGTTAAAATGTAATTTCACCTTTATATTAGCCTCTATTTTTTTGGTTTTTAAAGGGATTAAATTGAAATTTTAGCATTTTTGGAAGGTGCAAATTATAATTTTATTATATATTAATTTAATATTTTATAGATTTTGAAAGCCTAAAACCCTCCCAAAGTCTCAGAGGTTTCAAACTTATGTTCAGGGTCAAAGGGAGAGGGTAGGTAAAAACTTGCTTCTTTTTAGTCTCTCAAAATTTATAAAAATTTGAAGTAATATATTGTAAAATTATAGTTTGACTTTCAAAAATATTAAAATTTCGATTTAATATATTTTAGTTCTCATAAAAAAAAAATCATGTTGTACTGGTTTTGTTTTAAGACTCCTTTAAAACGTGCAGCTGGAGGTTGGAAAATGACTGAACCAGTATGCATCATGACAAGGGAAAGGACAAGATTTCACATGCATTTATAAGTACTGTTCAATGTAAATACAAGCACAAAAATCACGAATTGAATAAACTCACAACAACCTTTCACTAGCATTACAAATATCCCCCTCCCCCCTCTTTTTTTTTCTTCTTCACAGATTTGGCAATCAATTTGTATAAAACAAATTATTTTTGAATCCAAAATCGAAACAATCAAAAGGATATGTCCAACATATCCAAAAGCAAGTTTTCCATCATCACAGCCGCCACCGCAGAGCAAGGTGTTTCCCTGCTTCGTTTCCCTGTAGTTTCCATTACAACGTTAACAGTCAGCTTCTCCCTAAATGAATCAAAAACTCGCTGAATTTTAATGTATAAAATATAAGGTCTAACTCTTGTTTTCGTCCCTCTATTATGCTGAAATTTAAGATTTTATCTCTCTAATTTGGTACAATTTGATTCTTTAGTTTTAGAATGTTATTAGAGATTCAAATTGGGTTGAACTATCTATTATTAAATGGCTCAATTTAGCCCTTGTATTATATCTTCAACATTATTTTTTTCAAGTTTCAGTTCAATTCCAAAAAAAAAAAATCATTTATAAAACTATAAAAACTTTAAAAATATTAACTTTGTTAAATAACATATGACATTTTTTAAACAATAAATGACTAAATGTTAACTCGACTCTAACTTGATCTTATTTAATTTTTTTTTAAATAGTTCATGGACGAAATAAATTCATTTAATAGTAGAGAGGCTAATTTGATCAAATCCATAAAATAGAGAGACCTCTCAAATACATTCAACTTTCAAATTGATAACACTATTTAATTTTTTTTAAACAATCTTAAGTTTTTGACATAGACCCTCCTTAGTTTGGGAAAATTGCTTTTTATGCCCTTAAGTTTTGTAAAATGTAATTAATAAAATGGTAAACTTTTTCAACCCGACAAAATTTTACAGTTCAATTTTGATCCCACTAATTTATAGTTTCGCCCTTGATTTGACAAACAAATAATTTATTATTAATTAAACCTGATTAATTATACTTTGACGTCATCCTAGCTATTTGATCGAATAACAAATCAATTCCATCACTTTAATGACAAAACTAGCGTTGCCTATCAACTTAGAATTACTAAAAAACCCAACTTAAAACAAAAGATACTAAAATTAAAATATGAGCATATTAAAGGGACTAAAACCGGAATTAAACCAATAACAAAAGCATTTACCGTATAAAGAAGGAACCGCAGTATTGCTGCTACTAGAACTGGGCAGCTTGAGAGGGCAAGAGGTAAGTGGAAGAACCGGAAGGTTTTGACAGTTGCAAATCTCAATCATGTAGCCATCGGGATCGTGAAAAAACAACTGATCCACTTGAATCCCACCTTCTTCAACCACTGCCGTCACGTACTCGATCTTCATCGCTTCAAGTTTTCGAATCACCTGCTTCATGTCGGAGCATTGAAACGATATATGGTTGTCTTTGGGATTTATTTTCTCTTTCTTTGTTGGAACACTCTCGGATTCTAACAAATGGATGCCGATCCCGTAGTTGAACAACCTGAAAATCAAATATCCATTTTTTTAAGAAAACATTTTGATTGCAATCGGTGTTGGAGTTTGTTGGGAAAATAAATGCCTTCCACATGCTGCAGATTCAATGCTTTAAGAACCACATAATAGTTCTCCTTTATTGGATTAAAATTAGAATTTAATCCCACAAAAAGAGGTATTTTTAATAAAAACTCATCTTTCAACTTTGAGATTACTCATCGAGAAAACGAGAAGTTTGTAAAGTATCATCCGCCAAGAGTTAAAAATGCTTCAATAAGTCAATAAAGACACTATCACTCGGGCTCTTACCCATAGATCATAGGTATGGATTCAAATCCCACCAAATGTAATTGTTGAAATTTCTTTGGTGAGTGATTATACAGGCATGCATGGTCAACTTTTTCGAGCATCCGACAAGATGTTCCCATTCTGTTGAACCTGTTACCTTTTCAAGCACTCGAACTCTCACCAAATTGAGATACAATCCTATCGAGAAGAATATAAGATATGTTGAAAGACATACCAATATTAAACCAACGACACTTCGCAAACTTCTCGGATAGAGTTAAAAATCCCGCAAAAAAAAAAAACTACTCATGCAAACACTATTTCAGATCACTCAACTAATTGGTTCTCTCCACAATCATCCATTTATCACTCACCAGCCCCCTCCTCTATTTTTGCCTCAACAGTCTTAGAACTATAAAAAGTTGAACCCCAAATTTACTCAGAGATCAAAACAGAAAGTCAACCATTTCACGAAGAAAAATTAATTTAAAAACAGCTTTAAAGAGAGGAATTAAAGAGAGTGGTATAGTAATTAAGCATACCAAGCTCCTTCAAAGTTGAAAGAAGAAGGGCGTTTGATGAGAACAAATCCCAAAACTTGCTCGTAAAACCTCACGGATTTGCTCACTGATTTGGAGACAAAAGAAACATGGTTCAAAGACAACAACGGCAGTGCTGCTGTTGTTGAATCTGGAGAAGGTAACCATTGCATCTCTTCTATCTCTCCCACATTTCCCATACTCGTAATAAAGTTTCTCTTCCAACAGCTTCTGTCCTAAAATGTTGTAATTAAACCATGCAATGTATGTTTTGCTAAATGAGTTCTATGATGACCCCTTTTTATAAAGGCTGCCAAGACTTTGAGTATATGAGAGAAATGATTATGTTGAAAATTTTCTTATTAGTCCTTCTATTTGAGTAAGTTGTAAGTTTAGTCATTGTACTTTTTGAATTTTGCAATATTAGCCTTTACTTAATTCATTAGGTCAAGTTCTGCTATGAGCCTTGTATCATGTGTATGTTGTAAATTCAATCCCTATTCTTCAATTTGATCATCTTTGGTTTTCATATTTTTCAAAATCTGACATTTCAATCCAGTAATCGCTAAATCTGATAACTAGAATGAAGTTGACTTTTTTTAAGTATTATGAAAAATAGCAAGTCAATATAACATTAGACATATGATAATATATTTATTGCATATAATGTTGAAAATAACAGAATTTAATTTTACAGATTTAATAACTACCGTTTAGATCATGACTAGAATTTCAAATTTTGAAAATATGTAAATAAAGGTTAAATCTACAAGGATTAATAGCAAATTTTTATTTTATTTTTCATGCTTTCTTAGAGGAACGAAAAGCCAACTGTGTAATTAAAAGAATTAAAAATTAGATGAAGTAAAAAAAACATAAAAATAAGTGAGAAGCTGTCCTACATATATAATAATGGAGTGAAATAGTAAAACAAAAGCTTGAAGGAGACAACCTACTGTATGACAAATAGATTTCTGGGTTGATCTTATCCACAAAAAAACCTACATTTTTTTCAACTATTATATCATTATAAATTGAAGCACATGATTCGTATTCCAAAATAAAAACAGAAAATTCCCTTTCATACACTTGGATTTGCTTTCACATTCTTGTTCAAAAACTCAATTTTTTTATATATAAATATAATTAAATTTGATCATTAATTTGTTTTTTTAACAAAAATGTTAATTAAAGCATGATTTTTTAGCGATGTTGGTGTGACAATAGCATGAAGTACAAATGAACTGTGGTCCAAATTTAACACGAAAATACTAAAATCTAAATAGACAAGTTGGTGTAAATCAAGAGTAAGATGTGGAATAACTTGTGTTGTTTGGGGTTTGCTTGTTAAAATAAAATATATTTGGTTTTGAAGAAGAAAAATATAGATAAATTGTTGGGGGTTGGGGAATGGAAGTTTTCAATCATGAAATTGCACGAAAGCAGTACAAGTACTCAGGAATGATCTGTCAAAGATTAGAGCTTGATCATCATATTTATGTGAAAATGATTTCCAAATCTCTGTGACCAATCACTACTTTTACAACATTTTTAATTTGGTTATATTTATGTATAAGTTAGGAACTTTCTTCTATTTTAACTACAAGTCTTTAAATAATAATAGTTAAATTTACTAGGTCAATCATATAGTACTATACCTAATTTCTATTTGTCCCAAAAATGATAAATCTATTCAAAATTAATAAAATTATAATTTAATATAACGATAAACCTTTATACATTAACTTGATCTTGTGTAATTTTATACGCTAAATTTTGATGTGATTTGATATATTGCATCTACAAACTACAATTCAAATTTCAAGTGCATAATTGTACCTCAATTTTGATAAATAGTTTTTTATGAGAAAGAAGTTTGGGGTTGAATGTTTGTCGTTGTCAATCTTCAAATTCACATGCTTTTTATAGAAAGTTTAAAATATATTATTAATTTCTCTGAAACCAAATAAATATCCAATTAACCTTTTATGGAAATACATAAAAGTCCTTATTTAGATACGATATATTATATATTATATGAAATCAACCCTCCACGACTGCATAATGAACCACATTTCCCAGATTTTTCTGAATCAAAATATTACTTTGAATATTCTTTTTCAAATTCAAACCTTATGCTTTTTTACCAAAATGCTACGCTTTTATGATTTTGTGGTATTTCAAAAGTAATTTTCGCACGTATACTTGTTTTTATCAAATGAACAACAAATTGAATATTAATATATTTTTGAAAGTTGAAAATATGCTTGAATCAAATAATTAAACCCATATTTAGATACTCTTTTTCACCACCTCTCCTTTTCTTCTAATTATTTTTCACCTTTTGGGTGTTTTAGCTTTTATGAATATTTATTAATGTATATTCACCTCTTACTTACTTTTACATGTAAATTTTTCATAAATATTTCTAAAAAGCAGTAAATTTTTAAGTAAATAAAATTTATAGGCAAAATCATTTTATTTTTAATGCTATTGAATTTCTAAACCATAGATGTTACATTCACAAAACAATTTAAGATTAATAGTATTATTAATAAAATTGAAACTGAACGCAGTGGAGATTAAATGCTAGTGCTACATTTATTATTATCATCACAGTTAGATCTCAGTGGGAGTTTGAGATTATATGAAATCAATATATACTCCTTTCCTTTTATAATGTTCGCATTACATCTTCATGACACACCAAGTCTTACATAGTAAAATTTAAAATGATTTTTAAAATAAAATAAAATGTTGCGGCATAAATAAAGTATCTTGAAAACGATAAAACATCTGTAAAAGTTTCGATTTAAGTTTCATTATTTGGGCTTTATCCAAAACTTTTAGATAAAAATATTATGAAAATTTTTGTATTAAAAGTTAAATTACATTTTGTTCCAACTATTTTAGTTTACTCATTGTTTCTATTAAAAATTAGTGTACCAATTTTTAACAAAAAATTTGGACAGAAATTTTAACGTATCGATTATTAAATCATTGCTTGAAGTTGAATGACCACCGTAATTAATAAAAAATGCAATCGACGTCAACCATAACCAAAATAAATTTAAAGTAAATTATGTAATTGTGTCAAGGTAGGTAACAGGTAACTTAGTGGTTATGAACAAATATTTGATTTAGAAATTAGAAGGCTATTGCATGGCATGCTGATGTACACACACATCAAATCCATCAATCACTAAATTTATGATGACAAGATATATATTCTTTATTGTTACTTAATTTTGATTTTTGTGGATTTTATTTAATGTCTTTGGACTAATGGAGAGCTGAAAATGATGGAATTTGAATTTTTTGCACTTTGGTGTAAGCTGTATCATAAAACCATGGGCGAATTTAAATTTTTTTTAGTAAAAAGTTAAATTATAAAATTTTGAGATATTAAATATAGATTTTATGATATTTTAGTTTATTTTTTCTAATTTTATTTTTAAAGCTATAGTGCAATTTTTTCATATTAATTTATATAAGGATTATAATTGTAACTTTTCAATTTAGTTGGGGGCTAGAGCCCTGCTTGCCCCTTCCTTTTGCCCCTGCAAGGTAGGTAAGATTGTTATGCTGAATTTAAATTGTTTCGAGTTTATTTATTTAAATAATTTGTATTACTATTAAAATTTTATTTTAATTTAATTATAAAAAAATATAAATATTAATATAAAATTAAACATGTTAAAATTTAGCTTTATTTAATTAAAAAAAATTAATTCAAATTCAATTCAATACGTATCAAATCAATCAAGTTGAGTAGGTCACTTACCTATAAATACTTCTAAAGATAAGCGGATCTAGTGAAATCTCTATTTGCTTGCAAATCTAAATTGACCCAAAGATGGGGACATATTTATTATAATTGATTTAATTATAAAATATGAATATCATTAACCCATCTAACTCTAATTTAAATTGACTGCAACATATAATAATTTGAACAAAAATTGATGGTCAAACTTGAAATGACCCAAACCCAATCACTCCAAATATTCAGACTTGAAACCAAGTAGTTTAAAAATTACCTATTGGATTGGAGTCTGGGTATCGCTTTGGGGACCAATATTGTCTGAAGAGCAGTTAAAGCTCCAGCTTTTGTCAAAACATTGCTATTGCTGTCATGTTGGGCAAGGTAGCATATCAATGCTAATACGTGTGGAATTATGCAATCAATAATTACGCAAAGTGCCATTAAAATTTTGTGAATAAGTGGAATTTAATGTCATCCACTTATCTTTTATTAAGCATGCTTAATTAAGCAAAAATTAGATTAATTAAGTTTGGATTGCATTATTAAGTCGTAACGTTATACTATTCAGTGTTGCAACATTCATCCTTACGTTGAGACAACAATTTCTTGTTTTGATTTTTTTTTACGCTTTAATCCCTCGTTTGTTATCGGTGTTACATAAGACTTTTCGTAAGTTCTTTTATAATCTGGATTTGAATAAATAATGGGTATTGTTAAGTTTTAAGACTTAATTATTTGTATAACTTGTTTTTTAGATATTGAAATAAATACATAGTTGCTTCAACAATGAATGTGATAGCTCACATCTAAGATCCGACGATTAGGTCGAATGTGATGTATTACATATAATAATTAAATAAATACATATATTAAAAGAACTTTTTTTGAAATTATTGGGGTAAAGATCCTTACCTCTCTTTAGTTTTATCACCAAATATATGAACAAATTTTGTTGAATCGAGCTCATATAATTACAAACTTAATTTAAAATTCAAAATTAAATAACTAAAAAAGGTCCTTTGAAATGACCCAAACCTAAACAATCTAAATATTCGGACTTGAAATAAGTTGAAAAAAAGTTATTAAGCCCGGATTAGCTTCCTGTTACATGGCTCACATGAGCTTCTTGTTATATGACTTGAGAGAGTGCTTTTTGATTATGTGCTCTAATGAGCACTCCTGAATATGAATTGACGGATTTTAATTGTACACCTCGTGCGTACTACCCGGGTATCCATCGATACTTCAATGATTCGACGGATAGAAATCCTGACATGAGAAAATATGAGCACGAAATGAATTATTATACGTATCTGCCTGAAATACATGATTTATGGAAGTATGAAATGATGATATATGAACATGAAATTTGTTTGAAGAATATGTACATATATGATTATAGATTTGTACATCTCGAGTGTACTTCCCGTGTTTCCATCAATATTTCAATTGATTTAATGAGCAAAGTCCTGGTATGAAATAATCTGAACTTGAGACGAATTATATTCATGATGTGGAAAGTATATGTATATGGAAATTTGGTTATTGTTGAGCCCATACATATTTCTTGATATTTGAATGAAATATATGACTAACAAGGGTGATGAGGATATGTGTTAGGGCTTGTGACTAAATTGGTTGATTGTGTCTTACATGTTTATCTTGAACATGAATGAATGGTAAGTTAATTACCATGTTATACTAACTTACTAAACATTTCATGCTTACTCTGTTTTATTTTCCCCTGTCCTATAGTAATTCGGAAGCTCGTTGGATTGGAAGCTTGGCGGAAATCACTCACACTATCCATCGGCCCATTTCGGTATATATGGTAAATCAATTATGGTTATAATGACATGTATAAGTTACTTGGTCAATATTGGCATATATATGTTTTGGTTATAATTAGCCATTGGTATGGCTTGTGATGAACATGTTTTGATTTATATAATAAATTATGTCATGTTTGGTATGTGTTTGAAATGTTTCATTTAAGCTAATATATTTGATAAAATATGCATAAAGGTGAACTTGATATCTAAGTAAGTACGAGCATAAGATTGACATGATAATAAATTATCATTTGAGGTGCCTAAAGGCACATTGGTTGAATATTTGTATGGCATTATGAATAAGTAAAAATGTTTGTGTAAGTAGAAGACAAATTGGGTGAGAAATGTGGTTTGGAAAATAGCCTATTTTCGTCCACATGGGTGGAGACACTGGCGTGTCTCAGCTGTGTGTGACACACGGCCTAGCACATGGGCATGTGTTCTGGCCATGTATCCTCTGCATCATTAAAATTCAAAACAAAATGCTTAATATTTTTCACAGTGGCGTGTGGTTTGGCCGTGTGACTCCTACACCTACACACGGCCTAGCACATGAGTGTGTGACTTGACCGTGTGACTTAAGTCAGAGAGTTATATGAGTATGGATACGGGCTGGGACATGGCCGTGTGCCCTATTTCGATTGCCCACACAGCCTAAGACACGGGCATGTCACATGGCCGTGTGAGCTACACGGCCTGGCCACACAGGCATGTGTCCCCTGCACCTAAGAAAATTTTGAAATTTCGCGAAAAATTCTCTGAGTACCCGGTGTAGTCCCGACTCGATTCTAATATGTATTTTAGGCCTCGAGGGCTCTTATAAGGGACTTTATAAATAATTTCTGGCATGAATGTTAAAGAATATGAAATGTCTGTATTTGATTTGTTTATTCTGTTAATGCTCTATAACCCTATTCCGGTGACGGATACGGGTTAGGGGTGTTACATTGTATCTATTGGCTCTATCATCATAGTGCTGTTTTATCTGAGCTACCGTGGGGTTAGCTCTCAAGGGTGGTGGTTCAACATCAGCATTGATAACCTTCCACAAGTCAAATGCCTGCAGGTAGGTCTTCATTTTCACTACCCAAATGTGGTAGCCTTCACCATTGAACACTAGTGGTGGAGCTAAGAAACAACTTAGTTCATATCTAACTAACAAAACATCTAATTGAAAGTAACAAAACAGCAGCATAAGCTTCAGCTGCAACTTGCAAGGCTCGGACAGCTTGGTCTGCATGGAAGCCAACTTCAACACAAGCATAGCATTCATTTCGTTTCTGTTAATGTCCTACAACTGGAAATGCTCCCTTCAGCAAGCTTCCTAAGGCCCTGGAACAGCTAATCTTCAATTTGAGCGGTGATTGTTGAGATCATTTGTTTGTTGATTGTGTTTGTAATTTTTTTTTTGAAATTCTATTGGAGAAGATTTTATATGCTTGAAATTTGCAGGTGATGCATAATAGCTGGCAAGAAATGACGATATGGCTTTACTAGTTTGGAAAAGGTAAATCGTTTGTCTCTATTCGTCTTAGACTGTCATGGCGTACCTTCATTGACTTTCTTTGGCAAGACAGAAATATGAGGCTTCATGGGAAATCTTCAAGGTAGATGCAAGTTCTTTATCTGTTGACTATTAGGCTTTCTAACTGTAGGAAATTTGCAAATGTTTCCTTCCCTCTTCTGTGTGGGGTTTGAACATCAGACTTGCTTAATTCTTTTGTAATGTTTACTGTTAAGAAGAGTCTTCCTCTAGGTTTTTTCTTGTGGCAAAATTTTGCTAGTTTTTGGATGAATAACAAAGCACATTATATCCCAAAAAAACTCCTTAAATATCAAATAGAATAATGATTAACATAAAAAAAATATTGGAAAATATTATGATATTAACAATTGGATAATGATCTTTAAATAGAAAAAGTAGGAAGTTTTCTTTTTCCTTTTTAAGTAGAAAGACTAATATATGGAATGACAACATAATTTCACAAATAATGTACAGCACCAATAAATACAATTTATGTATGATATAACCAAAGTTTCTTCTAATCTCTTTTTTCTCTAATAATTTAACGAATTTTCTCACCACCAACCTAAGCTTTTGTGCAGGTTCCATAATCACTAGTCTTTTCTTTAGGTAATACACCGAAATCAAAGCTAGTTCCATGAATTTAGACTTCAAAAGCTGCTGAATCCTCGTCTTCTTTAATGGAGGTATTGGCCCTAAAATTCTCTTTTAGGATATTTTACTAGCCTTGGTAGATAAACGGTAAGCCCTTAGTACAGCAGCTTTAATCGACCTCCTATAGTGGCAACAACTGCTTTGCTCTGTTTTGTAAAAATCTGTTTGATGCCCGTTGAGCTCTCAGTTTGTTGCTGCTCCACAGTAAGATAGGATTGGAGTTTGGATATTGTGTGAGGGACCAATGTTTCTAGCTCTCTATATTCTGTAATGACCTCGGGATCTATTGTCTGAAGAGCAGTTAAAGCTCCAGCTTTTATCAAAACATTGCTATTGCTGTCATGTTGGGCAAGGTAGCATATCAATGCTAATACGTGCGGATGGGTGCTTTTATCCCCACTATTTAGTAACTTCATCAACAATGGTACACCTTCGAATTCTATTATCGACTTCGAATGCTCCGAACAAAGGTAATTATCGGTGGAAACGAATTTTTTCAATGCAATTGCAGCTTCCATTGCAACATCTTGATCTGTATTCCCCAGCCGAGCCGCCAATGGACCGATCACTCGACTCTGTCTGGCCAAGAAAGACCTTGCCAATGAACCAATTGACTTAATTGCAGGAACTCTTAGTTTTGTATCGTCAAGCTCTTTGATTACCCTCAATAGCTCGTCAACCACCGCCTTTGCAGCTGGAGAAGAACTCGTGAAGGCGGAACTTCGAAAACCATTATCTGATTCAGCAATAGATGTGATCTCCTTTATGATCATTATGCAATTATACCGTAGTTCACCTTGTTCTTTTGCCACTAACGTGGCTAAGCATAGCATTCCTTTCGTTTCCGTTAAAGTCCGACAATTGGAAACGCTCCCTTGAGCAAGCTTCCATAAAGCCTTGGAACAGCTAATCTTCAACTCGAGCGTTGATTGTTCAGATGACAGCAAGATCACCAGCTGCCATATTATGTTCTCTCGAATCAAATCGTGTTGTTTCGATTCCGGGTTAAGCTCTGCAATGCTGGCAACCAAATCGGCAGCTTGCGTTTGTTTCGATATCGGTGATGTTTTCGATAAACTTTTTATGAATGTGGAAACCATTTCCTTCATAATAGTTCCTTCATTGTCCTCATTAGCTAAAAGGCAAAGTGTATTAGCCGCAGCAATATGAGCAACCAAGGGACAATTCTCCTTCAAAAGCTTCATTAGTGAATCTACCCCACCTTCAACAATGATGTGCTTATACTCATCTTTATGTCGAACGAGTGATGCAAGACGATCACAAGCCTCGATTCGATCATCTAAACTAGACCCCATTTCGATATTGGCAATGCAAGACCAGACCAAAGCAGTAGGCGACACACTATTATCTGTTTTACAGCATGATCTCCCTCTATTTTGGGGCTCATACAGGCTAACGACCCACTCCATATCGGTGACAGAAGCATCTAAAACGTGGAAGAGCTTTTGAAAATCGGTTGCAATACGGCTAGTGAAGAGTCTACAAAACAAGTTTTGATGCGTTCGGTTGCGGACTATATCCTGAGCCGCCATGAAGTAAACCTCGAGCTTAGCAACCATGCAGTTAAGTGGCCGCAAGTAAAGAGAAGTAGAACCAGATGAAACAAATAAGGTTGTTGAGCATTTCCAAGAGT
The DNA here is from genome assembly GCF_007990345.1 of Gossypium hirsutum. NCBI lineage: Eukaryota > Viridiplantae > Streptophyta > Magnoliopsida > Malvales > Malvaceae > Gossypium > Gossypium hirsutum. The sequence goes on along the minus strand of NC_053438.1, from coordinate 71,912,570 downwards.
CGACTCACTCGCTTCCCCAACTCACCACATTCCACCTTGAACGAATTGGACTCGTTAACCGCTAAGCAAACATCCTCCCCTAACAGTATCAGGTCAAAAATTTTCCGAGCATCTGAATCCAACGCCATTATCTCGGACTCCGTATGTTTCAATTGCTAACCACTTTGTTTAATTTAGCAAAACATGGTTTCAACTAAAACCCAAATAAACTTAAAGCTTGTTACTTCTTATGGTCCCCGACCAAGTTATTACTTTTGACTTGAAAGGAAATTAACAAAGCAATCAACAGTGAACCTGCGAAATATCCTGGTTGCCTACATAGAAGCTACCAAATTTACCTTAAACACACTTGATAAACAAATATTAAACTTATACCAAGAGCCCTTTATTCTTTGGATTACTTTCAACTATCCTGAAGAAGGTTGCCTACCAGAAGCTTCAAAGAAGTTCAATGGCGTTACAGGCGTAACTAAAGAGGTCAAAGCCGTGTAGTCCGGCCTTTTGGCAATTACCTTGAAAGTTGAAGTAAGATGAAATAGGGGGATGAAGCCAAAGCAGTCTATTCCATGCTATTTTCTTAGAAAGTAATAATAATAATAATAATAATAATAATAATAATAATAATAAATAGTGTATGATTGATATTAAGCAGCCACCCAATGTCATATACATTGTCTCACAAGCAACATCGGTTTATACGAATTTGAAATCATTTGATATATAAAGATACAATAAAGTTGGGATAACTAAATAAATTCAAACTTGTAAAACAATATCATATTTAAAGAAATTAATTTAAGTTAACATCTTTGTTAAAAGTCTTTATCACAAACCAAATAAATTATCGATAAAAGTATAAACAATATTTTGAGAAATTAATTTTAATTATTTAACAAATTAAGGTATCAATGTCAATTTGGTCATTATTTTTTTATTTAGTTAAATTTGACTATCAACATTTTAAAAAGAGTCAATTTATTTTTCTTAAAACGAAAATGTTAATGAAAACATTAATTTTAAAAAAAACAACTTATGTGGCAATCTACATGTACTTCATTCTAACATGGCATTATTTGTCTTCTATGCCACATCAACAAATAATTTAAATTTTATAAAATTTTTCAAAAAAATATATAAGAAGTTTATAAAAATATGAAAAAATAGTATGAAGTACACATGGATTACCAGGTTATTATATTTAAAATTTTAATATTTTAGTCAATATTTCTATTATAAAAGTAGCAATTTAACTCTTTTTAGAAGGTTGAGGGTCAAATTTTTTTTTAATATTTAAAGTCAAATTTTACTTTAAAAATCAAATTAATAAAAAATATAAATATTAAATGTTAAATTAACCTTTATGTTTAATATAAAAGTTTATAATAAAGGAAATATTTCAAAATTTTTGGGGTTAGTTTAATTTATTCAAAATTTAACCGTCTTTACTTTCCAAGTTGATAAATTTTTATGATTTTTTTTTCTTATTAGCATGTAGCCTTTCATATTAAAAGTAAATTTATAAAATCTTGTCTACTTTTTTAATGTGTAGTTATTTCTCAATTGTTAATTTAATCATGTGTTTACTTATCTATATGCATATGATTTTAACTAATATCCAACTTTTGATTAATTGTATTTTCTTTTTAATTGGAAATTTAAAAAATATATAAAAGATATACTATGGTGCACACTAGTAAAAGCTTGTATTGGTTGGAAACATATTGAAATGAAAATTCAACTAATTTGTACCAATTATTGTGCATGGCCCCTAATATTCATCCTATTTTCATCTGGTATTAACTACCTTAACTACAATTTTAACAAATTCTGAATCCTAATTCAGTTCGATTCTTGATTTTAAAAAATGAGAAGTTTGTGAAAAATTAAATTTTTAAGTTTTATATCAATTCAGTTCAATTGAATAGTTTTAGATTTTTTGAACCATCCATCCTAATTCAGTCTGAGTCTCGATTTTTTTTGAACTTTTAAATTATTTTCATTATTTTAAATATAAAATTTTTACTTTTATATAATAAAAATTTAAAACAATTATATATTAAATAAAAAATTGAATTCGATTAGGTAACTCTATTTTTAATTAAATTAGGTTGGTTTTATATTTTTCGAAATTTTGGTTTCTCCCTTGTCTACAGAAAAAAATGTCGCTCTCGTCTCTATCCTTTTCTGAAATGGCAAATAATCATCGTCATAAAATTCTGTCTTTTCCTTTGTTCAGTTCATAAATCATACGAAGCTTTTAAGTATTATCGCCGGATTAAATGCTTTTCCTAGAAATTTACAGTGTGCAAACCTTATAAAAGGTGGCTAGAATTAGATTCCAACACTCTACAAACTTTAATTATTTAGTACGAAACTGAGGATCAGCTACGATGAGTTCGGAGCAGAAGAAGCTGATGAAGAATCTTTTGCTCGATATGATACTGTTAGGGCAGGATGTTTGCTCAGCAATTAACAGGTCCAACTCCTTCAAGGTGAAATGCAGCGAGTTGGGAATGCGAGTGAATCGGCTCTTGCTAATGCTGCGTAGCCTGCCTCGGTTCCTCACTTCTGCTGCTCCCTTTTACTTGCTGTCAGTGAATAGCATAGTTGTCAAGCTCGAGGACAACTTCAAGGTAGCTCAGCGCGTTGTACACAATTGCAAGCCCCGACGTCGGCTTTGTAGATTCTTCACTGGCCATATCCGTATTTCAACCGATTTTCAAGAGCTCTTCCACGTTTTAGATGCTTCTATCACCGAAATGGAGTGGCTGGTTAGCCATTATGAGCCCCAAAGCAAAGACAGAGGCTCGATGTACTCCCCTACAGTTTTGGTCTGGTCTTGTATCGCCACTGTCGAAATGGGGCCAAGCTTAGATGATCGAATCGAGGCCGCTAATCGTCTTGCATCACTCGTTCAACAAAAAGATTTTGAGTATAAGCAGCTCATTTTTGAAGGTGGGTTACCTTCATTAATAAAGCTTTTGAAGGAGAATTCTCCGGTTGCTCATATTGCAGCCGCTAATGCACTTTGCCTTTTAGCTAATGAGGAGGAGGAAAAGAGTGGAACTATTATGAAGGAATTGATTCATACAATTGCAAGTCGTTTATCAAGAACATCTTCGAGATGCGGTCAAAAGCAAGCTGCCGACTTGGTTGCCGACATTGCAGAGCGTAACCCAGAGTTGAAACGATATCATTTCATGAGAGAGGAAGCGGTATGGCGGCTGGTGATTTTGTTGTCATCTCAACAATCACCGCTCGAGTTGAAGATTAGTTGTTCCAAGGCTTTATGGAAGCTTGCTCAAGGGAGTGTTTGGATTTGTAAGACATTAACGGAGACGAAAGGAATGCGATGCTTGGCCGAGTTGGTGGCAAAAGGACAAGATGAATTACGGTTCAATTGCATAATGATCATAAAGGAAATCACAACTATTGCTGAATCAGATATCCGTTTACGACGTTCGGCCTTTACGAGTTCTTCTCCGGCTGCAAAGGCGCTCATTTGTGAGCTATTGAGGATAATCAAAGAACGTGACGACGCAAAAGTGAGAGTTCCTGCAATTAAGTCCATTGGATCATTGGCAAGGTCTTTTTCAGCCAGAAAGGGTCGAGTAATCATCAGTCTTTTGATTGCTCAGCTGGGGAACACAGATCAAGAAGTTGCAATGGAAGCTGCAATTGCTTTGAGAAAGTTTGTTTCCACTGATAATTACCTTCGTTCGGAGCATTCGGAGTCGATAGTCAAGTTTGATGGTGTACAATTGTTGATGAAGTTAGTAAGTGAGGATACGAAGGCCCAACCCTACGTATTAGCATTGATATGCTACCTTGCCCAACATGACACCAATAGCAATGTTTTGATAAATGCTAGAGCTTTGACTGCTCTTCAGACAACAGATCCCGAAGTCATTACAGAACATCCAGAGTTAGAAACATTGGTCCCCCACGCAATATCCAGACTCCATTTCAATCTTACTGAGGACCAACTACAAACAGACAGTCCAACAGGCATCAAACAGATTATTACAGAACAGGGCAAAGAAGTTGTCGACACTGTACGACGTGGATTAAAGTTGCTGCCAAAAGGTGATAGTAAAACACCGCAAATGGTAACAAGATGTAAAAAGAGAATTTTAGGGGCAATACCTCCATTAAAGAACAAGAGGATTCAGCAGTTTCTCAACCTAAGTGCGTGGAACTGGCAGTATTATGTGTGGACTGCATAGAGGAATGGCTAGTAATGAAGGTGTCACGACGCATTGGCAAACAAGGTACTACCAATTCACTGCCTAAAGAATTGGTAGTACCTTGTTCATCAGTAGTAATGACAAAAGGACACGATAAAAAGGGTTGGGGAAAGTGATAAGAAAAATTGCCAAATCAATAGAGAAAAAAAAAGAGAATAGAAGAAAATTTGGCTATATGATACATCAATTATGTGAAAAATATAATATTGTATGCACAATTTGCTGGCTAATGGGATTGATAAACTTTCCATCTAGTGCCTTCATTAGTATTCATAATACAATATTAGGGAATGCAAGGCCTTGGTCGCCAATTCTTTTAACGCAGGTTTCTGCGAAACAAACGTGCCAAGTTCCCCTTCTTCCCTTAACAATTGTCGAACTGCAGTCGTCATCCTGGCTTCTTCCACAGCCTTACAATAATCAGCTTTCGAAGCAATGCAACACAGAAGCACCAATCCATGCACTTGTAGCTTCAATTCGCTTTCACCATCACTCAACAGTTTCACCAAGATCTGTGCAGCGTTGAACTCGATCATCTTGTTCGAATGCTCTTTGCATAGATAATTTTCGTCACAGGAAAACTTCTCTAAAGCAACCAAAGCTTCCATTACCACTTCCCCACACCCATGTTCGAGCTGCGACACCAATAGACTAATCACCCGATGATGATTGCTTTTACGGAAGATTCTAGCCAAAAAACCAATCGACTTTATGGCAAGAACTTTAAGCATGTAGTCTTCTGATTCTTTGATCACCCTCAATAGCAGTTCAACGGTGTCCTTTGATTCCTGAGAGCCGGTCTTAAATACTTCGCGCCTAAGATCAATGTTATGTTCAGCTAAAGCCGTAATCTCCTTTAGAGCCATCAACGGAAGCTGCAAACAAAATTCACAATCTCCATGTTTGGCAGGTTTCACCATCTTATGCTCCGATCGCATCGCTGCTGGTTATCAATCTCCTAGGAAATTAAACACTAAAAAAATATGAATGCTTTTGATTTTTTGCTCTTTATTTATAATATAAATGAAGGTTATCAAATGACTGAAACACCCTAAAAAGCTGCACGCGGTTTTTCGGCATAGATTTCACGGCAAAGCTTGCTTACTTGTTCGGACAGTATAGTTCAATCGCACGACAACTTCAGATACGCGTGACTACTTTTTATGATCCCGATGAAGATATCTAATAAAGCTGTTACAGTAGAATCCTAGTTAAAAAGTAATCAACTACATTTAGTGGAGGGGTTTTAGTATTCTTTTTATATTTTAAAAACAGTAATAAATTTTGATATCTTCAATCTTTTTCTTTTCACCAGGGTCTTCAATATATATATATATATATTATTTCGTCCTTTGGAAGTGACATCAATGAATTCGGAACACCCAATGACAAGCAGTAAACCTAAACCTCCAACCCAAAGTTTCTATACTTCTTTTTTAGTGTTTAAATATATGAAATACCTTTTATCCAATTCCTAATTCTAAAGATTAAGATAATCTTTATTTATAAAACTCATTACTCAATGATTAGATTTCTGTATTTTTCAGATGATCTCCTTGTGTTTACCAAAGGCAATATTTATTCTATATTTGCTGTCCAAAATGTTTTGGATTTCTTTTATAACATGTTAGGATTGCAAGTTAATTTTTCAAAGAGTGAAATCTACAGTGTTGGGGTCGATCATTGTTAAGGTGACTGGTTTAAAGATCGGAAAGTTTCCAGTCAGGTACCTTGGTGTACCACTAGTGGCAAGGAATTTGAGATGCCTTGGTGAACATAATTGGTCTTTTAAATGCCTTTCTTTTGTCGGCAGACTTCAACTTCTTCAATCTGTTGTGTTTTTTATCTTCAGAATTTTTAGTGCAGAATATTCATTCTCCCTTTTAATGTCATCAAGCAGATACTCAAATTTGTAACTCCTTTCTTTGAACAGGCAATGGAACATCTACAGAAGGGGCTAGGATTAACTGAGAGAAGATTTGTCATCCCAAAGCAGAGGGAGGTTTGGGAGTCAATGATCTTAAACCATGGAATCTAGCTCATATGATACGATGTTTATAGCAGATTTTGGTTATGGTAGCTTGGGTGGATCAATATATCGTATGGCAGGTTCAAGCCCAGCGTTGCATAGTTGGGCTTGGAAGAAGCTTCTTAAAGTTAGATACATTATATTAATCAGCAAGCCGTGTGTCCATGGATTTGTTGGATATAGTGTGTTAAAAGAATAATAATAATCCTCCTAAATTTTAATAATATTGTCTAGCCTTTTTAATTCGTCATATCCAGAGTATTTATATACCAAATATAATATCAATATATTACTCTACGTCATGTTTAAGTTGACATTTAATGTTTAAATTAACAATTATATTAGCAGAATGACCTGATTAATATAATAATGATACTAGTTTAAAATTTAAAGGCAAATTGAAAATCTAAACCAATAGTTAGGAGACATTGGGTGCAATTAATCATTTTATGTAAACTTTAAATTCTTCTTTTTTGGATCAAGAAACAATGCTTTGGGCCATACCAAACCTCGTAAAATTATGGGGCAAAACCAGAAACAGGAAAGAACAGACATAGGCATGGCCCAAAACATGAAAAAAGTTTAGTTCATCGATTACATTAGCTGCCGATATGTGCATACATTTTCACTCTTTTTTTCTTTTTCTTTTTGCTCAATACATTCTCATTCAATTTATGTATGATATAACCAAAGTTTCTTCTAATCTCTTTTTTCTCTAATAATTTAACGAATTTTCTCACCACCAACCTAAGCTTTTGTGCAGGTTCCTCAATCACTAGTCTTTTCTTTAGGTAATACACCGACATCAAAGCTAGTTCCATGCATTTATGTTGAAAGCTGGACTGCAATGCAACATGGAGCCAGAAGCATGCTACTGTCGAGACCAGCAGCTATCGAGCTCAGCTCATTTTGCTTGGCGCGCACGAATGGTTTTTGGACCAAATGAAGCAACTGACATTGCTGTTTTGTTTTGATGTAATTTACTTTAGTTCAACTTTAACTAGTTTCCAAAGTTAGTTGGATTAAGTTTGTGATTGGATTGATGATGTAAAAGCTGATATGTCAGCTTATTTTGTATTTGACTTAAGCTTGTATTAGTTTAGTTTAAGTGGGAGCAGTTATGTCATTAGGTAACTGTCAAATGAATCAAAATTTGTAACTCTTTTATATATTCAAATTTTGAATGAAAATTGGTAATGTTCAGTTACAATTTGCTGAGTATTCAATTTTGTTCACTGTTTTTGCTTTGCTTTGTTTTCTTTTGCTTCGATACTTCTTGCTTCAGTTTTGCAAATTCAGTTTTGCAACTTTGTTTGATTTTTGCTGCTGCCATTGTTCCTACAATTTAGCCTTCAAAAACTGCTGAATCCTCGTCGTCTTTAACGGAGGTATTGCCCCTAAAATACTCTTTCTAGGATTTTTTACTAGCCTTGGTAGATAAACGGTAAGCCCTTTGTACAGCAGCTTTAATCGACCTCCTATAGTGGCAACAACTGCTTTGCTCTGTTTTGTAAAAAACTGTTTGATGCCCGTTGAGCTCTCTGTTTGTTGTTGCTCCACAGTAAGATAGGATTGGAGTTTGGATATTGTGTGAGGGACCAATGTTTCTAGCTCTCTATATTTTGTATTGACCTTGGGATCTATTGTCTGAAGAGCAGTTAAAGCTCCAGCTTCTATCAAAACATTGCTATTGCTGTCATGTTGGGCAAGGTAGCATATCAATGCTAATACGTGCGGGTGGGTGCTTTTATCCCCACTATTTAGTAGCTTCATCAACAATGGTACACCTTCGAATTCTATTATCGACTTCGAATGCTCCGAACAAAGGTAATTATTGGTGGAAACGAATTTTTTCAATGCAATTGCAGCTTCCATTGCAACATCTTGATCTGTATTCCCCAGCCGAGCCACCAATGGACCGATCACTCGACTATGTTTGGCCGAGAAAGACCTTGCCAATGAACCAATGGACTTAATTGCAGGAACTCCTAGTTTTATATCGTCAAGCTCTTTGATTACCCTCAATAGCTCGTCAACCACCGCCTTTGCAGCTGGAGAAGAACTCGTGAAAGCGGAACGTCGAAAACCATTATCTGATTCAGCAATAGATGTGATCTCCTTTATGATCATTATGCAATTATACCGTAGTTCACCTTGTTCTTTTGCCACTAACTTGGCTAAGCATAGCATTCCTTTCGTCTCCGTTAAAGTCTGACAATTGGAAACGCTCCCTTGAGCAAGCTTCCATAAAGCCTTGGAACAGCTAATCTTCAACTCGAGCGTTGATTGTTCAGATGACAGCAAGATCACCAGCTGCCATATTATGTTCTCTCGAATCAAATCGTGTTGTTTCGATTCCGGGTTACGCTCTGCAATGCTGGCAACCAAATCGGCAGTTTGCGTTTGTTTCGATATCGGTGATGTTTTCGATAAACTTTTTATGAATGTGGAAACCATTTCATTCATAATAGTTCCTTCATTGTCCTCATTAGCTAAAAGGCAAAGTGTATTAGCCGCAGCAATATTAGCAACCAAGGGACAATTCTCCTTCAAAAGCTTCATTAGTGAATCTACCCCACCTTCTTCAACAATGATGTCCTTATGTTTATGTCGAACGAGTGATGCAAGATGATTAACGGCCTCGATTCGATCATCTAAGCTCGACCCCATTTCAACAGTGGCAATGCAAGACCAGACCGAAGCCGTAGGTGACATTCTATCCACTGTTTTAAAGCATCCGCCTCTGGTTTGGGCCTGTTGCGGAAAGGATCGATTCGAGAACTCCGATATGACTACAAGTAAATTGACCGGAACGAAAAATAAAGTGAACACAAGGATTTACGTGGTTCGGCTTTAATGCCTACGTCCACGGGCAGAGGCGAAAAGAAATTTCACTATAACAAGATGAAGATTACAAGTGTTTTACACTCAAGACACAACCCGAGAACCTCACAACTCTCAACCCCTATAGAAAACCCGAAAGCTAAAATCCTAGCTTTCAAAGAACAAGCTTTGCTCTCTCTTGGTTTGGGATGATGAATATGGCTAATGAACCTCTCTATTTATAAGAGAGTTCAAGGACATAATTGTCCAAAACTTTGGCAAAGATTTGTGGTTGAAAATGGACACCAACAACCATCCACTAATCCACTACCACCAACAACCCACTACCAACAACAACAATCCACTACCAATTTTAAGCCATTTCTTAACAAATCTCCACCTTGGCTTGAAATTTACCAAGCTGAACATCATAGTGAATTCCTCGAACTGGATCACCTCTTCCAAACGCCTCTCTGGCGCTAATCAATCCCGAATACCTATCAAGTCCAAGCAATGCTTGAACTTATATGCAGGGATCACCTTAGTTAACATATCTGCAGGATTCTTCTCGGTAGCAACCTTGCTGATAACAATGTCACCTTGCGTAACATGTTCCCGAACAAAATGATATCTGACATCAATGTGTTTGGTCCGTTCATGAAACATCTGATTTTTAGTCAGATGTATGGCACTCTGGCTATCGCAAAATACAACAGTGAAATCCTGTTGTAAACCCAAACTGCTTACTAGACCTTTCATCCACAATGCTTCTTTCACTGCTTCTGCTAACGCCATATATTCCGCCTCAGTCGTAGATAAGGCTACGGTAGACTGTAACACAGCTTTCCAACTAATGGCTCCTCCAGAATAAGTGAAAACATAACCCGTCAGAGATCTTCTTTTGTCCAGATCTCCAGCATAATCAGAGTCCACATAGCCCGTGACACTGCTAGTGCAGTCACTCTGATCATATACCAAGCATAAATCTGCAGAACCTCTCAAGTACCTGAGAATCCATTTCACGGCCTGCCAGTGTTCCTTGCCAGGACAACTCATGTATCTGCTGACCACACTAACTGCATGTGAAATGTCTGGACGAGTGCAAACCATTGCATACATCACGCTTCCAACTGCACTCGAGTATGGAATGTGAGACATTTGCTGCTTTTCTTCATCAGATTGTGGTGACAACTCTGCAGAGAGTTTGAAATGTGGTGCCAACGGAGTACTCACAGTTTTCGCTTTATCCATGCCGAAGCGTTGAAGAACCTTTTCAATGTAGTTCTTCTGCGACACACGAAGCTTGCCCGCCTTGCGATCTCTGTGAATATCCATGCCCAAATTTTCTTGGCAGCACCCAGATCCTTCATCTCGAACTCACCACTCAACTGCGACTTTAACTTGTTGATTTCCGACATGTTTTTGGAAGCAATTAACATGTCATCAACATACAGCAACAAATAAATGTGCGAACCATTTGAGAGCTTCCGATGATAGACACAAGCATCATAGTCACATCTTGTGTAACCATGCTGAATCATGAAGCTATCAAACCGCTTGTACCACTGCCTTGGGGATTGTTTCAATCCATATAAAGACTTCTTTAATAGACAGACATGGTCTTCTTTACCAGGAACTGTAAAACCCTCTGGTTGACGCATGTAGATTGTTTCCTCGAGCTCACCATGCAAGAACGCCGTTTTACGTCAAGCTGCTCAAGTTCTAGATCAGACTTGGCCACCATGGCAAGTAATACACGAATGGAAGAATGCTTTACGACTGGGGAGAAAACTTCATTGTAGTCAATCCCCTCTTTCTGAGTGAAGCCTTTAGCAACCAATCGTGCCTTGAATCTAGTTGCTTCAACCCCTAGGATGCCTTCCTTTTTCTTGAAGACCCATTTGCAACCAACTATCTTCTGGTTACTTGGCGGCTTAACCAACTCCCAAGTATGGTTCTTGTGAAGAGATTCTATCTCCTCACTCATAGCAATTGCCCACTGTGCCGACTCATCACACGTGACAGCCTCATTATAACTGGAAGGTTCTATACCAATGGACTCCGCCACACTGAGCGCGAAAGACACCAGATTAGCGTAACGCGGATTTGGTTTGATTTGTCTCTTCGTTCTTCCAGTGGCAATGCTATATGGTTTTTCTTGAGGTGACTCATCTTCATCGGAATCTTGCACCTCAACTTGATCATCCTGGACTGAAGTACCTTCCGTAGGAATTGGAGCGTCCACCTGACACTCCACCTGCTTCTCAACACCGTGATCTCCCATTCTATCTGACACCTCCTTTTCCCGGGAATTTGTGGTGGATCGAAGCATGGATGACTCATCAAAAGTCACATCTCTGCTGATGATGAACTTGGACGAAACCGGATCAGGACACCACAACCTGTATCCTTTCACCCCTTGGCCGTATCCAAGAAATATGCATTTCTTCGCCCTCGGTTTGAGTTTTCCCTCATTTACATGAGCATACGCAGGGCAGCCAAACACTCTTAAACCAGAGTAATCTGCAGGAGAACCAGACCATACTTCCTCAGGAGTCTTCAGCTCAATAGCTGTTGATGGAGATCTGTTAACCAAATAACAAGCAGTATTAACAGCTTCAGCCCAAAATTCTTCACCGAGCCCAGCATTTGATCGCATGCAACGAGCTCGCTCCAAGAGAGTTCTATTCATGCGTTCTGCAACTCCATTTTGTTGTGGTGTTCGACGAACAGTGCGGTGTCTCACTATTCCTTCATTTTTGCAGAACTCATTGAATTCACCTGAGCAAAACTCCAAGCCATTATCCGTCCGGAATCGCTTGATCTTCTTTCCTGTTTGATTTTCGATCAAAGCTTTAAATTGCTTGAAGTTGATGAGAACCTCATACTTGCTCTTCAGAAAATACACCCAAACCTTTCTCGAGTAATCATCGATAAAGGTAAGCAGATATCTGTAACCACCTTTAGAAATTGTCGGAGAAGGCCCCAAAGGTCAGAATGGAAGTAATCCACTGTGCCTTTTGTCTTGTGAATCCCAGTGCTGAACTTTACCCGAGTCTGCTTACCGAAGACGCAGTGCTCACAGAAATTCAACTTTCCTGTACACTGCCCAGACAATAATCCTCGTTTGCTTAGCACCGATAAGCCTCTCTCGCTCATATGCCCGAGCCGCATATGCCATAACTTCGTGGTGTCAGAATCTAGATCATCTGATGATGACACTCCCGCAACACCTGTAACCGAGGAACCATCGAGGAAGTAAAGGCCCCGCTCCAAATTACCACGTATCACAGTCAAAGCACCCGAGAATACCTTGAGAACTCCACCTTCAGCAGAGTACCGAAAGCCTTTCTTGTCCAACGTACTCAAAGAGATCAAATTTTTCTTCATTTCTGGAATGTGCCGAACATCAGTTAGAGTTCTAACAATACCGTCAAACATCTTTATACGAACTGTGCCAATCCCCATGACTTGACATGCGTGGTCATTTCCCATTAGTACTGAACCAGAATGCTTCTCGTATGTTGAGAATGCATCTTTCGAAGTACTTATATGAAATGTAGCTCCCGTATCAAGAATCCATCTCCCACCAGCGTAAGAGTCGGATACTGCAAGAACGATCTCGGCATCACTTGAAGAATCTGCATCAGCTACATTCGCACGATCATTTTGTTGCTCCTGTGATTCTGATTTCTCCTTCCTTTTCGGACAATCTACCTTCATGTGCCCGTACTTCTTACAGTAGTAGCACTGTATTCTCTTCTTGGACTGCGATCTAGGATGGCTTTTACTTGAACTTCCACCCTTTGCCTTGGATCTTCCTCGAGCAACCAAGCCTTCGCCTTCATTGTTTTCGACCACCTTACCAGTGATTTTCTTCCTCAACTCACTGGAACTTAAGGCATTTTTCACCTCCTCTAGAGTCAGGTCATCACGACCGTACATCATTGTATCAACAAAATTCTCATACGAGGGAGGCAAAGAACACAAAACAATTATTGCTTGGTCCTCATCATCGATTTTGTTATCGATATTATTCAAATCCATGATAATGGAATTGAATTTATCCAGGTGCTGGGAAACAGGTGTACCTTCCTCCATCTTCAGGGCATAGAGTCTTTGCTTGAGGTAGAGCCGGTTCGTCAATGACTTCGTCATGTACTTGCTCTCTAACCGGAGCCACAAACCGGACGCGGTTTCTCATCCGCTACTTCTCGTAGCACTTCATCTCCTAGACATAGCAGAATAGCACTATGTGCTCTTTCTAGCATGTCATCCTTTTGCTCTTCCGAAAGCGTGCTTGGTAATTTATCTTTACCAGACAATGCTTTTAGCAATCCTTGTTGAACCAGCACTGCCCGCATCTTGATGCGCCATAAACTGAAACTATTTTTCCCGGTAAATTTCTCGACATCATACTTAGTCGATGAAACACTTGTAGCCATAATTTGGAACCTTTGAATGAATGATAATATTTTCTTCCTGATGTGAAAGATCAGACAAAGCTGCAGTCACAGGGCAATTCAGAAAATATTATCACTCCTTCAACTACGCTCTGATACCAATTTGTTGCGGAAAGGATCGATTCGAGAACTCCGATATGACTACAAGTAAATTGACCGGAACGAAAAATAAAGTGAACACAAGGATTTACGTGGTTCGGCTTTAATGCCTACGTCCACGGGCAGAGGCGAAAAGAAATTTCACTATAACAAGATGAAGATTACAAGTGTTTTACACTCAAGACACAACCCGAGAACCTCACAACTCTCAACCCCTATAGAAAACCCGAAAGCTAAAATCCTAGCTTTCAAAGAACAAGCTTTGCTCTCTCTTGGTTTGGGATGATGAATATGGCTAATGAACCTCTCTATTTATAAGAGAGTTCAAGGACATAATTGTCCAAAACTTTGGCAAAGATTTGTGGTTGAAAATGGACACCAACAACCATCCACTAATCCACTACCACCAACAACCCACTACCAACAACAACAATCCACTACCAATTTTAAGCCATTTCTTAACAGGGCCTCATAGAGTCTAACCACCCACTCCATTTCTCCAATAAAACCGTCCAAAACGTGGAAGAGCTCTTCAAACTCGGCTGCAATACGGCTGGCAAAGAGTCTCCAAATCAGGTTTCGATGCTTGCAATTGCAGACAATGCGCCGAGCCGCCTCGAAGTGCCCCTTGAGCTTAGCAACCATGCAGTTAATTGGCCGCAAGTAAAGAGGAGTAGGAGCCGTAGTGATAAGCAGGTCAGAAAGCAGTTGCAAGAGTTGACTCACTCGCTTTCCTAACTCACCACATTCCACCTTGTACGAGTTGGACTCATTAATCTCTAAGGAAACATCCTCCCCGAGCAGCATCAGATCAAAAAGTTGCTGAGCATATGAACACAGCGCCATTATCGCGAAAACACTTCATGTCAATTGCTTAGCAATTTGTTTAACAAAATATAGTTAGCTTAATAATTGTCAAGACAAAATCGTGCGATTGCGCTCGGGAAACTGAAAAAAGCGCTTGTTTTATTTTTTTTCCTGAAAACCCACTTATTAAATATGATTGTCATTTGTCAGTGTTACTTTGTTTTGTCTTTTTAAGTAATTCGGGCAGCTCGCGCGACCTTAGCAAACATCAACGCTATCGCCAAGATTATATAGCAATTAGGTTTGTTGACAAAATCCAGAAGTTGAATGATTTGACATAAAATAAATATTCATAACTTGTGGGTCCACACTGTCATAGCTCAACAATGTCACTAGAGAAATCGCGCGCACTCGTGCGGCACTCCTTGCGCATCCCTTAATGATTATAAACCCCAAAGTCGTGCGATAGGTTGATTAAACATGTTGTATTTAGTGTGGCTGTCGAGTTGGATCTTTTTGTTCTCAGAATCTTCCATAGCCATTGCATATACAGCAGTAGCAAGATGAACTTAAGTTGTCCAGATTTGTAATACTCGTGGTACATAGTTAACAAACGCTTTCCTTGAACTTTTGACTTTATATCCCTTTGTTCAAATGTTCTGCTTTCTTTTTCCAAGCATTGCCCGACTACATCGCTAGAACTGGACAAGATCTTCCAAGTCTCGCGAGACACGACATGATTGGTCCCAAGTTTTAAATTTATTTATTAATATTAATAATAAAAAGTATCCTCCATTAAAATAAAAAATTCTATATTTAAGTTATCGTCAGTTGGTCCAGTGGTGGCCAAGATTTCTTGCACAGCTCAAGTAAACCCAAAAGGCAAGAGTTTAGTAATTTATAGGTAATAAATTAGTTTAAAACCAGTAACTTTAATTCATATGTTTATCATTAGTTAAATTAATTTTTAAATTTTTATAAAGTATAAAATGATAAATTAAAGTAAAGAGATCACCAATTCAATAATTTTGTAATTTATTTTAGCAAAAATCTAATGATTCAATAATTTATATGAAAAAAAATTAGGCAAAATCATTAGTCTGAGTTTGTGTGTTTATCAACAGGATAGCCAAAATTAAATTTTTAATTTTTAAAAGAGTCAAAATATAATTTTATTATTATTTATGCTTATTATTTTAAATTTTTTAAAGAATTTAAACGAAAATTTTATTATCTTTAATAGGTTAAAGTGTATTTTTATTATTAAACTAATTTATAACTTTACAAAATTCATGAGAGTACATCCATAATCATTTCATGATGTATGAAAATGAATGCTTAATTCAACTTATTTTCTTCCAAAGAAAAGTGCCTTCACAATTAGAGGTTGTTATTGACTTTAGATTTAAAAAAAAAAAAAACCCAGAAGCTCGAGCAAAATCGCGCGCCCCAGACCGATCATCTTGCGTGGAAAATACAGTGTCGCCAAAACTAAGAGGAATCATAGAAGAAAAACCCAAAACTTCCATCAGAGCGCACGCCTTAGGACGTCGTCGCACTATCCATTAAGTGTCAAGCATACTTTTACTATCCATATCGCGAGTCTCCTTACTACTTATCAAATCGCTGTATAATCAAAATACTATTCCCCTCTATATATACCACCATCATTTGGCGTCACTCTACGTGATTGAATTGCAGTAGCAAAGACAAAACAAAAAAAGAAACAGCAATGACAAAGGCAATAGTGTCGAAACAACTGAAGACGACAGATATCGAGAAACGATTGACGATCCCAAGTAAGTCCCTCAAATATTTCCCTCCCTTAGATGGGAATCATGTGGTGCAGTTCAAAGCTAGAGACGAGAGTGGGCATCACTGGAAGTTCCAAATTTACACTCGTAAAGGAAAGAGGTACCTGAAACCAGTCCTTACCAAAGGATGGCGCGAGTTCGTTTGCACCAAAGAGCTTACTATTGGCGATAAAGTTGAGTTCTATATGGAAGAAAAAGAACAAGGTGAAGCTATGTATAGTGTCCGAGTATTTAGGGCAGTTAGAATATTTGGTAGAATAGTTGCTTATGTTCTAGATCATAAAAGCAGTTAGCTATTAGCTTTTGTATTATTTACAGTCTCGATTCCCAGGACCCTTGTTCATGGTCATGGATGTCCCTGTTTTTCTTTGGGTAACAAAACTAAGAAGAAGCTTTGTAATGAGTATGGTTTCCAGTGTTGTAGGATCTCTAGTAATTTTGGTTAAGAAAATGCTTTGTACATCCACTAAATTAGTAAATATTAATGGATAGCAGACTTGTTACTCTGTTTTGGATATTCATAATTGCAAAAGAGTCTGTGATGCTTTAGAATTGGAATTTGCGGATAGCGATAAAATTATGAAAACTATGGTTTACTCAAACATATAATGCATTTAATGGGTCGGAATATCTTAAAATTCATCATGCTAAGAACATTTTTTTTCTTGTAATCTCTCTGACTTGGTATTCAGGGGCCAATAAAACAGAAGCTATGAAATAGATTAGTGTAAGATTTTGTGGCATGAAATGGAAGAAACAAATTATTTCTTTATTTTGCTGATGTGAAAATGACAAACGTTGTACTATTTTCGTATTCAGGGGCCAACAAATACAGAGTGAGTTTTTTAAGTTGCTAATTAGAATGGATAAACTAATAGTTTATGTTGAATTCATTAAGTATTATTTCAAAGCTTAATATTTCTCCAAGGACCAAGAAGTTCATTGCTGTAAAAGGGCTGAAAGTATTGGTTCTTTTATGGTATCCAAAATTTGCAATCTGAGTATATGACGCAAATTCTTTTATTAAACATATACATATTTATATTATTGCTTTATTTTGTGAATGTGGAAATGATCGAATGTCAATTGACAAGTACTACCACTTTATAGCTTCGACTGAGAAAACGCACGTATGAAGTGATGGTCGAGCAGCGTCACTGCATTGATCGAGACTCGTATTAATTATTTATACCTTAAACGGCGTGGAAATTTGGTAGAAGATGGAAATAGAAACCATTCGACTCGAGAAGCAAATCGAGCGACAGGCCAACATCATAGTCTATATCGCTATCACTACACCGGCATTGGTACTTTCAACTTTAAAAATTGATGAAAGACATTAGCCGATAAGGCAAGGCGTCGCGCCATTCAATCGACTAATATTAATTTATTTTGAATGCGGGAGAATAGATAGAGCAATACGTGGCTAGTGAGGCAAATCCTAAAAAATCTTACAAGTAGAAATTAAATTATAATTTTATAATTGTAAAAATATAATTTATTATTTTAATAATTATATTTTATAATTTTAAAGATTAAATTAAATTTTTATTATTTTTAAGAGGTTAAAATGTAATTTTATTTTTACTAATTTAAAATTTTAAAAAATTTAAAGAGTTTAAATGAAAATATTTCATTTTAGGGGAGAATGAGACCCCCTAACTACGTCACTATTTCACAATTGGCATGCATGAAATACGACGAGATCACCTCAAGAAATTTATCATCATTTCGATTTTGAATCTTGATGTGCTGCAATGGGAGAGATTTTGAATTTTGATGTGATGCAATGGGAGAGAGTGATTCATCTTCGAGTTTTTATTTCTTAAAATCAATAAAAGTATCATAAAAGCTATTGTATTTAGAGTCGAATTGCATTGTCTATTTTACTTTAAAAATAGTAAATTAATCTTTATAAGTTAAATTAAAGAATAAACTGATATTTCTGTTAAAAATTCATCCATTTCTATTGTTAAAAATTAGTCATTATATATTAGTATAAGGTACACATGATAAATCATGTGTCATTGTTTGGTTATTCCGTCAATCACTTCAATTTTTAATAATACAAATAGATGAAATATTTAATAAAAAATTAATTTACTCTTTAATTTAATATATAAAAATTAATTTACTCGTTTTTACGTAAAGAGAGCAAAATACATCCCGCCCCTAGCATACTGCCTCAATAATACTTTTAGCTTAGAAAAATATTTTAGAAAAATATTAATTGATAAAATAGTAATGATTAGAGATAGGTAGAAAACATATATATCTTATCTTAAAAAAAGGATGGGATCGGATATGCGCCAAATATTGCAAATAAAAAAGAACAATAGAAGGCTGTGATGCGATCCAAGAAGTTTTTGTCTCTCACAGTCACAGCCAAAACAGCTGTTTTTCATTACTAATTGCCTCACTACTCATCCCATCCAACTCAGCAATAACTCGTCTTATCTCACTCCTCCCCTTTCTCTCCTCCTCTATATTTTAAGCGCCGACAACCATTTCTTTCTTTCTTTCAGATTTTCTTCTTTCCTCAGCTCAGACTTGTCGTTCCTTTCCAAACTCACTCCGCGTCAACCGAGTCAAGATTCTTTTCCCAACTCACCATTGTAAATACTAATACGCTTCTTCCTCTATCTCTCTTTTTTTTCTCGACTGATATTCCACCTTCGCTCTCTTTTTTTGAGGGCCGAGATCTGATATTTAAAACTGCTCCAAGCTTATTTTTTTTGGTGAAATTGGGAATTTTTTCCAGATCCATGGACTCGTTTTTTTAGACTCAGTCCGAGTTCAGACCAAATCGGTGATCGTTGCCGAGTTTTGGTGACAGAGAATATAGTTATTAGGATTTTTCATTTAAGGTAGGGTTAAGAGTATGGCAGCTGTGCGAAGATGGAGCGAGGGAATGTCCTCAGATAATATTAAGGGTTTGGTTTTAGCCATTTCTTCCAGTTTATTTATTGGGGCAAGTTTCATTGTTAAGAAAAAAGGCTTGAAGAAAGCTGGTGCTTCTGGCGTCAGGGCAGGTACTGCAATTTATCAAAAGTTTACTTCTTTCTTGATGATTTGATTTGGGATTTTCTTTTTTCTTTAGTAGAAGATAGGAATTAGGCTTAAATAATTGTGGGATTCTGTGAATAATTCTTTAGTCAATTTAGAAAAAAAAGAAAGGAATTTTAGTGAACTGTAAATGATGGAAATTTATTTGCCCGCCCTGTGAATTCAATTCACCAATGTGGGAATTAAACTTGTATTTAGTAAGTTAGTTCTTCATAAAGTTAATCATTTTTATATGCATCATTTTGATCTTGGTTTTGCATGTCATGTTTGATTGTACTTCTCTTCTAACTTGTTGATTATAAATTGTTTACGAAATCCAGCAATCTGTCCAAGTTTCTTTATGCAGAAATTTTGCATAATGTGTGAAAGAAAGATACGATATGTCTGTATAGAATGCAGTTGGAGAAAATGATATGCATTGAATGTTTCAAATTTCTGATGATCTTTGGTTGGCTTGTATGTTTTGTTGCTATTGAACCAAGCTTTTTCTATTCATTGTATATCTGTGTTTATTGCACTAAGTTTTCTGTTGTATTGCAATTACACGATTTTGTGTTTATCTCAATTATCTGAAGAATGTTTGGATGCTTTTGCTATCATTTAGTGATTTTCACCTTTTCATTCTTTACAAGGAGGTTTCATTGTTCTTATGCCTTATCGATCCAAATGACATTGGTTTTTCTGGTTTTTACACAGGAGTTGGAGGGTATTCGTACTTGCTTGAGCCACTTTGGTGGTTTGGCATGATAACAAGTGAGTTTTATCCATTTCTCATTGATCATTAACACAATATCTTATGGATATTTCATTCCTGTTTGGAGCCTATATCATTTTTTCATTCTTTACTTCTTTTCCAAATATTGTCCCTAAAAGATGATATTATAAAAGCTACCTTACACCATTTAAAAATGGGATGACCTTAATAATGTATTGTGCTTCTATAGAATGCTGTTTTTGTTAGTTACATTCCATGTTACATCTTAATATTCAGGAAGTCATCTAGACAAAGAAGTACTTAATTCTAATTGTTAATTGTTACAACAGTGGTCGTGGGGGAAATTGCTAATTTTGCTGCTTATGCATTCGCACCAGCCATCCTGGTCACTCCTCTTGGTGCACTCAGCATCATTATCAGGCATGCAAATATCTCACTCAAATTTAGGTTTGGCATTTAAGCGTTCATCGTTAATCATCACTTCTCATGCAGTGCGGTACTTGCGCATATCATTTTGCGGGAAAAGTTACATACTTTTGGGATTCTTGGTTGTGCTTTGTGTGTTGTGGGCTCAACAACAATTGTGTTGCATGCTCCCCAAGAACGTCAGATTGAATCTGTAACAGAAGTTTGGGATCTTGCTACAGAGCCAGGTTGCATTTTCTTAATAATATTGTTCTTAGCTCATAACATTATTTTCTTTTCTAAATTGTTGAACTGCAAACCAGTAAAATGAATGTACCTTGATCTTCTTGCAGGATTTTTGTTTTACACAGCTCTGGTCTTAACAGCTGTCTTTACACTTATATTCCACTTTGTTCCACAATATGGACAGACACACATTATGGTTTACATTGGAGTTTGCTCTCTCGTGGGCTCCATTTCGGTATGCATCAGTACTAGTTTATTGCTTGCTTAATTCTGTGTGCGTTCAATGGTATTTCCCTTTTTCCCCTCCAATTCCTATTTCTAAGGATGTTCTTTGACAGGTCATGAGCGTTAAAGCACTTGGTATTGCCTTGAAGTTAACCTTTTCAGGAATGAATCAGCTTCTGTATCCGCAAACTTGGGCCTTTACTTTAGTTGTGGCTTCTTGTGTGATTACCCAAATGAATTATTTAAACAAGGTAATGGTTACACATTGCCTTTTCTTCTTTTGGTACCTTCTCTTTCTCTTTTGATGTCTACATTTTTGTCTTTATTTTGATTAATTTTCGTAAGGCCCTTCAAAGAAAAGGAGACGAAAGAAATGTTGCGAATAAGTGGTGAAAGATGCAAAGAGGAAAATTTCATTTTCACCTGAAATGTTGCTTTCTGATATTTTTGCTATGGTGTTCATAATCATTTATTTAAATTTTAATTCAGTTTAAATATATCTATTCATTAGTTTCTAATTCCGTGAAATAGTGTCCCTTTTACCTTTGTTTGTCTTGCCAATTTTTGCTAAATTAAGACTTCCGGTTCACTGTCTGATTCCTTTCTTATTATTATTTTGTCTTCATAATTGCAGGCGCTTGATACTTTCAACACAGCTGTTGTTTCTCCTATATACTATGTTATGTTTACATCACTGACCATTTTGGCTAGTGTCATCATGTTTAAGGTAATTTCCAGTCATTGATGGTATCAGAATGGCACTAATTATAATGTTTAAAAGAGCTTAATTGATACTGTCAATTCCGAGTTGCAATTCCCTTGTTCGATATTATATAGTGGCCCTGTTTGTGACTGTTATTATATTAAATCGAACTTCTTTCTAGCTTTCTGGTGGTTGAGATTGCTGTTGATTCCTTTGAGCTGCTCCGCTATCTGTTTTTTCTGATATCAGGATTGGGATAGGCAGACTCCAACTCAGATTATAACAGAGATGTGTGGATTCATAACAATCCTTTCGGGAACTTTTCTTCTTCACAAAACCAAGGACATGGTCGATGGTATGATCTCATGAAACCTTAATATACTGTCAGTCATGCCTCTTTTGGCATATTAAACCTTTGATAGATTATGTTCAATCAGGTCCAAGTTTGACAACTTCTATATCAATGCGATCGTTAAAGCATGAAGAAGAGGATGGCTTTGATGAAGGTGTCCCTCTTAAACGGCAGGATACATCGAGAATACCTTAATCGAAGTTATAAGTCGTCATTGCTATTCCTGCAAAGCTGAAATAGCTCTTGGGGAGAAAACCCTCGATACCTCAATGATATTGTAATTTTTTATCACCCAACTTATACCATCCTAATTCATTTTTTTGGAGGTACACAAGAGGAGGTGAGATTTTCATTGGCCTTTTTCCATTTTATTATAGTCCCTTTGGCTTCGAGATGCTAGACTATATAGATTTCAGCTTCTGCCTTGCGTACACTATCACTCTATCCCCAGTTGGTTGATACAGAAGATATGGCCAAATGTAAAATCTTGAGCACAGTGGTTAATACTTATTGTTATCCTTTTGCTTTATTATATCAACAATTGGATGGAATTTGAATGCTGATATATCTTATAGCCATTTGTTTGAAATGGCATTTGAATGCTGATGCAGCTTTTATCATGCATGCATGGTCAATCCAATATCCCAAGAGAAGGGAAAGTTGGATAGGATATTACCTCTCACCAATAAAAACCAAAGGTAATATAATATGGATTTAATCAAACCCAAGAGAAGCGAGTCTTAATATCGTGAATTTTGTTAAGATGATTAAAATTAAATCGTGGCTATATTTATGCAAGTAAATAAAATATTGGTTAAAATAGTAAACTTGAACATTGTTTCAATTTGAATATCATATTTATATAAAAATATAATTTTCACAATAATATAACATTGTTAATTTATTTTTTAATTATTTCTCAAGTAAATTGATGTCTCAATTATCGGAGGGGTCAATAAAACACTATGACCGTCAAGAAGCTCAAAGCAAAGCCGAAACACAACAGAAGAACCAACAAGCTGAGGTGGGTGAAGACGCTGGAGCTGGAGGCACCTACATGGAATGCAGGCGCAACGTTTCTCTCTCTTCCGGCTGCCACGCCGTTGATGGGCACAACGAATTGTTGATATAATAAAAAGCAAAGGATAACACTATGACATGCTACTGTAGCAAGTGAATAGAAGGGAGGGATCCTTGCTTATGGATTGAAATGAGGAAGTGATGATCCAGCTTGTGGCTACGGGCCGACATAATAATGGAGGAGACTATTGTAACAAAAGTTTCCCGATTCGATGCTGAACCCCCATCAACGTGGAAGTGATGAAGAGAGTGAAGAACGGTCGGAATTGGACAGTGAAAGTGAGGGAGTTGAGATGATAAATGGAAGAGACTTGTAATAATTTTTTTTCCCGATTTGATGCCCGACATAGTTAGAATTTTTATTAGTTGAGGGCTTGAGGCTCCTTTGAAAGTCAAGAAGTTTTAAATAAAAAAATGATAAAACTAAACCATATGATCCATTTATATATTATATAAAAAATTGAAATAAGTGCCCCTCCAACAAATGATTGAAGGGCACATATTCAACGTTATTGCAATTTTTTAGAGGGTGAGCAAAAGAGGGGAAAATATGTAGCGTGCGTATTTTGGGTGTTGTCAGCATGACGTTTTTGAACCGCACGTCATAGGTGTTTGTCTTGCTCTAAATCGCACTCAACATAGAAACATTGCATGTCGAGAACTAAAAACATAAAAACACAATTCACTGTTTACAAACAAAAAAATGGGAAGTTTTGAGTTATAAAATATTGTAATAAAGCGCTCGCAGTCTATGAATTGCGATGTCACCCGAGACTGGTATAATACTAAAACAGGTTTTGAACGGCAGCAGCAAAACTTTGAAAATTCATCAGTAAAAATTGAATTATACGTTAAATTAAAGCTTATTGAGTTTAGTTTATATAAAATAATGTAAGTAATAGAATTGTATATTATGATATATAAAAATTTTTATGAGATAAAGTCAGAATGATTTTCGAGTTTCTTATTTTAACTCTAAAAAATCACTATAAATTATAAAAAAAAATGTTTAGTCTATGAAATTTATATGAATAAAATTTTAGTGAGTCTAATTTCAAAGAAAACAAACGAAAACGTCCGAAAACATAACACAAGTCTTGTACTGAAAGATAATAATTTTTTAGTGATTAAGGCTCCGAGCTATCT
This sequence comes from Gossypium hirsutum, assembly GCF_007990345.1. Taxonomy (NCBI): domain Eukaryota; kingdom Viridiplantae; phylum Streptophyta; class Magnoliopsida; order Malvales; family Malvaceae; genus Gossypium; species Gossypium hirsutum. Next base: position 71,888,350 of record NC_053438.1, on the reverse strand, counting down.
AGCAGCAGGACAGTGGAAAATTAAAGAATTTACTGCATTAATTGATTTATGTGGATATTTCAAAATTTTTATAGTAAAAATTTCATTGATACTAATTTCAAATACAACAAGCGGATCTTAATTTTAAATTTTGTAGTTCAAGATATAAATAATTTAGTGACTATGACACAAGTGGATAACTTTGATATAAACACATAAATAAATAATGAAATTATAGTTAATATTACATATATTAGGGGAAAATATATAACGCCATTAACAGTTTACAACTCTTAAATGACTTACAAGACACATATTACAACATAACTTTATATATATATATATATATATATATGTATAAGGATCTATTCACTCTTAAGCAAAGCACAAATTTCAAACATGAAACTTGAATATAACATATAAGCACCACGTAATAACTTACTTATAATTAGAATCCACACATAACCTTTATCACTTCAACTATCTTGTACTCATTGTTACCGATCCTCTCAATGGTGATCCTGTCACCGACAGCAATGTGACGGGTTGAATTGAGTTTACACCAACCCTCACCTGATAAGGTCATTTGGTTTCCGGTCCTGGTACGCCTGAACGTCAATGGCCCAGATCTGTTATCTTTGACCGTCAACTCAGCAGGGACCTCATTACGGGTTGTTTCTGTGAGTGTAACTTTGAGATGCATTTTATCTGCTTCAACAACTGACAATTCAACCATTGTTGTTGCTTTGATTTGGATACTAAGTTAAGGACGTTGTAGCTTGAGAGAGAATTTGAATTTGGTTGGACTTTATCAAGCTCTCTGTTTGTGAATTAGTTAGTCCCTCCAGGCTTGGTTTATATAGAGTTAAGAAATCAGGTTTTCTTGCTCGATCAAACAAAGAAAAAAAAAAGAGCAATTAATTGTTTAGGGATCATTATCTTCATGTTTGTACGCGAGAGATGCAGCAAAATAACACAAGAAAGTTGGTTCAAGTTATGTTTAAGACAGTTCTTTCTGAATTTGTTTTATTGTTATTGAAGATACAAGGACTTCTAGTACAGCTGCTAAAGCACTGTTATATTATAAATCGCGAAACATATTTTCTTTTAGTTCAAGGATGTGAGGAAAATTGAGGGTCGTATTTTGCTTGCGACACTTGGATTAGACAACTTGGTGTTTTTGAGTTTTGGGACGTAGGTTTTGTCCAAACTAGAAAATTGCGCGCGGTAAGTAAATGAAGAATTGGCAGCCGACCCAGCATCTCTGGACTTGATAGCGGCTCTAGATAAATGAAGTACAATAATTAGACATTAAACCAGATAATCATAAATTTTTTATTCGTTGGTTACAGACTAACTTAATCTATGAAGTGTATCAACAACATTAATGGATTGTCGCTCTATGAAAAAAGATTATTTTATTAAATTAACTTAACGTACCCTTTTCCATATAAAAGCTTAAATCTTGAATTCAACCCTCTTAAAGATGATGGTATATAAAGTTCAATTTTTTGATGGTTAATATATAGCTTAACAAACCATAATCACTATGCATCATATATACTGTTTTAGTTTAAATATTTTTTTTATTCTTCGTCATAACATAGCGTAATAAAATTCACTCTTATTGGTCCATTTAAATTAACAATAATGCTTAATATTTAAAATTTTATTTGTTTATTTATTATCATATAGGTATATACTTTGCAATCTCTTGTTAAATAATTTGAAGAAAAAAAAAAACAAAAAATGGATGATAGGGAAATAACATTGAAATAAATGGGTGTTGGATTCTTGCCCCTCCAATAAATGATTGAAGACGTTATTGCAACTTTTTAGAGGTGTCAGAGATTTAAGTCGTACTATGTCTTTCTTTAATTTAATTAGTTCGAGTTTTCAGACGATTAATTTTAACAACAGTCGGAATTGGAGAGTGAAAGTGAGGGAGTTGAGATGATTAATGGAGGAGACTTGTTTTAGATAAAACAAAAACTATATGATCCATTTATATATCATATAATAACTTGAAAAATGAAAATCCAAACACACTAACTAAACAGTAGTAATGTTCTAAAAATACCAAATTTAAAAAGAAAAAGAAACGATGATATATATATTATATCCACACCGATTACATAAGAGGTATTGTTTTTTTTAGTTCACACTAATGGTGTAGAAATTGTCATCGTCTTCCATTGAAAGAGTGACAGTATCACCGATACCGTGAGAAGTAAAAAATCTCCTCCATCCACGACCTCTGATCGAGAACCACCCGCCTCCTTGATTCTGGCATTCGAAGCTCCAAGAACCGCCGTTTTCATTCCTAACACTCAGAACACTTGGAAGTCCGCCGCCAACATAGTGAAACGTGAACCCTAAATCATGGCCTCTTCTAAGATTGATTGTAAAGATCTCCACCATTTCTGCAATATGATATGCGATTATCAATCTCTTTTTTCTTTTGTTTGTGAAATTTGGTCCTTCTCCTTGGGGTTTATATAGAGTTCAATGGATAATCAACTTTTCTTACTCGACCAAACAAAAGAAAATAAATATGATATATCGCGAGCAAAGGCTTCAATCTTCCGACAATCTTTCAAGAGTCTAGATGTTTCACATAATCTTAGAAAAAAAAAACATATGGCGGTGAACAAAAAGGTTAAATATTTCGACATTGGGATGTTTTCGAGAACTTTTAGGGATTGTGTGCGTTAGTTATTGCAAGAAAACTTGACGTTTTCATGCATGCTGGTTTAGATGATAAGCTTAGGTCAAACATTTGACCAAGTTTTTGAACTAATTATTTCTGGCCACGTATGTAGACTCTTGGACGAAAGTCGAGCGATCCATTTTTTTAGTGCGAAACAATGTAATTATTATTTAACAATAAAATTAAATAATTATTAAGTGAATATATATACGAAGAACTTCCATTATAGCTGGAGCAATAGCGAGAAAATTCATATGTTATGAAATTTAATTTGACCACTTATATATTATTTAACAATATATATATTATTTTCGGTTTATATTATTTAACAATTTAACATCAAATTTCAAAAAACATTCATAAAATATAAATATCAAATTTTGATAAATTAAATTAAAATAATTAATTAAAGAAAATTAATGTACCCTTTCCATATAAATCCATAAAAGTTATGATTTTAGAACCCTTAAATTCAACATTACTAACTAATATATAAACTTTAAACTATTAAGGTAAAGAAATGAATATGTTATCAACATATAAATATAAATGATAACTAAAAGTATAATAAATATATGTGATTAGATGAAAATGTTTTTACTAAAACAATTTTTGGACTATAGAAATAACTAAATTTTAAAAATTCACCAAAAATTGTAAAAATCGAATTATAGGTTGAATCAAATATTAAATTAACACCTATTGAGTTTAGTTTTGCATAGAAAAACTGCATAAGCAATGAAATTGTAAATTATGATATATAATAATTTTTGTGAGGCAAGGTTAGAATGATTTCGAGTTCTCTTATTTTAACTTTCAAAAAATCACTATAACTTGTACACAAATGTTTAGTCTATGAAATTTATATGAAGAAAATCTTAGTGAGTCTATTTTCAAGGAAAACAAACGATTTTTTTTTTCCTGAAAGATAATAAATTTTTAGTGAAGAAGAGTCTGAGCTATTTAGTAGAACAAGAGAAGAATTAAATAATTTATTGTATTAATTGACTTATGTAGAAATTTTAAAATTTTTATGGTAAAAAGTTTATTAAGTCTAATTTCAAATACAACAAGCAGATCTTAATTTCAAATTTTGTAGTTCAAGATATAAATAATTTCTTGACTATGACGCAAGTGGATAACTTTGATATAAACACATAAGTAAATAATGGAGTTATAGTTAATGTTAATATAATGGGGGAAAATATTACAGAGGATGCATGGCGGTACGTAAAAGAATGATAGGCAGGCGATCCCCCAATCCCATCTTTGGGACTTGATTTGGATCTTTTCAAATTTGCTTTGCGGCTGTATATCAATTCTAATAGTTATGTATCACCATATCCAACTCCAACTTACTTTATTTATATTTTTTAATTAAACCAGATGAACATAGAATTCTTAACTTTAATTAATTTCACCTTTTTTATTTATTGATTACAAACATAGCTAGAAATTTGTGGTCATAAAATATAGAAATGAAGCGCGAGCAACGTTGCTTATCATTTAAGAATTAAGACAGTAAGTTTTGAAAATTGAAAATTGTTATGAGAGTTGTGGTTAAGTCAATGGTTGTTCGATATTTGCAGCAGGTTTGGGGAGGTTGTCAATGGTTTTTTTTTTTTTCTGGTTCTCGCTGCGTTGCATTTGTTAACACTCGTTATTTTTAATAAATATTTATTGCCCAGCAAAAAAAAGAAATATGTCGATTTTGTCTTTTTTATTATATGTAGAATACTATGTTTAGTGACAACCAAAAAGGATTCATTGGCAGCCAACACCAAGTCCAACATCTCATTGACATTAACTTTTTAAACTAAACATTTCATAGTATTTTGCTTTGCGGCTCTCTCTCACTTTCATTATTTTGTGGTATACTTGCAATAAAAATTTTGTCGCGAGGGGAAATATCTCACGATGTCCTTGCGATATAATGATACCATGATGTTACTTGTTAGCAGTCTCGCGTTCTACCTGGATTCATTGGCAGCCAACTCCAAGTCCAACATCTCATTGACTTTGACTTTTCAAACTAAACATTTCATAGTATTTTGCTTTGCGGTTCTCTCTCACTTTCATGTCATGGATTCTCGATTTTGATGCAATTAGTAGTAAATTAATTCATATGAGAATAATTTTAGTAATAATAAAATATATTTGTAATAACCTGGGTAAAATTACAACACACTAATATTTGAAACAGTATACAACAAAAGGAAAGATGCATACCAAATAGGTTCAAATTTCAGCAGAACACCATAACCAACATAACTACATAGAAAATATAGATCAACAAACTGAAAGGGTTTCATCAAAACTTTCCAACCCTAATGGTGTAGATGTTGTGCGGAAGCGTGTAAAAGAGTAAAATTATTGTACTAAAAAATCACACTAAGTTCAATTCCCAGGAAAGAGAGGTGGATCACAAGGATCGCTTAAGTACCAGGTCTTTCCTAGCCATAATATCCCTCAATCGTAATTTAATAGCACAATAAATCACTACAATCACACACACAATTCATGCAGAATAATACAATAAAGAACACAAGAATTTAACGAGGTTCAGCAAATTTTGCCTACGTCCTCGGGCACTACCAAATATATTTCACTCCAAAATACAAGTGAGAATTTACAAAGAGAGAGAGAGAAAACAATGCCTTAAGTAGAGAATGGCAAGTTTGAGATACAGAATGAGAGATGATTATGCCTATTTATAGTTGAGGTTCAGGGATCAACTTGCAAAGTCACTTTACAATTAGGGACCATATATTGCAAATATCTCAGATTTTATTATGCCAATATCTCGATACCCATATCTTTGACTTTCCAATATTTGATACCCATATCTTTGACTTTCCAATATTTGATACCCATATCTTTGACTTTCTATTATTTGATACCCATATCTTTGATTTTCCATAAATATGGATAATTCCCAATAATCTCCACCTTGAATATTTGATTCTAGTAATCTTATCTTCACACAATTCTCTCTGCCTTCTTCAACTGTTAAACATGCAGAATATTGATCAAGTTCAAACAATGTTCGAACTTGATTGTTGTTACCACCTTGGTCATCATATCTGCGGGATTATCTGCAGTCTTAATCTTCTGAAGGTGAATTTTCCCCTCATCAATAATTTCCCGCACAAAGTGGAAACGTACATCGATATGCTTTGTACGTGCATGATAGACTTGATTCTTTGCTAAATGAATAGCACTTTGACTATCACAATACACATTAATATGCTCCTGGACCAATCCCAAGGTTTTAACCATACCTTGTAACCAAATAGCTTCCTTTACAGCCTTTGTTACAGCCATGTATTCAGCTTCTGTGGTTGACAACGCAACTGTAGACTGCAGTGTAGACTTCCAATTTATTGGTCCTCCAGCAAGAGTAAACACATAACCAGTGGTTGATCTTCGTTTGTCCAAATCACCGGCATAATCAGAATCAACGTACCCAACAACACCTTTACCAAGTGTAGTATCCTGCTTGAACAGTAATCCAATATCCATGGTCTTATGAATATACCGTAGAATCCATTTCACAGCTTGCCAATGTCCTTTTCCAGGATTATGCATATACCTGCTCACTATACTAACTGCCTGTGAAATGTCGGGTCTTGTACACACCATTGCATACATCAAGCTACCTACTGCATTAGAATACGGAACTTGTAACATGTATTCTTGTTCCGTATTTGTCGAAGGAGATAGTTGTGCAAAAAGCTTGAAATGAGAAGCCAACGGGGTACTTACAGCTTTAGTCTGCTCGTTCATGCCAAACTTCTGTAGTATCTTCTTTAAATATTGCTTCTGAGATAAACTAACTCTGCCATGAGCTCTATCCCTACATATTTCCATGCCAAGGATCTTCTTAGCTTCACCTAGATCTTTCATCTCAAACTCAAGGTTGAGTTGAGTCTTCAATCTCTCAATTTCAACTTTACTCTTAGATGCTATCAACATATCATCAACATATAAGAGCAAGTATATGAAAAATCCTTCTTGTAGCTTCTGAAAATACACGCAATGATCAAATTTACTTCTTGTATACCTTTGCCCTTTCATGAACTGATCAAATCGCTTGTACCACTGCCTTGGAGATTGTTTCAATCCATAAAGCGACTTTGTCAGTTTGCAAACCCAATTTTTTTTATCAGCAACCTTGAATCCATCTGGTTGAGTCATATAGATTTCCTCTTCCAAATCACCGTGTAAAAATGCGGTCTTCACATCGAGCTGAACTAGTTCAAGATCATATTGCGCAACCAAGGCTAGCAAAATCCGAATAGACGAATGCTTCACAACTGGAGAAAATACTTCATTGTAGTCTATTCCTTCTTTCTGAGCGTAACCCTTTGCTACCAATCTAGCCTTGTATCGAACTTCATTTTTATCAGGAAATCCTTCCTTCTTTGCATATACCCATTTGCATCCAATTGCCTTCTTTCCTTTAGGTAGTGTCACCAACTCCCAAGTCCTATTTTTATGAAGAGACTGCATTTCTTCATTCATAGCTTGCTTCCACTTTACACTATCAGAGTTACTTCTTGCTTCTGTGTAAGTAGAAGTAACATTATCATCTGCAATTGGAAGTGCATAGGCCACCATATCATCAAAGCGAGCAGGCATACGAATCTCTCTTCTTGGCCTTCTATATGCAATTGAATCATGTTGTTGTAGAAGTTCTTGGGTCGAAACTTCTTCATCATTTGTTCCTTCAATATTAGCTGGATCATCATTAACCTTTTCAAGCTCCACCTGCTGCAAAGTGCCACTGGTTGTGTTATCCTTTTGTGAATCATTGTTCTTCATCATGGTTGATTCATCAAAAGTCACATCTCTACTGAAAATTATTTTCCTTGTATCAGGACACCAGAGACGGTATCCTTTTACTCCACCAGTTATACCCATGAATAATGCTTTCTTTGCTATTGGGTCTAACTTAGATTCTTTTACATGATAATATGCAGTGGAACCAAAAATATGTAAAGAATCATAATCAATAGCAGGTTTACCAGCCCACCTCTCCATAGGAGTTTTTCCATTTATTGCAGCTGATGGCAACCAATTAATTAGATGGCACGCATATGTAACTGCCTCAACCCAAAATTCTTTGCCCAATCCAGCATTGGACAACATACATCGAACTTTCTCCAGTATAGTCCGATTCATACGTTCTGCCACCCCATTCTGTTGCGGTGTATCTCGAACAGTGAAATGTCGTACAATACCTTCATCGTGACATACTTGTAGAAATGGATCATTCTTGTACTCAGTACCATTGTCTGATCGAAGTCGTTTGACTTTTCGACCAGCTTGGGTCTCCACCATCTTCTTCCATTTCAGAAATACATCCAAAACTTCATTTTTCCTTTTCATTAGATACACCCATACTTTTCTTGAATAATCATCAACAAAAGTAACAAAATAGTGCATACCTCCCAAAGAAGCCACTTTAGTAGGTCCCCACACATCACTGTGAACGTAGTCCAGAATTTTTTTTGTATTGTGAATTGCTGAACCAAATTTTATCCTCGTCCGCTTGCCCAGAACACAATGTTCACAGAATTCCAATTTGCAAGAATTTGCACATTTCAACAAGCCTTGCTTCGCCAAACTCTGCAAAGCTATTTCACCAGCATGTCCCAATCGCATATGCCATAACCTGGTAGCCTCTGAATCTGCATCTTTCGTAAAAGCTGTTGATGTTGATCCAATAACTGTACTTTCATTTAAATAGTACAGATTATTCCTTCTTGTGCCTTTCATCACCGTCAATACCCCAGCTATTACCTTTAGTAATCCATCTCTCAAAGTGATTGTGAGCCCTTTAGATTCTAGGACCCCTAATGAGATAAGATTTTTCTTCAAGCTAGGTATGTAGCGAACATCTGTCAAGACTTGAATTGAGCCGTCGTGATTCTTCAATTGGATTGTACCTACTCCCATTGTCTTACAAGCGCTATCATTGCCCATAAAAACAACTCCACCTTCTAGTTCTTTAAGACTAGAAAACCAGTCCTTATTAGGACACATATGGTAAGTACATCCCGAATCCAAAATCCACTCATTTGTATGACATGCCATTGCCATGCCAACCAAGCTAAAGTCTGACTCCTCATCATGCTCCGCTACACATGCATCAGAAATAGCTTTACCCTTTTGTAACTTAGGACAATTCTTTTTCCAATACCCTTTCTCACGACAAAAAGCACATTCATCTTTGGCAGGTCTCCCTTTGGACTTACTCCTTCTACCAGATTTGTTGTTGCGCGAACGACTTCTTACTGTTAAGACTTCTGTAGTTGTATCTCTGTGATCTTTTTTATCTTTCTTTCGAGTCTCAGATCTATACAACGCACTACAGACTGCATCAAATGTGATTGTATCCTTCCCATGAAGCAATGTGGTGGTAAGATGATCATATTCATCAGGAAGAGAATTCAACAACAGTAATGCCTTGTCTTCATCTTCAAATTTCTCATCCAACTTTAGCAAGTCTGCTAAATTTTATTTAATGAGTTCACATGGTCATTCATCGACATACCGGGTGCATACGTGAATCGATAAAGTTTCTTTTTCATATAAAGCCTATTTTCAAGACTTTTTGTTAGAAACTTTTCTTCCAGTGTATCCCACAACTTCTTCGCTGATGTCTCCCTCATGACAGAGTACTTCTGCTCTTTGGCCAAACATAGGCGAATTGTTCCACATGCCTGTCTATTGATCTTGGCCCACTCCTTGTCATCCATCTTGTCAGGTTTTTCTTCAAGGGCTATATCCAGCTCTTGCTGACATAAGACATCCAGGATCTCACATTGCCACATACCAAAATTATTGGTACCATCAAAATTATTGAGGAGAAAAAAATGGAAAAGTCATCGTCAAAGACTACTGTGACCAATGCGAAATTTGAAGTAGAGAAATTTGATGGCAGCCGACCCAGCATCTCTGGACTTGATAGCGGCTCTAGATAAATGAAGTACAATAATTAGACATTAAACCAGATAATCATAAATTTTTTATTCGTTGGTTACAGACTAACTTAATCTATGAAGTGTATCAACAACATTAATGGATTGTCGCTCTATGAAAAAAGATTATTTTATTAAATTAACTTAACGTACCCTTTTCCATATAAAAGCTTAAATCTTGAATTCAACCCTCTTAAAGATGATGGTATATAAAGTTCAATTTTTTGATGGTTAATATATAGCTTAACAAACCATAATCACTATGCATCATATATACTGTTTTAGTTTAAATATTTTTTTTTATTCTTCGTCATAACATAGCGTAATAAAATTCACTCTTATTGGTCCATTTAAATTAACAATAATGCTTAATATTTAAAATTTTATTTATTTATTTATTATCATATAGGTATATACTTTGCAATCTCTTGTTAAACAATTTGAAGAAAAAAAAAACAAAAATGGATGATAGGGAAATAACATTGAAATATGATATGCGATTATCAATCTCTTTTCTGCAATATGATATGCGATTATCAATCTCTTTTCTCCTTGGGGTTTATATAGAGTTCAATGGATAACCAACTTTTCTTACTCGACCACACAAAAGAAAATAAATATGATATATCGCGAGCAAAGGCTTCAATCTTCCGACAATCTTTCAAGAGTCTGGATGTTTCACATAATCTTTAAAAAAAAAAACATATGGCGGTGAACAAAAAGGTTAAATATTTCGACATTGGGATGTTTTCGAGAACTTTTAGGGATTGTGTGCGTTAGTTATTGCAAGAAAACTTGACGTGCGACCTTAAAGTTTTCATGCATGCTGGTTTGGATGATAAGCTTAGGTCAAACATTTGACCAAGTTTTTGAACTAATTATTTCTGGCCACTTATGTAGACTCTTGGACGAAAGTCGAGCGATCCATTTTTTTAGTGCGAAACGATATAATTATTATAACAATATTAAATAATTATATATACTTCCGATAAAGCTGGAGCAATAGCGAGAAAATTCATATGTTGTGAAATTTAATTTGACCACTTATATATTATTTAACAATATATATATTATTTTCGGTTTATATTATTTAACAATTTAACATCAAATTTTAAAAATACATTCATAAAATATAAATATTAAATTTTGATAAATTAAATTAAAATAATTAATTAAAGAAAATTAATGTACCCTTTCCATATAAATCCATAAAAGTTATGATTTTAGAACCCTTAAATTCAACATTCTAATTAATATATAAACTTTAAACTATTAAGGTAAAGAAATGAATATGTTATCAACATATAAATATAAATGATAACTAAAAGTATAATAAATATATGTGATTAGATGAAAATGTTTCTACTAAAACAATTTTTGGACTATAGAAATAACTAAATTTTAAAAATTCACCAAAAATTGTAAAAATCGAATTATAGGTTGAATCAAATATTAAATTAACACCTATTGAGTTTAGTTTTGCATAGAAAAACTGCATAAGCAATGAAATTGTAAATTATGATATATAATAATTTTTGTGAGGCAAGGTTAGAATGATTTCGAGTTCTCTTATTTTAACTTTCAAAAAATCACTATAAATTGTACACAAATGTTTAGTCTATGAAATTTATATGAAGAAAATCTTAGTGAGTCTATTTTAAAGGAAAACAAATGATTTTTTTTACTGAAAGATAATAAATTTTTAGTGAAGAAGAGTTTGAGCTGTTTAGTAGAACAAGAGAAGAATTAAATAATTTATTGTATTAATTGACTTATGTAGAAATTTTAAAATTTTTATGGTAAAAAGTTTATTAAGTCTAATTTCAAATACAACAAGCGGATCTTAATTTTAAATTTTGTAGTTCATGATATAAATAATTTCTTGACTATGACGCAAGTAGATAACTTTGATATAAACACATAAGTAAATAATGAAGTTATAGTTAATGTTAATATAATCGGGGAAAATATAAATTAAGCGACATTAACAGTTTACAACTCTTAAATGACTTACAAGACATAGGTTACAACATAACTTTTATATATATATATATATAAGAAATAAGAATTAAGACAATAAGTTTTGAAAATTGAAAATTGTTATGAGAGTTGTGGTTAAGTCAATGGTTGTTCGATATTTGCAGCAGGTTTGGGGAGGTTGTCAATGGTTTTTTTTTTTTCTGTTTCTCGCTGCGTTGCATTTGTTAACACTCGTTATTTTTAATAAATATTTATTGCCCAGCAAAAAAAAAGAAATATGTCGATTTTGTCTTTTTTATTATATGTAGAACCAAAAAGGATTCATTGGCAGCCAACACCAAGTCCAACGTCTCATTGACTTTAACTTTTTAAACTAAACATTTCATAGTATTTTGCTTTGCGGCTCTCTCTCACTTTCATTATTTTGTGGTATACTTGCAATAAAAATTTTGTCGCGAGGGGAAATATCTCACGATGTCCTTGCGATATAATGATACCATGATGTTACTTGTTAGAAGTCTCGCGTTCTACCTGGATTCATTGGCAGCCAACTCCAAGTCCAACATCTCATTGACTTTGACTTTTTAAACTAAACATTTCATAGTATTTTGCTTTGCGGCTCTCTCTCACTTTCATGTCATGGATTCTCGATTTTGATGCAATTAGTAGTAAATTAATTCATATGAGAATAATTTTAGTAATAACCTGGGTAAAATTACAACACACTAATATTTGAAACAGTATACAACAAAAGGAAAGATGCATATCAAATAGGTTCAAATTTCAGCAGCACACCATAACCAACATAACTACATAGAAAATATAGATCAACAAACTGAAAGGGTTTCATCAAAACTTTCCAACCCTAATGGTGTAGACGTGCTCATCTTCTTCCCGATAAAGAGTGACCATAGCATTAACCTTAGACTTGGCAAAACTCCTCCACTCAGCACCACTGAGGGAGAAGTAATTGCCTCCTTCACTCTTGCAGTTGAATTTCCATGATCTTCCATTTTCATCTCTCACAGGCAGATCATTGGAACCCCTAGGGAGTGCGCCGCCATCATGATGAAACCTCAACTTTTCTTTCTTTATTTGGTCAAGTACCACTTCGAATATCTCTTTCATTTCAGCTCTCCGATTGTTAGCGTTTAGGGGATCGTAATTTGGTTGCCCTTTATCAAGCTCTCTGTTTGTGAAGTGAGTCCTTCCGGGGCTTAATAAGTTTATATAGAGTTAAGAAATTAGGTTTTCTTGCTCGATCAAACGAAGAAAAAGAAGAATAAATATGATATATGTGGAGAGAGAAGGATTAAAGTATTGGAAGAGTCGAATGTTGTTACATAACCTATCGCGCCTATATGTTTTCTTAAACCGTCTATCTTAGATATCGCAAGATATCTTGAAGTGGAACCTCAAAGACTTCACGTCATGCATGCATGATAAAATATGGTAGAAGATTGCGCGCTACTACCACTATTTTGTAGTTTAAAAAAAATGAGAGTTTTTTAAACTTGTTCCACAAGAATATTATAAATTAATAATATTTTCTCTTTGCTGTTTTAGTAGATACATGTCGTTTTCTTCCCAAAAATCAGTAAATCTAAGCAATTAATTGTATCTTCATGTTTGTACGCGAGATGCTGGTCGATCCAACAAAATTTACGAATGTTTTGTGCTTAAGCCTTGCTTCTACCTATATTCATAGAAGCAAAATTAAAGAATTGTCGCTGTATCGAAAAAGATTAATTTATTAAATTAACTTAATGAACCAAAACATTTTTATAAATGTCTTAAATAAAGAAGATTAATGTTACATATAATGGCTTAAAACTCTTAAATGGAGCCCTCCTAAAATGATTGGTTAATTATAGTTGGATACTCGATTCAAAATGTTGAAGTTACTGTTTAATTCAGTGATATAAGTTATGAATTTCAATTAATACATTTTTTATCCTGGCTAAAAACAAAATATTTCTTGCGACTGTATTACATATGTATTTAAAAAACTTAAAAACCAATTCACAGAAGTTGGCTACATATAAACCATTTATTACAAGAAACAAATATCAATATAATTGTTTTTAAAAATTTATTCAACAAAGTTTAAAATTCAAACATGACACTAAAATATGAGATAATAACTTGACACATAAAACATGGCCATAATATATCTTGTCATTGATCCATGGTTTATATCCACAATGTTGATAAATCGCGAGGCTGCAAAGGCTTAAATCTTGTGACAATGTTTTACATAATCTTGTGGACATATATTTTCTTAATTGTCTTTGCTAGTTATCGCATGATAATTTGAATTGCACACTTAAAGCTTTAGTGCATGCATAATATAATATAAAATAAAGAGCAATATGTCTGTTTTCTTCCCTTAAAAAAAGCATGCACGAAATCTAAATTGCTTTGGGATCTTTATCTTCATGTTTGTACACGAGATATTATGCACATCGATCGACACAATTTTCTTTCAAAACGTAGTCGTTGGTTCGACTGAGCTGATCGTATTTACATTTGACTTGCATGTGCATAAACGCATGCACAGTTGTTTGTTTCTATTTTTATCTTTTGTTTAAATTCATTTCGCTGTTAAATGGTGAATTTCAACTCTCCATTTTACGAAAATTGCAAAGTGAATCCCTTTATTTTAATTTATAAATAGTTTTACGAAAATTAAAATTTATTAGACACTAATTTTCATGCCTGATGGATCAATTTTTGGCTACTACATATGAATAGTATTCATAAGTTTAATTCAAATTTTTGTCATTCATGTTTAGATCAATAATAAAGCAATGAGTCTCAACATTTATTGGATATATATGCGTGGTATATAACCAACTTGAAGCCGATTCAAAATAATAAGACATTTATAAATAGCCATGACTTACAAGACACAAATAGCAACACAATTACTCATTTTAAAACAAAGTATGGATTTCAAACATTACATTAAAATAGCACATAAACACGACACGATACAACACATAACTAATAGATGTAGATTGCATAATCATCTTGCCATTCATCTCTAATTTGTTTAACATTAGCCCTGGTTTCTTATTATTTCAATCTTGTATGGTGCTTGATAGTCATGCCCATCATTCCTCTCAATGGATACCGTGTCACCAACTCGAACAATATTGTCTCTAATGAAGTTCTGCCACTGGGTACCAGACAAGACCCTTCCTCTTCTGGTAACCCTGTAATCGAACGTCCAAGGGCGACGCCTTTCATCTATGATCGTCAGTCTACGAGCATTAGGGAAGGGTTCGGTATCATATTATTGGAACCCACCATTGTTTGAAAAGTCAAATGGGGTGGGCACCGAAAGTAGAAAGTAATATTGGTTGGCAAGTTGGGTTAAAAGTTGGCATGGGATAATTGCAATTTTGGTCCCTAATTGTATAGGGACATTGCAAGTTGATCCTTGAACCTCAACTATAAATAGGCCTAACCATTGCTTACTTTCTTCATCCCATAATTGCCATTCTCTACTTAAGGCATTATTCTCTCTCTCTATTTGTAAATTTCACTTGTAATTTTTGGAGTGAAATATATTTGGTAGTGCCCGAGGACGTAGGCAAAATTTGCTGAACCTCGTTAAAATTCTGGTGTTCTTTATTATTTGTTTTGCATATTTTGTGAATGTGATTGTAGTGATTTATTGTGCTATTAAATTACGATAGAGGGATATTCTGGCTAGGAAAGACTTGGTATTTAAGTGATCTTCGTGATCTACCTCTCTTTCCTGGGAATTGAACTTAGTGTGATTTTTCAGTACAATAATTTTACTCTTTCACACGCTTCCGCACAACAATTGGTACCAGAGCCAGGTTCGTACTTGGGGAATACGACCGTTTACGATACTATTCACGTATACAGCACTATTCACGTATACGGTACTATTCACGTATACGACACTATTCACGTATACGGTACTGTTCACGTATACAGTAGTTAGGATTTAGGAGAAAAATGGCAGCAGCATCGTCATCAGCAAGGACTACTGTGACAAATGCAAAATTTGAAGTAGAGAAATTTGATGGTACCAATAATTTTGGTATGTGGCAATGTGAGATCCTGGATGTCTTATGTCAGCAAGAGCTAGATATAGCCCTTGAAGAAAAACCTGACAAGATGGATGACAAGGAGTGGGCCAAGATCAATAGACAGGCGTGTGGTACAATCCGCCTATGTTTGGCCAAAGAGCAGAAGTACTCTGTCATGAAGGAGACATCAGCGAAGAAGTTATGGGATACACTGGAAGAAAAGTTTCTAACGAAAAGTCTTGAAAATAGGCTTTATATGAAAAAGAAACTTTATCGATTCACGTATGCACCCGGTATGTCGATGAATGACCATGTGAACTCATTCAATAAAATTTTAGCAGACTTGCTAAATTTGGATGAGAAATTTGAAGATGAAGACAAGGCATTATTGTTGTTGAATTCCCTTCCTGATGAATATGATCATCTTACCACCACATTGCTTTATGGGAAGGACACGATCACATTTGATGCAGTCTGTAGTGCGTTGTATAGATCTGAGACTCGAAAGAAAGATAAAAGAGATCACAGAGATACAACCGCAGAAGTCTTAACAGTAAGAGGTCGTTCACACAGCAGCAAATCTGGTAGAAGGGGAAAGTCCAAAGGGAGACCCGCCAAAGATGAATGTGCCTTTTGCCGTGAAAAAGGGCATTGGAAAAAGAATTGTCCTAAGCTACAAAAGGGCAAGGCTATTTCTAATGCATGTGTAGCGGAGCATGATGAGGAGTCAGACTTTAGCTTGGTTGGCATGGCAATGGCATGTCAAACGGATGAGTGGATTTTGGATTCAGGATGTACTTACCATATGTGTCCTAATAAGGACTAGTTTTCTAGTCTTAAAGAGCTAGAAGGTGGAATTGTTCTTATGGGCAATGATAGTGCTTGTAAGACAATGGGAGTGGGTACAGTCCAATTGAAGAATCACGACGGCTCAATCTAAGTCTTGACAGATGTTCGCTACGTACCTAGCCTGAAGAAAAATCTCATCTCATTAGGTGCCCTAGAATCTAAAGGGCTCACAATCACTTTGAGAGATGGATTACTAAAAGTAGTAGCTGGGCAACTGACGGTGATGAAAGGCACAAGAAGAAATAACTTGTATTTTTTAAATGGAAGTATAGTTATTGGATCAACATCAACAGTTTCTACAAAAGATGTAGATTCAGAGGCTACCAGATTATGGCATATGCGATTGGGACATGCTGGTGAAAAAGCTTTGCAGACATTGGTGAAGCAAGGCTTATTGAAAGGTGCAAATTCTTGCAAAATGGAATTCTATGAACATTGTGTTCTGGGCAAGCAGAAGAGGGTAAAATTTGGTCCAGCAATTCACAATACGAAAGGAATTCTGGACTACGTTCACAGTGATGTGTGGGGACCTACCAAAGTAGCTTCTTTGGGAGGTATGCACTATTTTGTTACTTTTGTTGATGATTATTCAAGAAAAGTATGGGTGTATCTAATGAAAAGAAAAAGTGAAGTTTTGGATGCATTTCTGAAATAGAAGAAGATGGTGGAGACTCAGACTGGTCGAAAGGTCAAACGACTTCGATCAGATAATGGTACTGAGTACAAAAACGATCTATTTCTACAAGTATGCCAAGATGAGGGCATTGTGCGACACTTCACTGTTCGGGATACACCACAGCAAAATGGGGTGGCAGAACGAATGAATCGAACTATACTGGAGAAAGTTCGATGTATGTTGTCCAATGCTGGATTGGGAAAAGAATTTTGGGCTGAGGCTGTTACATATGCGTGCCATCTAATTAACCGTTTGCCATCAGCTGCAATAAATGGAAAAACTCCTATGGAGATGTGGACTGGTAAATCTGCTACTGATTATGATTCTTTGCATGTATTTGGTTCCACTGCATATTATCATGTAAAAGAATCTAAGTTAGACCCAAGAGCAAAGAAAGCATTATTCTTGGGTATAACTGATGGAGTAAAAGGATATCGTCTCTGGTGTCCTGATACAAGGAAGATTGTTTTCAGTAGAGATGTGACTTTTGATGAATCAACCATGTTGAAGTACAAGGATTCACAAAAGGATGACAAAACCAGTAGTACTTTGCAGCAGGTGGAGCTTGAAAAGGTTAACGATGATCCAGCTAATATTGAAGGGACAAATGATGAAGAGGTTCCTACCCAAGAACCTCTACAGCAACAAGATTCAATTGCATATAGAAGGCCAAGAAGAGAGATTCGTAAGCCTGCTCGCTTTGATGATATAGTGGCCTATGCACTTCCAATTACAGATAATGATGTTCCTTCTACTTACACAGAAGTAATAAGTAACCCTGATGGTGTAAAGTGGAAGCAAGCAATGAATGAAGAAATGCAGTCTCTTCATAAAAATAAGACCTGGGAATTGGTGACACTACCCAAGGGAAAGAAGGCAATTGGATGCAAATGGGTATATGCAAAGAAGGAAGGATTTCCTGATAAAAATGAAATTCGATACAAGGCTAGATTAGTAGCAAAGGGTTACGCTCAGAAAGAAGGAACAGACTACAATGAAGTGTTTTCTCCAGTTGTGAAGCATTCGTCTATTCGGATTTTGCTAGCCTTGGTTGCGCAATATGATCTTGAACTAGTTCAGCTTGATATGAAGACCGCGTTTTTACACGGTGATTTGGAAGAGGAAATCTATATGACTCAGCCAGATGGATTCAAGGTTTCTGGAAAAGAAAATTGGGTTTGCAAACTGACAAAGTCGCTTTATGGATTGAAGCAATCTCCGAGGCAGTGGTACAAGCGATTTGATCAGTTCATGAAAGGGCAAAGGTACACAAGAAGTAAATTTGATCATTGTGTGTATTTTCAGAAGCTACAAGAAGGAACTTTCATATACTTGCTCTTATATGTTGATGATATGCTAATAGCATCTAAGAGCAAAGTTGAGATTGAAAGATTGAAGACTCAACTCAATCTCGAGTTTGAGATGAAAGATCTAGGAGAAGCTAAAAAGATTCTCGGCATGGAAATATGGAGAGATAGAGTTCATGATAGAGTTAGCTTGTCTCAGAAGCAGTATTTGAAAAAGGTACTACAGCAGTTTGGCATGAACGAGCAGACAAAACCTGTAAGTACCCCGTTGGCTTCTCATTTCAAGCTTTCTGCACAACTATCTCCTTCGACGAATACGGAACGAGAATACATGTTGCAAGTTCCGTATTCTAATGCAGTGGGTAGCTTGATGTATACAATGGTGTGTACAAGACCCGACATTTCACAGGCAGTTAGTATAGTGAGCAGGTATATGCATAATCCTGGAAAAAGGACATTTCACAGTCTACAGTTGCATTGTCAACCACAGAAGCCGAGTACATGGCTGTAACAGAGGCTGTAAAGGAGGCTATTTGGTTACAAGGTATGGCTAAAACCTTGGGGTTGGTTCAGGAGCATATTAACGTGTATTGTGATAGTCAAAGTGCTATTCATTTAGCAAAGAATCAAGTCTATCATGCACGTACAAAACATATCGACGTACGATTCCATTTTGTGCGGGAAATTATTGAAGAAGGGAAAATTTGTCTTCAGAAGATCAAGACTGCAGATAATCCCGCAGATATGATGACCAAGGTGGTAACAGCAACCAAGTTCGAACATTGTTTGAACTTGATTAATATCCTGCAAGTTTAACAGTTGAAGAAGGCACTATCAAGTATTGTTGTCAAAAGCAGAAAGAATTGTGTGAAGATAAGATTATCGTAATCAAATCTTCAAGGTGGAGATTATTGGAACCCACCATTGTTTGAAAAGTCAAATGGGGTGGGCACCGAAAGTAGAAAGTAATATTGGTTGGCAAGTTGGGTTAAAAGTTGGCATGGGATAATTGCAATTTTGGTCCCTAATTGTATAGGGACATTGCAAGTTGATCCTTGAACCTCAACTATAAATAGGCCTAACCATTGCTTACTTTCTTCATCCCATAATTGCCATTTTCTACTTAAGGCATTATTCTCTCTCTCTATTTGTAAATTTCACTTGTAATTTTTGGAGTGAAATATATTTGGTAGTGCCCGAGGACGTAGGCAAAATTTGCTGAACCTCGTTAAAATTCTGGTGTTCTTTATTATTTGTTTTGCATATTTTGTGAATGTGATTGTAGTGATTTATTGTGCTATTAAATTACGATAGAGGGATATTCTGGCTAGGAAAGACTTGGTATTTAAGTGATC